>NC_069500.1:217677791-218000291 GCF_027579735.1 Bombina bombina
ATTTAGTGGCCTTCTAATTACCAAAAAGCAACGCCAAAGCCATATATGTCTGCTATTTCTGAACAAAGGGGATCCCAGAGAAGCATTTACAACCATTTGTGCCATAATTGCACAAGCTGTTTGTAAATAATTTCAGTAAGAAACCAAAAATGTAGAAAAATGTAAAAAAAAAATTTATTTGAACGTATTTGGCGGTGAAATGGTGGCATGAAATATACCAAAATGTGCCTTGATCAATACTTTGGGTTTTTACTACACTACACTAAAGCTAAAATTACCCCAAAAAGCTCCCTACATGCTCCCTAATTAACCCCTTCACTGCTGGGCATAATACAAGTATGTGTGCAGTGGCATTTAGCGGCCTTTTAATTACCAAAAAGCAACGCCAAAGCCATATATGTCTGCTATTTCTGAACAAAGGGGATGCCAGAGAAGCATTTACAACCATTTTTGCCATAATTGCACAAGCTGTTTGTAAACAATTTCAGTGAGAAACCGAAAGTTTGTGAAAAAATTTGTGAAAAAGTGAACGATTTTTTGTATTTGATCGCATTTGGCGGTGAAATGGTGGCATGAAATATACCAAAATGGGCCTAGATCAATACTTTGGGATGTCTTCTAAAAAAAAATATATACATGTCAAGGGATATTCAGAGATTCCTGAAAGATATCAGTGTCCCAATGTAACTAGCAGTAATTTTGAAAAAAAGTAGTTTGGAAATAGCAAAGTGTTACTTGTATTTATGGCCCTATAACTTGCAAAAAAAGTAAAGAACATGTAAACATTGGGTATTTCTAAACTCAGGACAAAATTTAGAAACTATTTAGCATGGGTGTTTTTTGGTGGTTGCAGATGTGTAAAAGATTTTGGGGCTAAAAGTTAAAAAAAAGTGTTTTTTTTTTCATTTTTTCCTCATATTTTATATATTTTTTATAGTAAATTATAAGATATGATGAAAATAATGGTATCTTTAGAAAGTCCATTTAATGGCGAGAAAAACGGTATATAATATGTGTGGGTACAGTAAATGAGTAAGAGGAAAATTACAGCTAAACACAAACACCGCAGACATGTAAAAATAGCCATTGTCATTAAGGGTAAGAAAATTGAAAAATGGTCCGGTCATTAAGGGGTTAAAGGGATACTAAACCCAACATTTTAATGTTATGGTTCGCATAGAGCATGCAATTGTAAACAACTTCCTAATTTACAAAGACTGACTGAAGCATATGGCTGCTTTTTTATACTATTCAGTCACTTGGGAATGTAACCTGTATCACACATGCTCTTCACTTGACAACATCTAAGTAAGGACTTTGGTACAGTGCTTGAGAATATACCATATTTTTTTATATAGTTTTTGTGATTTGTGCTTCAATCAAACGTAAAGAATTTTTTGTATTTTGTAACTGGATGTATCTTTTGGCAAGTGCTATGGCTCCATAAGCCCTTAAGCTCATAACAGATTACACTGACTTGAGGTTAATAGTGTAGTTCTGGCTAAGGTTCTTTTTTTTTATCTTTTTATTTGTGATCATTCAATTTATTGACCCTCTTGACACCAGTGTTTGTATATAAATGTTTACTAGAACCACTTTAACTCAGCCATATTTATTCCTCTAAGCTGGGTAATGAGATGCTTAGTGCGTGTGCATGCACGTGTGTGTATAATACAGATAAGATATATAGATAGATAGATGATGGGCAGACATTTAAAGGGCCATTATAGTTGAAAAATTACATGCTCCTTTAAATACAAGGTGTTTAAAACCTTGCAGAAATACAACTCAGGACCGCAGAGCACTACAGGTTGCGTGACTCAGAGATACTTCTACTATGTGTTTAACCCCTTTGCAGGCTTAAACACATTGCATTAAAAGGTTGATAGGCTTAAAATAACATGTTCTAATGAAATAGAGCCTGTATTTTTTTTCAACTATAAAGGCTTTTAAAGAACTTACTTGAATACTAGAGTTTATAAACTTAAAAAAAAAAAAATCCAGAAATTAAACCTCCACATCAAATATATCATTTTATATTATATCATTAAACTCTGGGAGTTTAGGGCATTTTATTTGAAAATTCTTAATATAATTGCAGTGTACGTAGTAGGGATGCTGCGTTTTGTAGTTACAGGGAGGGTGCTGTATTACTACAATGACAAAGTTCTCAGCCTCTTGGTCCCTGATACTCCCCAGGACATGTTTGTTTGTATGTCTGCCTTGGCATTAGCTATGGGCTGAAGGGGAGTCCAATGTGATAGTCGGCTGCGTGTCAACTTAAGATTTGCTATTAGGATCACAATTTGATATTCAGCTGCAGGACAATAATACATGATTAACAGGAAGCCGGATCTGTTACCATCTTAGCACTTTTTATGGATCCTAGTTGCTGCTATTTTGTTTTAAAGAGACTATGAGAAAGTTATTGATCAGGTCACATTTTCTCTTTTCTTTCTACTAAGCTTTTGCAAAACAGGGAACTCTTAAAAATTTATATTTCTGCAATTACTGTCATTTTTCATCAAAGATGAGCTCTTATTATAGAATACATTCTGTCTGTGTAATGATTGGTGCAACTATTTTTTACCAATAGTCCAATTATTTACCTACTTCTTAATTCTATTTTTTTTCCAGTTTACCTTACTTAGAGATACAAGCACCTGAAAAATAGTGTTTAACATCAAATGGTTGAGTGAATCTTATACACATATCAGGTATACATACATACATACATACATATATACATACTCATTGCAAGTATAATTAACAATTATAAACACTGTATCATTTTAAATGGCTCAAGATTTTAATCCAAATATATAATATAGAGTCTTCCTTAAGAATCAAAGATGCATTATCATAGAAAATGTGCTTAAAGGGGCATCAAAGATAAATCTCCAATAAAGTATCAAATTAAAGGGATGTTCCAATCAAAACTGAAATGCACATACATTAATTATATCTGTGAATCTAAACATATTTACAATATACACACATTTGCAAAAACGGCTCTAGTAAAAGCTATCACTGTTTTCGTGTTAGCATTTTCTCTGTACGTGCATATGAATCATAGCTAATTGTTCTAATTGCACCAGCATTTCAAATACTGCAGCTGCTCAGAGCACCAGTTAAACGTGAATCATATCAGAAATTAACAAATTGAGTCATTGCCAGATAATACAAACAAGTGCTGTGTATAAAATACTCTCTAAGCAAGTACGGTGTTTAAAATGCTGGTGCATGGAGCATACTTAAATAATCTCTTGAAACAGCTATAGCTTTTATTAGAAGCATTTTTGCTAATTCATGTAAGTTGCAAAAATTATTATTATTGTCAGTTATTTGTAGAGCGGTCAACAGATTTCACAGCAATATAAGTATAGGTATAATATGCGAATGTAGCATTTATAGGAGAAAAATATATAGTAGGGCCCTGCCACAGTTGCGCTGTTGTAAATCCCCTCTCATGAATGAATGTGATCTACGAAAAGCTACAGGGGGAGCAGTGTTTTTGAGGGCGTTGAAAAATGCTTCTATTCAAAAAGGAAATGCACCTGTATGAATTCCAATTTTGTCTGTAATGTCCTTTTAAGCATAGTTATTAAAAATAAAAATATATAATATACAACAAAATTATATGACTGGGGACCTGCAGTATATAGTTCAGTTATCCTGAGATGGTCTATGTATTGGGTAATGCCACAGTGAATCTGAAATGTCACCACAGAGACATGCCTCTCTGATTGGCTGCAGCAAAGGAGCCTAGGAACATGAATTAAAATAGGCTTGTCCTATTGTGGTCTACAACGTCCCGAAAAAAAAAAAAAGCCAATAAATTATTTTTAAAATCATTTCTATTTTAGGCTTTTTTTGATAAGTTAGACTTAAAATATATACCATAAACACATACAAACAAATTGATTTTTATGCTCTAACAGCTGATACGGCTAAATATTTTAGATTTTCTATTAACATTGTACAATAGTCTTCTCCTTGAGAGGGATCGATGTAAGAGTGTAGAACGTCTATAAGTGGTCCTTAAAGACCATTTACATGCTAGTGTAAAAGGGCATCAATAATTGACAAAAGGCTGGCCAGTTTCTGGCTTAGTAATTTTGATTTACCCACCTGTAGTCAAGCAACCAATGATATCGTTTAAACTTTAACCAGTTAGCAGCAATTGAGAAATGCACTTGAGACTGTTCTACAATCAATCAAGTAGTAACACAGCATCATACACTGTGAATCTCAAAAGCATAATGGCAACTTCAAATCACTCACATAATATATCTGAAACATTTATAACAATACCTACATGTAAACCGTAGTATTTTTCTTACAAAAATATATATATAAGAACATTTTTGAAACTGGGAAAATTTACAATTCTTAAATATACTATTATGGTCATCACTTTGTTTTATTACAAAATAAACAAAAATAGGAAATAGGAATATTGTTAACATCAAATGCACCATAATAAATAATTTAAATCTAATTGTTGCCAGATTCCATAGGCTCACTTAATGTGAATGCAAATATAATACAAACAAATAAGAATACATGTAATAATTAGTGATTCAAATTTTTCTACTAAGGCTATTAAGAGACAAAACCTTATTAATATTTTTTTTTTTTTAAAACAAAGTTATCCATTTTTGCTGTGTTCAGAAGTGAAATAAAAAACCATGGGACGTCATTCTGTGAACCCCCCCCCCCTTAAAATCAGAAGTCTTAAGAGGGAAGTGCAGGTTTTTTTGTTTGTTAACTTTAACAATATTTTATTAAGAAAATCAACACATTTACGATTACATAAACAAAATTGCACATCAGTATGGATAATGAGAGAATGTTTCCATCATAAAGGGTGCATCCCGGTCACATCAGAAACTAACTTGTCTGAGTATAAAAAATAAAAATCTAAAAAAAGCATGAAAAGTTTAAAGGTATAAAAACTGTAAAAATAAAAAATGCTCTGTGTTCTATGCAAAGTAAGAATAAAATTATCAAGCAATGTGTTTACCCGTTGTAAACGCGTTAAACACAAATAAAATCAGCTCCAGGACAAAAATACACTATTGTCTGCTAACTGAACACATCAGTTGAGCAAATTACAAGAGGCATATGCATGAAGCCACTAATCACCAGCTAGCCACAGGTAGTGCATTTCTGTTGGTAAGACTACTAAGTTATGCTTTTCAACAAATGATACCAAAAGAACAAAGTAAATGTAGTAATACAGGGAGTGCAGAATTATTAGGCAAATGAGTATTTTGACCACATCATCCTCTTTATGCATGTTGTCTTACTCCAAGCTGTATAGGCTCGAAAGCCTACTACCAATTAAGCATATTAGGTGATGTGCATCTCTGTAATGAGAAGGGGTGTGGTCTAATGACATCAACACCCTATATCAGGTGTGCATAATTATTAGGCAACTTCCTTTCCTTTGGCAAAATGGGTCAAAAGAAGGACTTGACAGGCTCAGAAAAGTCAAAAATAGTGAGATATCTTGCAGAGGGATGCAGCACTCTTAAAATTGCAAAGCTTCTGAAGCGTGATCATCGAACAATCAAGCGTTTCATTCAAAATAGTCAACAGGGTCGCAAGAAGCGTGTGGAAAAACCAAGGCGCAAAATAACTGCCCATGAACTGAGAAAAGTCAAGCGTGCAGCTGCCAAGATGCCACTTGCCACCAGTTTGGCCATATTTCAGAGCTGCAACATCACTGGAGTGCCCAAAAGCACAAGGTGTGCAATACTCAGAGACATGGCCAAGGTAAGAAAGGCTGAAAGACGACCACCACTGAACAAGACACACAAGCTGAAACGTCAAGACTGGGCCAAGAAATATCTCAAGACTGATTTTTCTAAGGTTTTATGGACTGATGAAATGAGAGTGAGTCTTGATGGGCCAGATGGATGGGCCCGTGGCTGGATTGGTAAAGGGCAGAGAGCTCCAGTCGACTCAGACGCCAGCAAGGTGGAGGTGGAGTACTGGTTTGGGCTGGTATCATCAAAGTACAGGCTTGTGGGGCCTTTTCAGGTTGAGGGATGGAGTCAAGCTCAACTCCCAGTCCTACTGCCAGTTTCTGGAAGACACCTTCTTCAAGCAGTGGTACAGGAAGAAGTCTGCATCCTTCAAGAAAAACATGATTTTCATGCATGACAATGCTCCTATCACACGCGTCCAAGTACTCCACAGTGTGCTGGCAAGAAAGGGTATAAAAGGAAGAAAATCTAATGACTTGGGCCTCCTTGTTCACCTGATCTGAACCCCATTGAGAACCTGTGGTCCATCATCAAATGTGAGATTTACAAGGAGGGAAAACAGTACACCTCTCTGAACAGTGTCTGGGAGGCTGTGGTTGCTGCTGCAGCAAATGTTGATGGTCAACAGATCAAAACACTGACAGAATCCATGGATGGCAGGCTTTTGAGTGTCTTGCAAAGAAAGGTGCTATATTGGTCACTCATTTGTTTTTGTTTTGTTTTTGAATGTCAAAAAATTATATTTGTGAATGTTAAGATGTTATATTGGTTTCACTGTAAAAATAAATAATTGAAAAGGGTTATATTTGTTTTTGTTAAGTTGCTACTAATTATGCACAGTAATAGTCACCTGCACACACAGATATCCCCCCTAAAATAGCTATAACTAAAAACAAACTAAAAACTACTTCCAAAACTATTCAGCTTTGATATTAATGAGTTTTTGGGTTCATTGAGAACATGGTTGTTGTTCAATAATAAAATTAATCCTCAAAAATACAATTTGCCTAATAATTCTGCACTCCCTGTAGAAGTAAACTGACAAGTCCCTTAAAGATTCATTTTTACTTTCATGTACCTTTATGTTGAAATAATTTTTATTAATTTTATATAGGTAAACATAAACAGCATCATTTACAATTTTATAATTGTACAAGTGTCTTCTGAGAGTTAGCATTCCACATCAAACATATTAAAGTTTACATATGATGTTACCTCCTAACATTATACACTAATATGTCCTTTAGCCTTTTCTTAAACCATAACATTTTGTACTCATATTGTATTCAAGTGATGCCTAACCCCGTAGTCCCTTTCCCCCAACTATTGCCCGCCCCCTCCCCCCCTCCAAGAGGTGCCATGTTTTCTGAACTAAAAGCTAAATACCTTCAAATTATATCTCAGTATGTACCTATCTTCCACTTTTTCCGTGCTAGTTTCATCCTGGGTTAGTTACCACTATCCGACCTAAATAGACCTTCTCCTAATCTTAACATTCTGCTGCTAACTTATTTTCTGCCTGTCTCTGATGGTGCTCCGACCTCAATATCCAGTAAAACCAAATCTTATTAAACTGCTCTGGCTGTCCCTGTGACCAAGCGGCTAGTTCTGACAGAGTGTACGTCTCTGTAATTCTTTCCCCATCACCCTTCATGCAGGGGTACCCTAATTCCAGTGGCGGGCTATACAGATTTCAGACATGTGCAAAGAATTTTGATGAATTTTGTTAAGTTGTTTGTGTTAAAGGGTGGTCACTTTTTTATGAAGTACCGCTTGTGACATTGTTAGGGGACACTCTCTCTTCCAGCAGTGTACTTATCAGTTCTGAGAGTCTACCCCATAGTGTTTGGGACTTCCTGACATTCCCCCACCACATATGTTTAAATGTGGCCTTTTCTTGGCAACCTCTAAGCAGTTGTCATTGTGCGTTATAGAATAATTGGGCCGTCCTTACTGGTGTCAGGTACCATCTGTACATTACTTTTATACATTTTCTTCTCACATGTCTGCACTTATCAGACCCCTGTAGGGAGTTCAACGACAACTCGTTCCAGTTCCTCTGTCTCCCAAGTTTCTAGTGTGTCCCTTTCCCATCTCTCAGTCACTTCTAATTTGGACCCGTGTTTAGTCTTTTGAATTAAGACGTAGATTCGAGATATCAGCTTTTTTCCCTCTATCTGCCTTCATTATCATCTCTCTCAAGTTCTGTAGGGCGTTGTTCCTGTTTGTGCGACATGTATGTTACTATTGCTGACTAACCTGTAAATACACAAACCAATGTAACCGTTCCGGTTCTATTTGATCTCTATTGGTTGAACGTAATCACCGCGGACCAGCACAAGAAGGTCAGCCACCCTGTATACCCTTTATTCGCCCATTTGTCTACTATTTTTCTTATATCTTGCGGCAATAGAGACCTGACAGGTCTCGCCGTTGATTACTGGGTTGCATAATCGCAGTCTCTTTCGCGGTCCTATTCCATAACTTGTATGCCTCTACTTGTTATTGCGACCTATAGGTCTCCCGGTTAATTATTACCTCTGAATCCCAGATAATGTCCGCTGCTCTCGAACTACTTGTTATCTCTGATTCTATTTGTGACCATATCAACCCACTATCCGTTTGCTTAATACAACCGTTCTGTGCCAGGCCTCGCAGCCTGATAATATTCCACTAAATCTGGAACCCCCACCACACCTCCTGCCTGTCTGTGCAATTGTAGTAGTTGGGATGCTATTCTAGGTCTCCTGCTCCTCTCAAATATTTCAAAAGATCCGTTTGTAATGCCTCCAGTTCCGGTAAGGGGATACTGGTCGGGAACCGCTCTGAACAAGTACATTAATCTGGGTAGGATATTCATTTTAATAGACATTAATCTCCATACACATGAGAAGTTACTTTTTCTTCTCCATTTTCCTGAGATCCGCTCTAATAGCTTTATAAACCGGGACATAATTTAACTTATACAAATCTGACAAGTTTTCGCCTATCTTTATTCCTAGGTAAGTGATAGAGCTCTTAGCCCAAGCGAATTCAAAATTCAGCTCGATCATTTTTTTAGTATGAGGAGGTAAGTTAACTGCTAGTGCCTCACATTTATCCGAATTTAATTTGTAGCCAGAAATCTCTGAGTATTCATGTAAAGTTTGATATAGGTGTGGCAGCGAACTCAGTGGCCTAGTGATTGTCAACAGTACATCATCCGCAAATAGCATAGTCTTATATTCAGAAGTCCCTACTTGTACCCCCGCAATATCTCCCGAGTTCCTTATACACGCAGCCAAAGGCTCAATACATATCGCGAATATCAGTGGCGACAGCGGGCATCCCTGCCTTGTTCCATTCAGAATGTCTATTTGCTTTGATAAGTATCCCGCCGCCCCCACCACTGCCGTCGGTTTTGAATAAATGCTACCTAGCGCCTGCATAATAGCTCCACTGAAACCCATGGCCGATAACACCTTAAACATGAAATTCCAGTCCACCCTGTCGAACGCCTTTTCTGCGTCGAGCGACAGGAATAGAGCCGGAACCCCCTTTACCTTCACATAGTCCAGCAAAGAAAGCGTTCTCCTAACATTATCTGGCGCCTCTCTGTCTTGTACGAACCCCACCTGGTCCTGATGGACCAGGGAGGGTAAAATTCGCTTTAATCTGTTTGCCATAACTTTAGCAAAAATTTTTATATCATGATTAATTAGGGATATGGGTCTATAGTTTTGGCAAAGTTTTGTATTCTTCCCGCTCTTTGGTATCACAATAATTTTTGCCTGAAGCATTTCTCTAGGTATGTCCCACCCCTCCATAATCCCATTGCAGAGATTGGTTATGTGGGGTATCAGTTCCTTCTTAAAAAGTTTGTAATATTCACCCGTTAACCCATCGGGGCCTGCCGCCTTACCTATTTTTAAGTCTTTAATTACCCCCAGTACTTCGTTATTTGTTATTTTTGAGTTAAGGCTTTCCAAGTCCTCACTCGATAGAGTTCTCAAATTCGCCCTATCTAAAAATTTGGAAATTTGTTATCTATGTTTTCCTGTTCTTACTTTCTTCCCATCGGTATATTGTGCATAGTATCGGGCAAAAGCTACTGATATCTCCTGTGGGTTCGAGGGTGATTTCTCCCTTTTGATGTTACTAACTTGGGGATGGAAAAAAACTTATTGTTTCCCTTAACTTACTCGCCAGATATCTGTCTGGCTTATTAGCATACACAAAATAGTGGGCCTTCAGCCTCAGAGCAGCTCTAATTGATGTATCGTTCAGTAATTTAGCTAACTCTTTCTCTTTGTCTACTAAAGTTTTATATGTTTTCCCTGATAGCGTGCGCTGGTGTTCTCTCTCGAGTTGTTCCACCTCCCCTTGTAGTGCTCTAGCTTGTGCTGTTGTTTGTTTATTTTCTCAATGATTTTTCCTTATTAGCAACCCTCTTAATACTGATTATGAGGCTGCCATATCGTCAGCGGATTATCTACTGAACCTAAATTTACTTCCCAATATTCCTTCAATGTCTTTTGAATCCTACCATGTATTTCAGGGTTTTTCAGTAAAGTCGGGTTGTATGTCCAAGATCGCTGTCTAGCAAAATTTATGAGGCCCGTAAGTTCTAGAAAGATAAGTGAGTGGTCTGACCAGACACAAGTCTGCGTGTTCGTAGACACTAAGTTTGGTGCTAAAATTGGGCTGATATAAATGTAGGCGAGAATTGTGTAGGTCTTGTGTGCTGGTGAGTAATAGGTATATTCCTGCTCTGTGTTACCCAAAGCCTCCCATGAATTACCCTAGCCCATGTTTCCTCCAACGAACTGCGAACTGATTTAACTATGCTTTTGTGTCTATGTTGTTTACTTGTTATTTTCAAAGTCTCAGAGCCATTATAAGAGGTCATATTAACATTAAAGTCCCGGCTTACAATTAATCTGTTTTTTTCCCAATGAGTGAGTAGTGTAGTACAATTCCTTAAAGAATAAGTTCTGAGACTCGTTGGGGGGCGTATACATTACACAGTGTGACTTTCGTGCCTTGCAACGTACCCTGGACTATTACGTACCTCCCATTCTTATCTCTTGTTACCCTCTCCAGCACAAAATCTAGTGATCTATGTATCAAAATTGATACTCCTCTTTTCTTAGACTCTGTTGTGGCATGATAATGTAATGGGAAATGATGTGACCAGAACCCTGGAATATTGTCTTTCACAAAATGTGTCTCTTGCAGAAATATAATCTTAGCGTTTGTTTTCAGGTATTGAGACATTGCGGTCTTTCTTTTGATATCTGTATTAAGGCCTCTCGCATTGTGCGAGAGGAGAATCAAATTATGTGGCATTAATATACTTTCCCCAGCTTCCTCCTAATTCTATTTCTTCCCTTCTCAGCTCAGTGTCTGCTAAATAGTAGAGATCACGCTTCTCGCTATAGTCTGTTTTCCCAACCCTATCTTCCTCCCATTTTATATCATTCCCTCCTTTTCTAAACGTAACTGGCACCTCCTGGTTAAAAACATTAAGCAACCAACAATAACAAAACAAATAAACTGTACATTTCACATTTTCAGCCAAAATTTGCCTCATAGTAACCAAACAGGCAATATAGTTAACTCGTCATATATTCTTAATAACATTTAAGACTGCGATAAATATTTAAATACTGGAACCCCAGACATTTTTGTAACAGGACACTTCTCCTGTTGAACCGTTTGTTTGCCTCATAGTGACTGTGTCCTGTTTCCCTTATACTTGTTCAAAATTGTCTTTTGACCATTATCATGAAGTTATTAGAGTCTTTGTTGTGTCCTTCATATAGTCTGTACTTATCACTTTACAACAAAAGGAAAAGGCAAATCTAACACAGTATAGAAAAAATACGTAAACAAGAAACAAAACATTTTAGATAACAAGAAACCATACTCATCTGTCTAATGATCTGCGTATGTCTCTGTTTTCATAACCTTTCTTCTTCCAGGCCATGGCGGCCCCAGTTCCGCCAAATAGCTCAATTCAGACCCAAAGGTCTATTCACTCCATTATTTCTTCAATTCATTGTTTTCCTCTCTGAACATACTCTCAGTGTTTCAAGTCTTCCTTCTTTTCTCAGGTACTTTATCCCATCTTTTCTGAAAAGGTGGTCTATTCTGTTCCTCCTTTCTTGTGGGTGATTGTCGCTGCTGTTGTTGAGCTGGTAAGTCCAACTTCAGCTTTCTGCATATTTCAGGTATCTCGTCCGGATCTTTGATGATTAGCATTCAGTTTTCCCATGTAATTTGCAGCGCAAACGGGAAGCCCCATCTATACGGTATCTGAGCCTTCCGTAGCTGTGTGGTGAGGGGTCTAAGTGCACCCCTTCTTTGTAGAGTCCTCGTACATAAATCTTGATAGAACTGCACCACATTTCCTTGATGTTTAAAGGTAGGATTTCTTCGTGCTGCAGCCAAGATCTCTTCTTTTTCCTGATATCTAAGCATCTTGATGATGATATCACGTGGAGGATCATCCCCCTTAGGTTTGGGTCGTAGGGCCCTGTGTGCCCGTTCCATTTGAAATCTCTGCGCCTCCTCGGTGCCCGTTATGCCTTGGAACAAAGATAGCAAATATGAGTTTAGTTCTTTCGGGGCCACCGACTCTGGAACTCCCTTCAGCCGTATATTACACCGGCGACTCCGATTCTCCAAATCTTCCAACTTGTCATAGATGTCATCTATATCATGTTGGTGGGCACTTGTGTGATTTGAAATCTCATTTAACCCTTCTGCTAAGGCCTCCCCACTTTCTTCAAGTGAGTTCACTCTGTTTCCTAGTTCTCCCATTTCTTGTTTGAGTTCTGTCAGACTGCTAGCAACAGTGTTCTGCAACATCTCCATTTTTTCAAGAAGCTTTTCAAAATTTGTGGAAATGTCCTGTTTTGACACCAGGTTATCTAAGTCTGCTTTTGTTAGTGGTGTCAGCCTGTCTGTTTCTTTTGAGCATCCTGCAGAGGATTCCTGCTCTTCATCTGCTCTAGATGACTGCTGCTCTGGGGATTTGTCTCCTCTGCTAGTTTTGAAGAAAATGGGAGCAGTTGTCTGCTTTCCTCCTAATGTAGTTTTTGAGCTTCGTTTGGATGTCATGCTGAAATCTCCCTGATGTCAGACTTTTTAATATGTTTTAAATCGTTCTGTATAACTTGCAAAAGTCAATATCCCTCTTCTGTAAGATTGACTTCCCTCTTGGTTTGTATGCACTTTCACTCTGACTGACTGATAAGAAAAAATAAAGGGAGGAGAAAAGGGCCTATTCACAGCTTGCCGTTTTACTATATTATAGATCCAAAGGGCCTTGACTCCCGTAGAGAAGTTTATATTGTGCTAGGTGCTCTCAAATATGTTGTACCTTTCTCCTACCTACTTCACTGAGCCCA
Source organism: Bombina bombina (assembly GCF_027579735.1). Taxonomy (NCBI): domain Eukaryota; kingdom Metazoa; phylum Chordata; class Amphibia; order Anura; family Bombinatoridae; genus Bombina; species Bombina bombina. The sequence continues at coordinate 217,690,960 of NC_069500.1, forward strand.
AGCTTTAGTTTGTGGGCAAGCGCTAATTCTTTTCTTGCCCTCCGGAGAGGGACTGATATCTCAGGGCTCTTGCTGAAGTCTCACTCTATTTCACATCTAGGCGCAGCTATGTGACCTTATAACCTTTGTACTCCACTGTCATGCCTCTCCTAATGGCTTCTATTAGACATCGTTAGTCCGGTCTTACCCGCTATCTGCCCCTTTCGTCTGTTAGTTGCTCAGAGCTGGCAATCGGGCAGTCCGCGGTCTCACTCGCGCCACGTGGGTTTCCGCCATTATCTTGCGCTCCCCGCTCTGTGCTGCTTCTTCTGTTCTTCCCTCTATACTGGCGTAACCGCTCGCAGCTTACTTTTTTTTGGTCTCAAGTTGCCCCTCATATGTTCCGGTTAACAGTGTGGAGACTGGGGACCTTCTCTGTTGTCCCTATATCCTCATTGCAGTCTCAATGTACCGCGTATTGCCTGGAGCTCCACAGTTAAGCAGCCATTTCTTGGCTTCCTCAGGCTCCGCCCTTTCATGTACCTTTAATAGGCATGTACATGTTGAAAAGTGTGCATGAGTGCATTTCAGTTTTTAATATAAGTATTTTTGCAATATACTTGTATCAGCAAAAATCACTATTTATGAGGCATATGTACATATGCCACCACTGAGCAGGCACAGCATTTGAGGGTGAACAAGGCATGAGCATGTTTTGTGCCAGTAATGACTAAATGTGTGTCATAAAAGCCCCTGCAAACTCTTTGAGCCAGTATGTGCATGAAGCATATGTGGATATGCCACTGAATTAGTGATAGCTTCCTTTAATGCACTCAATATTACCATGTCTACTAAAATAGTATGCTGGGGATGTACATCCTATCTGCTCTTTAAAGTAATCCAAACACATTTAGAATACATTTTGGAGCCAATCGCTTACTTTTGGTAAGTAAGCAAGGTTACTTAAATAGAAATATATTTATAAAAATGCAAAAATCAAGGGCCTACAAGAGAATGTATTACAACAGTGCTATGAATCCTAAAACTTATCAAGCCCTGGTATCATTTCTAATGTTTCTAAAATAGATTATAAAGCTAAATCAACAGATTCTGACTTTTATGTAATAGATATAGAGATTGATTAGAAGGTGCACCTGGCTTTTAAATAAAATATTATTTCACCCATTCTGACAGGATTTAAAAACAGTCTTTGACAGATCTAATTAAAAAGGGCATTTCTTAGCAATAGTCAGTAGTTAGCAATAGTCAGTAGAAAACAGTTTCTATTAAAAATATAATTTTCTGTTAAAAATATTTTAAAGATTGAGTGAATACAATCCTTGACAAAAAGGGGCGAGCAGTCGCACAACAAGGACCCGATTTTGCACCCACTAATACTTTTTACGCGTTTAAGACTCTGCTAGGCATTGATACCTCTATAAGAAAACTGACTGAAAAAAAAACAATCTGTCTAGGGATTCAGATGATATGGATAATACTGCGTCTGGTGGATCTGATTATACTGGGGAGCAGAAACCTTGATGTGAGTCATAATTTCACCTTTGGTGACTTGATCACCCTAGAGGTGTTAAGAGATTTGGAGGGCCAGTCATTAGACCTCAGTGACTCAGATATTTCTGCTTTGCAAGCGGAACCTCAGATTTTTATCCAGTTCATTTTAGGGGGACTTCTCTAAACCTATACCAGAAGCGTGTAGAAAAGGGAAATTTTGCTTCTAGAATCAGCTGCTAAGTCTGAAAAAAAACACATACAATCTGACATTTAAGGAGAGGGGAGGCATTAGATTCACTTCAAAGGAATAAGGAGATTGTCATATGGTTGTCTGATAAGGGCGACAATGTCGTTGTACTAAATAAGAGTGATATCTTTTTAGAGGCATATCGCTACCTGGCTGACAATCAACTTATAGGAGATTGGCCGGCGATCCAACTAATATATTTTTAAGACAACAATATATGCTTTTAAATTAGGCTGTGTGCTTTAGGAATTCTTACTCAAGAAAGACAGATACAGTCCTTAGTTCCTCAATATCCACGCATCCTATCTTCCAAACCTTCCAAGATGCACACAAAATTTGCAGAATCCAACCGGTCGCCCCATTGTTTCGGGGATAGGTTCTCTTTTTTGAACCTTTATCGGACTGGGTGTGATTCCATACTTTTCAGCTCTTGTGATGAATTTGAATAGATATTTAAGGGATTCTATCCATTTGTTGGACATCTTGGTAGAGTTGTTTGGAGGAAGGGGATTCAAGTGGATTGTAGTGGATGCAGCATCGCTGTATTCAAGCATTCTACATGATCTTGGCATCCAAGCAATTAGGCATTTTTTGGACAACACCACACCAGTATACTGATGATTCAAGAATTTGTTTTCTGTGAAATTGTAGAGTTTTCTTTTAAACATAAATTTTTTCATTTTCACAAAGAATTTTGTCTTTCAGATTTGTTTGCACAGGGATTGGAGCAAAATTTGCCCTATTGTTTGCCAATTTATATGTTGGACGGTGGGAGAAACTCTACATTTACAGTAGTAACAATCAGTTCATACAGCATATTGAACTATATATAGGAGGTCTCATTGATGATATCAATATTTATAGTTAAAGAACCATTGATTACAATGCATTTGTATAGCAACAAATTAAATTAAGATTTGTTGGGAAAAATGCAGGAGGACACAATAATTTTTTTGGATCTTAGACTAATTAGTGACATTGAATCTGGCTTAGTTATAACATATACAGAAATTGACCTCTGGGAAAACTATTTTATATGCTCGTTCTTGTCATCCACCACATTGGTGTGTTCCAGTCCCAGGGGCCAATTTATAAAATTTAGATTAGATTTGAGAGCAGCATTTGAGGATGTTAAAAGTAAGCCTCAGGCAGATATATGAAGGGACGGAGTAGAGATAGAGAAATGGTAAAGGACAATATTGTCTTTTCGACCGAATATTCAAAACATTTTGATAGGATATGTTCTATATTAAAGAAAAAATTAAATATCTTAGAGAAGATGAAGCTCTAGCGACATTAGTGGATAAATGCAGATTTATTCAGGAAAAAATACCAACTCTTTCCTGTAAGCCATCTCCCAGGCTTATCTGCAGAGACAATCCAGAAGGAGTACTTTTTAAATGTGGCAATGGTCCATAGTATTACTTGCAGCTTAATTGAATGGGAGATAGATTTGTGAGTTCAGTAACACATGAGGTTTTGTGAAGCTAGAACTGTCTAGCCACACCTCTGAGCAGCCTAACTCCACCCCTAGAATGCCCAAACCCCCTAACAGGGAACAGAACAGCAGCAAGACAAATACCAATCAATCAGTAGTAGCAATGCCCTACCTAAACTAGTGAAAAGGTCACAAAGAATGATGAGTGTGAAACTGCAAAAAGTCAACATGACGGTTTGTCAGGGACACTGGCATCCAACAAACTAGGGCCTGCGATACATGAGAGGGTGTGTAGTGAAACACTAAGCAAATATGCCATATGCCTGTATTGGTTTTGGTTGGGATTAAAGAGTATTTTATTTTTACCAGAGGTCAAGATCCATTTTAAAGTTCAATGGGGGCTTTGGCAACTAGTATTTGGTCATGTCCTGTTTATGTTGTTCAATCTATTGCTGCTGTAGCAAAATTCCATTTAAGAACTGGAAGGTGAATTTACAGATTTTCCTTTTTTGCCTCTCGCTGGGGAGCTTGGGACAAAGAACATTGTTTATAAAAAAGCAAATGCTGTTAATCTCAATTTAATATTAAAGTATTTCCTAATAGATAGAATGAGCAATACTGAAATCCAGTTAAAACTATATAGAGATTATAGGGATATTATAGTCTAACTGAAATGTATTTCCCCTCATTTACATTTTAATGCATTTCTATTTGCAAAAATATATAAAACCATATTTTGGTAGGTTTAACTGTGCAAAGGACATATAAAGTGTATACTTTGTATGCCTGTGTACCGGCATCCTAAAAGCTCGCATAAAAAGGATGTGGTAGAAACCTTTTTAAAAATGATCACAAAATTATTACAAATGCATGTGCATTATAAAATAAAAGTATACAGCCAATAAGGCTAGGATATCCTTAATTGACAGTGTACATCAATTTTCATTTAACTGCATTTATATAGACATCTACTATAAATAATATTATGCAAAGATACTGATCTAAAAATCCAGTATAAAATCTTTAAAAAACTTACTTAGAAACTCCCAATTTAGCACTGTTGATGAGGTTAGGCTGGGAAACACACTTAAAAAGTGGGCTGAGAGCAACCCTCCCCTGCATAAGAAAAGGCCCATTATACAATCAAAAACATTCTGAAGTCTGTATACATCAGTATACATCTAAAACTTTGGGGCTTGGTTGGGAATCAGCACATTATTTAAAAATAAGCAACACAATAACATTTTAATAAAAAGACCCCAAATGGACTATATAATGTATAATCTTACAAAACATTAATGCAAAGAAAAATTATCGTACAAAGTCCCTTTAAGAGTTAAGGGCCTTGAGGGAGAAGGAAGACTAAAGGGGTAAAAAAAGGCTGCAGCTTTGATTGTGTTACAACTAAACTGATAAAAATTATCCGTAATAGGCTGGCAGGCCTCTACTGCACAGAATCATTTGGTGAGCCTTCTTCCTTCCCTCCAACCATGAGCATTATGCTGTTTGGCAGCATGAGCTGAAAAGGCTTCCTAAGGGTAATAGTTTTACCATGGCAGGGATAGGGTAAATTGAGCCAATCTTCTTAAACCCAAGGTCATAATATGTTACAATTCCCCTCACTTAGGTTAAATTCCTCCTCATTTACTAACTTGTTATAAATGTTGTGGTGGAGTAATGGCCAAGTTGTAAGCAGGGCAAAATGCTTCAGATGGTCACCACAGTGTCCCTCCTTCATTTCAAGGCCTTACAAATCCCAATAACCTAATTGTCTCTGTCATGAGCTGCAAGTACTCCGTCAAAGCTTCAGTGTCCATTGACCTCCAGTAGAGCTGAGCATTTACTAGGTTCTCATTTGCCATCGTCTAATGTTAAGAAATGTTAAGTCGGTTTATTATGAGTTTATTCGTCAATAAACATGAGCAGTTTGTTTTTTCAACCAGTCTTTTTGATTTGTTTTTGTTATGCAAGCATAGCAAAGTTATGGATTATATGACTGTTATACTTTTGGAAAGACTAAATAGTTCTTTAACGTTTATGCTTCTAATGAAAACTGAAATGTACAATTTTTAACTTTTTAATATAATGTTCCTTTAAGTAGTGAAATGTAAAATGGGAATCATGTTTATATTTTCAAAGGAACATTCACTTTAGTTATAGTCACTATTGGAATATGGAAGTGCAGCTTAACACTCATACTTCCACTAAAAGACAGGTAGCCCTCAGTGCCGGGGTTAGGTTCCAGGAGGAATGGTTGTAAATAGAAACCATTGTAAATTGAAACCCAGTTTATAATGTAAGTCAATGGGAAGTGAGGGAGTTAGGTTCCCAAGCGCCCCTCTCAAAATTGTCATAAGTAACACCTAATGCATTATTTTTAAAGGTTTTAAATGAAGACTTTAAAGGCTAAACAGCATAATAAACCTAATTCATATAGATCGAATCATCATCAAACTAAGTTTAATAAACAAAAACATTTGCTAAACATCACCAAATAAAATAATTACACAACAGATAGCATCATCATCAAACTAAGTTTAATGAACAAAAAACGTTTTTTAACTTGCATTTTTCTGCAAACAGTTCTCTGCATTGTTAGCATGTTAGATAATATTGGGTCTGCAGCTATTCTATGCATTTCAATCTGCAGTGATTAATAAGCAGCTAGGCACCCTCATTTCAAGCAGCTGGACAGGAAGATAATAGGGAAGTAGCTGCAAGATCTTGCTCGATAGGTCTTGTCTGATCTGTGTACACAGATCAATGTCAGGCTGTTAAACTAGCTTAACTTTGCTGAAACACAAACGGACAGCTCCACCTACTGGCTATTTTAATTAGTGCACTGATTTTTAATGCATTTCAATAGCCACTCCCATGACTGAAAAAAAAGGTTGTTATTCTGAAACAGCTCAAATTGAACCGGCATAAACCGAGGGCCACCTGTAAATGTAATTTAAACAATTCTTGCTCTAAATACAATTTTAAAGTAAACTCAAAATTTAATTTTCCATAAAATGTTTTAAGTAACTGTTCAGTCAAAATGCGCGCGCAGCCAAAAAATTTCAGCGAATCTGCATCCAGGTGGATTCCGAAAATGGCAGGGTGGTGAAAGAATCCAAAGGTGAAATCTTTCACCACCCTGCCATTTTCAGAATCCACCGGATGCAGCGAAGGCAAATGGAGCGCTACCTTTGCTGTGGATGAAGATGATGGACCCGCCTGGAAGAAGACCTTCTCCGCCGGACTTCTGAAACTGTGAGTACCTATTTGGGGCTTTAGTGTTAGGTATTTTTTAAACATTTTTTGGGGGGTTTTATTTTTTAACTTAGGTTTTTTTGGCACTTTGAAAAAGAGCTGAATGCCCTTTTAAGGGCAATGCCCATACAAAATGCCCTTTTACAGGGCAATTGGTAGTTTTAGGTTTTTTAGTGTTAGGTTTTTTATTTTGGAGGGTTGGTGGATGGGGGGGGTTTTACTGTTAGGGGGACATTGTTTATTTTTTCATGTTAAAGAGCTGTTTTACTTAGGGCAATTCCCCTACAAAAAAGGGCTAAATTGTAGTTTAGCAATAGATTAAGGGGGAGGTATATTTTGGGGGGGGGGGGGCTTTTTTTATTTTCTATAGGGATTAGGTTTAATTTTTTTTATTTTGGATAATATGTTTATTTTTTTCTGTAGTTTCTATTTTATTTTTTTTATTTACCAACATATATTTACAAACATATAGACTGCCCTCTTGGCAGGGTTACCTACTAGTCTTTAATAAGATACAATTTTTCTTTTTTGGAAATACAATTTTTTTCTTTTCGAATTACACTTCTAGTTTGTGTCAAAACACTGTCAAACAATAAATACTAGTTCCCATTTTGCTAAAGAACTTGTGATGTTCACAGCAGTCTGTTTTGCTTTCAATTAAATGTGAAGAAATGGCTGACACAAAATCCATAATCCTTAGTACAGTATTGTAAAAAATAAGGCAGAATAAGCACTTTAGACATGCAAAGTGTGTTGTATAGTGCAGTGTTTTTCAACCAGTGTGCCATGGCACACTAGTGTGCCATGAGAGATCCTCAGGTGTGCCACGGCAGACTGACAACAGTGTGACATATTTTTTAAACTTGCTTGTTTTTTACTCCCAGTGCAGGGGTAGTTTTGTAGGAGGCATGGCATAACAGCACAATACAATACAGTATGTGTGTGTTTGTGGTGTATGTGTATATATATATGCTGTATTAGGCTACAATGTGTGATTTTTTTTAAAATTTTGGGATGGTGGTGTGCCACAGGATTTTTTAATGTAAAAAAGTGTGCCGACGGCAAAAAAAAGGTTAAAAATCACTGGTATAGTGAATGACAACATAAAAAAAAAAAAAACATATTCTGAAAGAAGACCAAATTCTACAGATAAAAACAAACAAAACTGTAATTAAAACATCAAAACAGTGTTGATGCAAATGAGAATAATCACTTTTGACTTGTTAAAGGGACAGTATACTCAAAAATTTCTCCCCTTTAATTTGTTCCCAATGATCCACTTTACCTGCTGGAGTATATTAAGTTTACAAGTATTTCCATTAACCCATATATTGGCATTTTAAATAGTTTATTTAGCCTGTGGTATCCCTACCCATCCTGAAGGTTTTTGACCACAAGGCCAAGCTGTATTAACACAGCCCAGTAGAAGAAATTACAATCCCCAGTGGGTTATAGAAGAGATAAGGTAAATAAAATGTTAATTCTCCATTGTTCTCTCCAAGTATTGGTGATTGGTTTATAAACAGATATAAGATAAAGAAGCAGGTATATTTACACAATGTAATAAAGTAATGAGATCTGATTTATACCTACAAGCTCAACCCATTTTATTAGGTTGTGGCTTCAAAACACAAAATCAGCTAATTCATATACACAGATAAACCTTAAAAAAGCAAATCTCATACATTTTATATTCTGCAGCTGGTAAAAAAAAGTAATTGGAAACACATTAAGGAAAAAAACTATTTTATAGTATACTGTCCCTTTAAGCCCTTTTGTAGATGATAGATGTAAAAGGGACACTGAACCCAAATTTTTCTTTTGTTATTCAAATAGAGCATGCAATTTTAAGCAACTTTCTAATTTACCTCCTATTATCACATTTTCTTCATTCTCCTTGGTATCTTTATTTGAAATGCAAGAATATAAGTTTAGATGCCGGCCCATTTTTGGTGAACAAATGTTTTGAACCAAAAAAAAGCGTAGACACCTTCTTTTTCAAATAAAGCCAGCAAGAGAACAAAGAAAAATTGATAATAGGAGTAAATTAGAAAGTTGCTTAAAATTGCATGCTCTATCTGAATCATGAAAGAAAACATTTGGGTTCAGTGCCCCTTTAAAAGTTTACATTAGAATCCTGATGTGCTGGGGCAAAGCAGTAGCTAATTTCCAGGTGAACTGCTGAATTGACTTGCTGTGACATCACAAGTCCTTTAGCAAAATGGGAACTAGCATTCAGTTTTGACACAAGCTGGAAGTTAAATTCCCCCCAAAAATGTGTGCTTCCACAAGAAAAAAAAATGTATTGTATTTTCAAAAAGGAAGATTGTACTAAAAAAAAAAAATGTATTTGTAACTTTAGATTTGTATTTGCATGCCACAATTTATGTACAATGATAAATAATTATATACACTTGCCTTTTTGATAGCAATCTTATTCCATACTGGTATCTGGTATATGTCAACAATCAACAAAGTGAGTCATTACCAGATGATACAAGTACCTTAGATTTTCTGAGCAAATGCTATGTTTAAAATGCTTGTGCATGGAGCATACTTAAATACCCTTTTTAAACAGCTATCGATTTAAGTAGCAGCATTTAGCATTTTAGCTAATACATGTATATTGCAAAACATGCTTCTATTCAAAACAGAAATGCACCCATGTCCATTCCAATTTTGGCTGGAATGTCCCTTAAAAATGTCTAATTAAAACATATACATTTTGCTTGTTTTTCCTGTACTTTTACTTATCCGTAGGTAAACTGGATTGTATTGCATGGCATGCAGAACCGCAAATGCTTGGCTGATATGTGCAGGAACTTATCTTTATTTGGCCCTATTTAGCCATAACAAAGGAAGTAAGAAACAACATTTAACTGGCTTTTAACAGGGTGTGCCCCGAAGAGCCTGCAAAGCAATGCATTTTTTTAAACAAAATGACAGTTTAAAAAAAAAAAAATTAAAATCCATTTATTTTGTCTGTATATCATTCACAATAAAGCAAATCATTTCTGGTGCAAAACAAATAAAAAATACTTGAATAACCCTTTTAACTAACGTGGTGTAAAAGCTCTAATAATTTGTTCTGTCCTTCAAAGAGTCATTGGCAAAAACAATAAATGGATTTATTATAAATATTCATTATTCACATTGACCTTATGATAGTAATCTTGAATACAGGTATTTGTGATGAATAGTCCAGGTCATTCATGTTAACACCTATTAAAACATCCAACATGCAAGCCAATTTGAAATACTGATATTTAATTTCTGGATTTCATCTTTCTTTAGAATCTCTTTAAACACAAGAAACACATAAGTAGTAAATTTTACCTTAATGTTTAACAAGGGTGCTGTAAAGGGTATTCCAGTAATGTATTTTATATATATACTTTATACAATATATGCAGGGGCACTGAAGGTTAGTTTTTTTGTCCTTTGTTGGTGTGCACTAGTAACTTACTTACTAAACTGAAGTTGATTGTATGACATTTAATGAATAAAGAAAAAAAAAATCAAATTGCTTTTCTAATAATCTGATTATAAGCATGAGATTTATTCCAAAATTGAAATAGGATGTGATTATTTTTTACTAAGCCTAAATAATAGAAACAAAGTCATAATCTGCTTGACCTAGCTTGAGATACAAAGATCTTTAATTTACTTTTTATTGTTCTGCTTCAAGACTAATGATTTCTTTGTAACCGATTAAAATTAATTTTTGGAAACAGCGTATAAAAATTTGTAAACATGCATTATAAAACCATACTTTTTGCACTGTAAAACACATTATAAAAAAATTGGTGAGCATAAAAAAACACTACTAAGCACAAAAGCTTTCCACTACACTCCAAATGTGCATTCTAGTGATTTTAACCCCTTCATGATGGGGGAGAAAAGTTCAGAAGAAAACGTTTGCAGGAAACAGGATGTCACATGATTGGGGAGAAAAGTTCAGAAGAAAACGTTTGCAGGAAACAGGATGTCACATGATGTCAATGCGATCATGTGACTTCAATGCTAGCATTGGATCATGGGCACTTCCCCCAGTCTGATTATTCATTTCCTAGAAGCAAAAGAGAGCAGGAAACCGAAAAAGCTAGGGCATTCTATGACGTCCTAACGGCACCTAGAGGTTGATTAACAAGTATACTTAAGCATATATAAAACAAAAACACAAATAAACATGACAATTTGATAAAGACAACAACAAAAAAATCATCCAACTGTCCATACTATACTTTTACGCAAAAAAAGGAACAAAAGAACAAAACGCTTAAACAGCCACAATGTATAACATTCAGTTAAACAATGGCCATTCCAATGGAGAATTGTTTTGAATTACTCTTGTATCAATACTGCATTGGCCAGAAATGTGTCTGCAACAGTCAGAAAACTATTGTGGAATAATTCATGAAAGTGCATATTTTGAAGATAGAGAAAACTGGACAGCAGTGGGAGGCAGAAGTGTTTTCAAGAGAAGCTAAGCTTAGCCAATTTAAAGGGTTGTCATGGTGTAACCCCAAACACTTTAAGAAAGAGAATAATTGTACCTGTTGCCACCTCTCCTGAACAGAGATTGGTTTATTCTGCCATGCCCTGTGTGAGATCTGTATTTTGTCCATCTTTGTGCAGTCTGTCCAGTGAGACAGTGTCTCATTCTGAAGGTCCTCTCCTCTCAACTGTTATCTGCTTTATCTCTGCCTGTGTTCTACTAATCCAGTCCGCAGGTTTGAGGCCTAAAACACAGCAACATGCTAAAGAAAAAAAGGAAAGTGAGCTCTGCTAATCTACGTGGCAAAAGGCAGGTTACTGCAAGCTAGTAAAGATTAAGGTACGCTTATTACTAAACCAAAGGATGTATATTTTGTATTGATTCTCAACCTGCTGAACCACTCCCAAAAGAGGAGTCCTTCCCTATAAATCTCAGCAACTCACTTTAATCAGTGCTTGGACATTGCTGCACGTTGTGTCTGTATTTCTTGACATTCTGTGTTTGCGGGTTTTCCCTTGTACCCTATTTGTCTTTGGATCCTTGACTCATGGTTTGGTATCTGGACTGCTCTAGCTTGTCTTGCCCTTACTTGCTGTGTTTGCTGATTGGGCTGTTTATTGGCATGGACCCCTGGGTTGGCTATATGGACTGCTCTATTGGCTGGCCCCTTACCTGTTCTGTTACCTGTTCTGTTGCTGATTGGACAGACATCTGGTTTGACCCTGACCTGCTCAGTTTCTGCTTTGTGCAAAAAAAAACTCTCTCCACTACCTCTGCACATTGGGTCTAGTATAACCAGAACAAGAGGTATGTTTACCCCTGACAAGGGGTTTTGATACAGGAAAAAAGAACATATTGTGCCTCAAGAGTAGCTTTCAAAACTATGCTCAGTAGTGTTCATCCCTCTAAGGAGCACTTAACTAGAAAGGCATTAACTTCAGGTCTATGTCTGCACTAAAGTCATACCTAATAGAATAAGAAATGCATGAACAAGGGCTCATGACTTGAATTTGGGAGGATAACAGCTTCATGAGTATTTCATGTTCACCTACATCACAGAAAGGTTCAACCTTGAAATAGCCTTAAAGTAGTGTAGGGAAATATGCAGCAAATCAATTATTTAACATTTAGGATACAAGGTTTTACACAGATTACTAATTAAGACTTAATTCCTGGTCATTGACATATTATATACATACAGACACAAAATTCTTTATCCAAACTGACTGGGACCAGAAACTGTTTGGTGTTTCAGAATGATTTGGATTTCGGAATATTGTATCTCTAAAATGGGACAGCTGGGAGAGGGAATATCTAAAGTCTTTTATACCAATATTTACATGTTATAATACATCTTACACATGCACCCTAAAGGGTAGTTTTATATAAGTTTTTTAATACTTTTAAATACATAGTACCATTAGAAAGATAGTACAGTACTGTATTCAGAAATTTATTAGTCTGTTTTTTCAGATAAATTCTGGAATTTTTATAGTTTTGAGATGTATGTATATATGTATTTTTTTTTAAAACTAAGCTTTTCTGTTTAATGTTGAACTTAGCAAAACCACTCAAATTATGTATACGACGTAAGAAAATCTAGATAAATTTGAAAAACCACAGCCTGGGTATTTCACAGGCTTTTATGGGAAATTTGAGCTGAGAATTCGAAAAGACCTACAGGAGGCAAAAGACAGCAAAAGCAAAGCTAAAGAGGGCAGCTAAGTAGTTTTTCCTATATTAACCTCTTTGTTATTTTGGGCAAGTTTTTCTCTGAAATTCCCGGTAGCAGACTTTTTAGTAGTTTTTGCTATAACTGAATTTAAACAGAAATAGAGCCTTGTTGTTGTTTTTTATTAACCTATCAAAACTATATATTATTTATATAAATATTTTTTTATTTTTTTTAAGTAGACAACTCAAGGTATTGATCTAGGTCCATTTTGTAATATTTCATGTCACCATCTCATCGCAAAAATGTGTTCATAAAAATAATCATTCACTTTTTAAAAAACTTTGGGTTTCTGACTGAATTATTTACACGCCACTTTTGCAGCCATAACAGAAATGGTTGTAAAACTTCTCTGAGATCCTTTTTGTTCAGAAATAGCAGACCTGAAGCTGCGCCCCACACTTCTGAAATTTCCGGCAATGAAGGGGTTGATCAATAAGTTTATAAGGTTAATATAGATTTAATCTATATTAGGGATTAGGCTTTTTTTTTACTGCAGTGTAGGATCCATCCTCATCCCTCCCACTCCCTGATCGCTACCATACAGCTCTCGAACTCTCCCCCCTTCCACTAGTAGCAGCCATCTTAGGTACTAGCAGCTGTCTGCCAGTACCCAGTCTATAATTATTTTTAGTTTGCTTATTTATTAATATATTTTTTCTGTAGTGAAGGGGGGTTTCTGTAGAGTAGGGGTCCCCCCTCACGTTCCGCAATCTTTATGTAGGACATCCCCTCCGGTTTTTCTCTTTCCTGTAGTGTAGCAACCTATCCCTTCAAAACGTATTTTACATAGCCTCCCGCATTCCCTCCCACACCCCCCACCAGCAACAACAGATGATTCACAGACAGTGTCACTATTCATAACAATCTGGCAATCTGGCTTCATATGGTAATGGGAGCACTGATCGAGCTCTGTTACCATATGAAGGCAGATGCCCAAAGCCCGGAAACAGCAAGTCCTTGGTTGTCACTTAACAAACCAAGACTGCTTGGGCTTCCAACATGTTTGAACGTGGATCTACATTATGTGGTATGCTGGGCTTTGTCCCCACATGATGTAGATCTATGATTGATTGGACTAAGTGGTTAAACAGGCAAGGGTTGCAATATACAATAGACAAAATTTGGTTTTCAAGCTGCCAATGCTGTTGAACTAATTTATATATTGTAGATAAAAATCCTCAGCGATATATATATATATATATATATATATATATATATATATATATATATATATATATATATATATATATATATATATAATAGAACATATTCTCCTTTCTGAAGAACTTTGGCATGTGAAATATTCATAATTCAGGTCAGGTTTAGCACTCTTAAATAAACTAGGTTGGGTTAGCACGCAAGTATGGGTGTTATGTTTCTCGAGTTTTTGTGCTCTATTGAAGTCTATGGGGAGAATGCATTAATGTGGTCACATTAATTGAAGTTCAACTTTTTGCACATGTAGGGTTTTCACTTGCTCTAATTTTTTACTTTAAACTTGTATATGAGCCCAACCTGACGCATGCAAAAGCCTCCATCTAGCAAAGTTAATGTGCGAGCAGGAGCACAAAATAGCGCTCCACTCGAAATGTTGCCCTTTGTAAGATAAGCTACTGTTTAAAGGGACAGTCTACTTGATTTTTTTTATTGTTTAAATAGATAGATAATGCCCTTAATACCCATTCCCCAGATTTGCATAAACATTGTTATATTAACATACTATATAACCTCTACGATTGCCTGTTTCTCAGCCCCTGCAGGAAGCCTCTTATCTCAGTGCTTCTCTTTATCTATTTACAATCTTGCATATAGCCAGACAGTGCTAGTTCATGTGTGACATAGAGATACATTGTGCTCACTCCCAAGGAGAAAGATAATTTTACGCAGAAACCAGCATTTGCAAGTTTGTAAAAAGCACAGGCTAAAGGGCACTAGCAGAAGATTAGATACAGGTAATCAGAGGTAAAAAGTATATTAATAAACCAGTGTTGGTTATGCAAAACTGGGGAATGGGTTAATAGGGATTATTTATCTTTTAAAACAATATTAGACTGTCCCTTTAACAAAAAACAAAAACGCACAATACAGTTTTGTTTTTTTTTTTAGATCTGAATTTTTTTTAAATGTATTACAGTTTTACTTTATTTGTAATATGGACTGTGGATATCCCTGTGATATGATATTGTTTCCTGTTTATAGAACAACAAGAGCTCTGCAATAAGTAATAAGTCCCTAGGGCTAAGTTGTGCACAGACATGTGCTTTCTGTTATCTTGAAAATCAAACAGCTTTAACAGCCTTATTTTCATGCAAAACAATATTTAAAAGGGACAGTCTACGTCAGAATATTTATTGTTTAAAAGATAGATAATCCCTTTATTACCCATTCCCTAGTTTTGCATAACCAACACAATACTTTTTTTTTTACCTCTGTGATTATCGTGTATCTAAGCCTCTGCAAACTGCCCCTTATTTCAGTTCTTTTGACAGACTTTGCATTTTCGCAAATCAGTGCCTGGTTCCTAGGAACTCCACTGCATGCGCACAGTGTTATCTATATGAAACACATGAACTAACACCCTCTAATGGTGAAAAACTGTCAAAATGCCCTGAGCTAAGAGGCGGCCTTCAAGGGCTTAGAAATTAGCATATGAACCTCCTAGATTTAGCTTTCAACTAAGAACACCAAGAGTACAAAGCAAACCTGGTGATAGAAGTAAATTGGAAATTGTTTAAAATGACATGCCCTGCACCTGTCTGAATAATGAAAGTTTGTTTTGGACTAATAACATTTTTTTACAGCTTAATGTCCTTTAAATGTCATCAAGATATACAAAGCTAACAGATCTGAAAAGGAATACATTTATCTTCTTTAAGCAAGTCCTATATATTTTTTTTTTAAAGTAACTGGCCTAGATACATATTTAAAAAAAAACACTGTACCAAATACATATTTCATAAAAATGTCTCTGGAACTTCAGAGAGGTATGTGATTAATCAAATTATATGGTAATGTTTCATTTGGGAATTTTTAAGTTTCACAGCAGTATTTTGATGTACACAA
The DNA here is from genome assembly GCF_027579735.1 of Bombina bombina. NCBI lineage: Eukaryota > Metazoa > Chordata > Amphibia > Anura > Bombinatoridae > Bombina > Bombina bombina. Next base: position 217,706,687 of record NC_069500.1, read on the forward strand.
CATTATGAGAAATGAGAAACAAAACTCACTCCCGAGCCTTAAATATCAGAGCACTTTAGAAGAAAAAAACTAGGAAACAAAAATACATATTAAACAGTCTCTTCAGTGATTTAAAGGGATACACAAGTTATTTTCACCCCCAGAACCCCAAAATATTTTCTAATCTTTTCTAAAACACTTTGTTTATAAAGGTTATTCCATTTGGCAATATAGATTTGTGAAAGGTGTACTAAATAATATATGAAGCACTTGCATCTCACCTTTGGCCTGAGCCAAGTTAACCCTTTTGCAGCTAAATATTTATAACACCCCTGTACTAAGCGAATTTTGAGCTTATTGCTACTTACATTTTAACACTATAGTAAGTGAAATTTCAGTGAGTGACCCGCACAAATTATCGTCTAGATTTAGAGTTTGGCGGTAGCCGTGAAAACCAGCGTTAGAGGCTCCTAACGCTGGTTTTGGGCTACTGCTGGTATTTAGAGTCAGTCAGGAAAGGGTCTAACGCTCACTTTCCAGTCACGACTTTTACATACCGCAGATCCCCTTACGTCAATTGCGTATCCTATCTTTCAATGGGATCTTTCTAACGTTGGTATTTAGAGTCGTGGCTGAAGTGAGCGTTAGAAATCCAACGACAAGACTCCAGCCGCAGAAAAAAGTCAGTAGTTAAGAGCTTTCTGGGCTAACGCCGGTTTATAAAGCTCTTAACTACTGTGCTCTAAAGTACACTAACACCCATAAACTACCTATGTACCCCTAAACCGAGGCCCCCCCCACATCGCCGCCACTCTATTAAATGTTTTAACCCCTAATCTGCCGCTCTGTACACCGCCGCCACCAACGTTATCCCTATGTACCCCTAATCTGCTGCCCCTAATACCCGCCGACACCTACATAATATTTATTAACCCCTAATCTGCCGCCCCCAACGTCGCCGCCACCTACCTACACTTATTAACCCCTAATCTGCCGACCGGACCGCACCGCTACTATAATAAATGTATTAACCCCTAATCCGCCTCACTCCCGCCTCAATAACCCTATAATAAATAGGCCAATAGAAAATAATATAATAAATAGGCCAATAGAATGCGAGCTCAATCTGATTGGCTGATCGGATCAGCCAATCGGATTGAACTTGATTCTGATTGGCTGATTCCATCAGCCAATCAGAATTTTCCTACCTTAATTCCGATTGGCTGATAGAATCCTATCAGCCAATCGGAATTCGAGGGACGCCATCTTGGATGACGTCCATTAAAGGAAACCGTCATTCTTCGGGGAAGTCGTCTGTGAAGATGGATGTTCCGCGTTGGCGGATGAACATAGATCCGGAAGAAAGAAGATTGAAGATGCCGCTTGATAGAAGACTTCAGCCGGATCATGGACATCTTCAGCCCCCCGCTTGGGCTTGGATCAAGACATCGGAGGCTCTTCTGGATCGATCGGTGAACCCGGCGTGGTGAAGATAAGGTAGGAAGATCTTCAGGGGCTTAGTGTTAGGTTTATTTAAGGGGGGTTTGGGTTAGATTAGGGGTATGTGGGTGGTGGGTTGTAATGTTGGGGGGTATTGTATGGTTTTTTTTTACAGGCAAAAGAGCTGAATTCTTTGGGGCATGCCCCGCAAAGGGCCCTTTTCAGGGCTGGTAAGGTAAAAGAGCTTTTCTATTTTAATTTTAGAATAGGGTAGGGCATTATTCTATTTTGGGGGTCTTTGTTATTTTATTAGGGGGCTTAGAGTAGGTGTAATTAGTTTAACATTGTAATATTTTTCTAATGTTTGTAAATATTTTTTTATTTTTTGTAACTTAGTTTATTTCATTGTATTTATTTGTAGATATTTTATTTAATTAATTTATTGATAGTGTAGTGTTAGGTTTAATTGTAGATATTGTAGGTATTTTATTTAATTTATTTATTGATAGTGTAGAGTTAGGTTTATTTGTAACTTAGGTTAGGATTTATTTACAGGTAATTTTGTAATTATTTTAACTAGGTAACTATTAAATAGTTATTAACTATTTAATAGCTATTGTACCTGGTTAAAATAAATTACAAAGTTGCCTGTAAAATAAATATTAATCCTAAAATAGCTACAATATAATTATAATTTATATTGTAGCTATATTAGGATTTAATTTACAGGTAAGTATTTAGCTTTAAATAGGAATAATTTATTTAATAAGAGTAATTTATTTCATTAGATTTAAATTATATTTAACTTAGGGGGGTGTTAGTGTTAGGGTTAGACTTAGCTTTAGGGGTTAATACATTTATTAGAGTAGCGGTGAGATCCGGTCGGCAGATTAGGGGTTAATTATTGTAGGTAAGTGGCGGCGACGTTGGGGGTGGCAGATTAGGGGTTAATAAATATAATATAGGGGTTGGCGGTGTTAGGGGCAGCAGATTAGGGGTACATAGGGATAACGTAGGTTGCGGCGGTGTACGAAGCGGCAGATTAGGGGTTAATAATAATATGCAGGGGTCAGCGATAGCGGGGGCGGCAGATTAGGGGTTAATAAATATAACATAGGGGTCGGCGGTGTTATGGGCAGCAGATTAGGGGGTACATAGGTATAATGTAGGTTGCGGCGGTGTACGGAGCGGCAGATTAGGGGATAATAATAATATGCAGGGGTCAGCGATAGCGGGGGCGGCAGATTAGAGGTTAATAAGTGTAAGATTAGGGGGTGTTTAGACTCCGGGGTACATGTAGGGTGTTAGGTACAGACTTAGGAAGTGTTTCCCATAGGAAACAATGGGGCCTGCGTTAGGAGCTTAACGCTGCTTTTTTGCAGGTGTTAGGTTTTTTTTCAGCTCAAACAGCCCCATTGTTTTCTATGGGGGAATCGTGAACGAGCACGTTTTTGAAGCTGTCCGCGTCCGTAAGCAACGCTGGTATTTAGAGTTGCAGTGGCGGTAAATATGCTCTACGCTCCCTTTTTTGGAGCCTAACGCAGCCCTTCTGTGAACTCTAAATACCAGCAGTATTTAAAAGGTGCGGGGGAAAAATAGCACGCGTAGCTAACGCACCCCTTTGGCCGCAGAACTCTAAATCTAGCCGTATATATTTTTTTTTTTGAGCAGGTCAAGCAGATTCAGAATATACCATTAATATATTTTAATTGTATGGCATGTGAGATAGCCACTGTTAAGATTTTAGTAAATAATATTGAAAAAAGCCAGGTGACCACTGTTGTACCTTTATATACCTTACAAACTGTAATTAAAGGGACAGTCTACTTGAAAATGTATATTGTTTACAAAGATAGCTAATCCCTTTTTTACCAACAGTTATTTGAATATACTTTTTAGCTCTGTAATTACCTTGTACATAAGTCTCTGCAGAATGCTAGGGTTGGGCAAATGTGTTTATATTCAAATGTTAAAATGAATGTTATTGTAGAAATTCGATTTACATAATAGAATGTTGATAAGAACGAATATTCTTAAAAATTCTATTATCGAATGTTTACAGTTTTCGAATGTTACATTCGAATACAAATATTACATTTATAAAACACAATTGTAGACTAGAAATACTATTTTGAATTTGAATGTCACATTCAAATTGAAATGTCACATTTGAATTTTAATATTACATTTATAAAACACAGTATTGGACTAGAAATATTATTTCAAATTTGAATGTTACATTTGAATTTGAATGTAGCATTCGAATATTACATTTATTAAACACAGTTGTAAACTAGAAATACTATTTCGAATTTGAATGTGACATTCGAATGTCACATTCGAATATTACATTTAAAAAACAAATAGGGATATCTTGTCAAACTTAATTTAACAGGTAGCACGCCCTTTTATATGCAAAACCCCACCCCTTTATAGGCAAATCCCCATCCCTTTATATGCAGATCCCGCCCACTCTCCTCCCAATATTTCCACCCTATTCGCCCCACTATTTTCCATATTTCACGCCCCTTTTATGGCTTATTGCCTTCTTTTAAGAGGTTTTTTTAACATTTATTTTAATGTTATAATAATAAACAATATAATTTTATTTTTTGAATTGTGTTGTGTTAATGTTTTATGTATAGTTTAACTGATATTTTGTAAGATTTCAATGCGATTACATTTTTTAAAAAAATGTATTCCTAATAAGGGTATTTAAAAAAGAAACATACAAAATATCTTCTCTGCGTATGCCCTCGGGTATAAAATAGATATCTTCTCTGCGTAATGGGGGCTCGACCATTACAGGGAGTGCAGAATTATTAGGCAAATGAGTATTTTGACCCACATCATCCTCTTTATGCATGTTGTCTTACTCCAAGCTGTATAGGCTCGAAAGCCTACTACCAATTAAGCATATTAGGTGATGTGCATCTCTGTAATGAGAATGGGTGTGGTCTAATGACATCAACACCCCTATATCAGGTGTGCATAATTATTAGGCAACTTCCTTTCCTTTGGCAAAATGGGTCAAAGAAGGACTTGACAGGCTCAGAAAAGTAAAAAATAGTGAGATATCTTGCAGAGGGATGCAGCACTCTTAAAATTGCAAAGCTTCTGAAGCGTGATCATCGAACAATCAAGCGTTTCATTCAAAATAGTCAACAGGGTCGCAAGAAGCGTGTGGAAAAACCAAGGCGCAAAATAACTGCCCATGAACTGAGAAAAGTCAAGCGTGCAGCTGCCAAGATGCCACTTGCCACCCTGTTTTGGCCATATTTCAGAGCTGCAACATCACTGGAGTGCCCAAAAGCACAAGGTGTGCAATACTCAGAGACATGGCCAAGGTAAGAAAGGCTGAAAGACGACCACCACTGAACAAGACACACAAGCTGAAACATCAAGACTGGGCCAAGAAATATCTCAAGACTGATTTTTCTAAGGTTTTATGGACTGATGAAATGAGAGTGAGTCTTGATGGGCCAGATGGATGGGCCCGTGGCTGGATTGGTAAAGGGCAGAGAGCTCCAGTCCGACTCAGATGCCAGCAAGGTTGAGGTGGAGTACTGCTTTGGGCTGGTATCATCAAAGATGAGCTTGTGGGGCCTTTTCGGGTTGAGAATGGAGTCAAGCTCAACTCCCAGTCCTACTGCCAGTTTCTGGAAGACACCTTCTTCAAGCAGTGGTACAGGAAGAAGTCTGCATCCTTCAAGAAAAACATGATTTTCATGCAGGACAATGCTCCATCACACGCGTCCAAGTACTCCACAGCATGGCTGGCAAGAAAGGGTATAAAAGAAGAAAATCTAATGACATGGCCTCCTTGTTCACCTGATCTGAACCCCATTGAGAACCTGTGGTCCATCATCAAATGTGAGATTTACAAGGAGGGAAAACAGTACACCTCTCTGAACAGTGTCTGGGAGGCTGTGGTTGCTGCTGCACGCAATGTTGATGGTGAACAGATCAAAACACTGACAGAATCCATGGATGGCAGGCTTTTGAGTGTTCTTGCAAAGAAAGGTGGCTATATTGGTCACTGATTTGTTTTTGTTTTGTTTTTGAATGTCAGAAATGTATATTTGTGAATGTTGAGATGTTATATTGGTTTCACTGGTAAAAATAAATAATTGAAATGGGTATATATTTGTTTTTTCTTAAGTTGCCTAATAATTATGCACAGTAATAGTCACCTGCACACACAGATATCCCCCTAAAATAGCTATAACTAAAACAAACTAAAAACTACTTCCAAACTCTATCAGCTTTGATATTAATGAGTTTGTTGGGTTCATTAAGAACATGGTTGTTGTTCAATAATAAAATTAATCCTCAAAAATACAACTTGCCTAATAATTCTGCACTCCCTGTAGACAGAAAATATATTTTGTATGTTTCTTAATTAACCAAAAGTTGTTAAGCTATAGAGTCTTTTGAATCTAAAAGGTGTTTAACATTCAGCGGTCTGGAGGAAATGTGTGCTAATTCACATATCTCTTACACAGACATAAACATTCTCTCTGCACAAACCCCTCCCTTCTCAACTAAAAAAAAACCTCCCAGATACACACCTCTTTTTAATATAATTTCTTGTATCAAATGTATACTGTTTCTGTATACTGTTAAAAGCAAAGCAATTTATTTCTTTTTTGACACAATGAGGAATATTGAAAGAAACATTTGACAGTATTTAACACCCCTATCTAATCTTAAACACGTGTTGGTCATAGCATTTCAGAAGGAAACAGATGATATTCTTAAAATAAGATGTGAACATTATCTTTTGTCATTATCTGCACTGACCTGTGACCTGTGGTCATTTTGACACAAGGAAGAATGTTGAAAGAAACGTTTGACAGTATTTAACACCCCCTATCTAATCTTAGATACATGTTTGGTCATAGCATTTCACAAGCAATGTGAAAAGAAGGAATAAATTGCTTTGCTTTTAATATTAAGTTCATGTACAAACAGTTTACACTTTATACAAGAAATTATATTAAAAAGAGGTGTGTATCTGGGAGGTTTTTTTGAGTTGAGAAGGGAGGGGTTGTGCAGAGAGAATATATATATATACACACATGCATACACACACATATATATATAGTCAAAAAGAAAAGTGCACTCCAATGGGTATATTTGCAATAATCGTCATTTATTGTGAATGTTTTCGGGCCAAAAATGGTCCGTCCTCAGACAAAGTGATATATATATATATATATATATATATAAACCCATCAGTTGTACAGTGTTACCCTCCAATGGTCATCTGCCCGGGTGCCAACATGCAGTCAATATTCCAAAAGAAATGGTCGCACTCTCAGGTCTTTTAGTGAAAAATCGTGGTAAATTTTAATGAAACGTTTTCGGGGTATTCTTCCCCATCATCAGCATAAACATACAGTGCATCAAACAAACTTAAATAGAAGCCTATTGCTCGTTAAACATAAATCAAAAATACCTGTGTGTGAAGATTTCTCAGTGTGGTGGCGCCAAACAGTGTGTGTGTGGACCGCATGTTTGCGTTCCACTATGTGAACCGGAAGTGTTAAGTGCAGTATTGTATCCGGTATCCTCATTTCTATACAAAGCTTATAATGTTATAATATCGATACAAACTTACTGTGTTAATAAATTACGTTACTAAAGTATGTAATAGTGTTTCAAACTCTGTGCCTTTATTGACAGTGTAACTCATTCTACGTATTGTTATAATTGCGTGAATTTATTAAGCCGGTGCCTCCTGCACTGCTCATAGGCTCATATATATGTATGTGCATTGTTCCCTATTATCTAAATTACATCTCCCTTACTGGAGTGCTACTATTGTTCGTTATGATGATCTCTGTGACAGGTTCTATAGAGTTCGCTGTCATCTTCTAGTTGTCATAGGAACCATTTGTTCTGCCGGTTCTACTTGGGCGGATGGATCTATTGGTTTACCTAGTTCAGATTTACCACTATTCTATGGCCAGTATGCATTACCTTCATGTCTCACTATTAACATGATTTTTTGGACTTCATTCATTTACATATCACTTGTACTTGTCCTGGAATGTGCTTGTTAGAGGGGCTAAAAGTATTCTCTGGCACTTATTGTATGTAGTATAACATAATTTATGCTTACCTGATAAATTCCTTTCTTCTGTTGTGTGATCAGTCCACGGGTCATCATTACTTCTGGGATATAACTCCTCCCCAACAGGAAATGCAAGAGGATTCACCCAGCAGAGCTGCATATAGCTCCTCCCCTCTACGTCAGTCCCAGTCATTCGACCAAGAATCAACGAGAAAGGAGTAACCAAGGGTGAAGTGGTGACTGGAGTATAATTTAAAAGATATTTACCTGCCTTAAAACAGGGCGGGCCGTGGACTGATCACACAACAGAAGAAAGGAATTTATCAGGTAAGCATAAATTATGTTTTCTTCTGTTATGTGTGATCAGTCCACGGGTCATCATTACTTCTGGGATACCAATACCAAAGCAAAAGTACACGGATGACGGGAGGGATAGGCAGGCTCATTATACAGAAGGAACCACTGCCTGAAGAACCTTTCTCCCAAAAATAGCCTCCGAAGAAGCAAAAGTGTCAAATTTGTAAAATTGGAAAAAGTATGAAGCGAAGACCAAGTTGCAGCCTTGCAAATCTGTTCAACAGAGGCCTCATTCTTAAAGGCCCAAGTGGAAGCCACAGCTCTAGTGGAGTGAGCTGCAATTCTTTCAGGAGGCTGCTGTCCAGCAGTCTCATAGGCTAAACGTATTATGCTACGAAGCCAAAAAGAGAGAGAGGTAGCAGAAGCTTTTTGACCTCTCCTCTGTCCAGAATAAACGACAAACAGGGAAGAAGTTTGGCGAAAATCTTTAGTTGCCTGCAAGTAGAACTTGAGGGCACGAACTACATCCAGATTGTGTAGAAGACGTTCCTTCTTTGAAGAAGGATTTGGACACAAGGATGGAACAACAATCTCTTGATTGATATTCCTGTTAGTGACTACCTTAGGTAAGAACCCAGGTTTAGTACGCAGAACTACCTTGTCTGAGTGAAAAATCAGATAAGGAGAATCACAATGTAAGGCTGATAACTCAGAGACTCTTCGAGCGAGGAAATAGCCATTAAAAACAGAACTTTCCAAGATAACATTTTTATATCAATGGAATGAAGGGGTTCAAACGGAACACCCTGTAAAAACGTTAAGAACTAAGTTTAAACTCCATGGTGGAGCAACAGCTTTAAACACAGGCTTGATCCTAGCTAAAGCCTGACAAAAGGACTGGACGTCTGGATTTTCTGACAGACGTCTGTGTAACAAGATGGACAGAGCTGAAATCTGTCCCTTTAATGAACTAGCTGATAAACCTTTTTCTAAACCTTCTTGTAGAAAAGACAATATCCTAGCGATCCTAACCTTACTCCAGGAGTAACCTTTGGATTCGCACCAGTATAGGTATTTCGCCATATTTTATGGTAAATCCTTCTGGTAACAGGCTTCCTAGCCTGAATCAGGGTATCAATAACCGACTCAGAAAAACCACGTTTTGATAAAATCAAGCGTTCAATTTCCAAGCAGTCAGCTTCAGAGAAGTTAGATTTTGATGTTTGAATGGACCCTGTATCAGAAGGTCCTGTCTTAGAGGTAGAGACCAAGGCGGACAGGATGACATGTCCACTAGATCTGCATACCAAGTCCTGCGTGGCCAAGCAGGTGCTATTAGAATTACTGATGCTCTCTCCTGTTTGATTTTGGCAATCAATCGAGGAAGCAGCGGGAAGGGTGGAAACACATAAGCCATCCTGAAGTTCCAAGGTGCTGTCAAAGCATCTATCAGAACTGCTCCCGGATCCCTGGATCTGGACCCGTAGCGAGGAAGTTTGGCGTTCTGGCGAGACGCCATGAGATCTATCTCTGGTGTGCCCCAACGTCGAAGTATTTGGGCAAAGACCTCCGGATGAAGTTCCCACTCCCCCGGATGAAGAGTCTGGCGACTCAAGAAATCCGCCTCCCAGTTCTCCACTCCCGGGATGTGGATTGCTGACAGGTGGCAAGAGTGAGACTCTGCCCAGCGAATTATCTTTGATACTTCCATCATTGCTAGGGAGCTTCTTGTCCCTCCCTGATGGTTGATGTAAGCTACAGTCGTGATGTTGTCCGACTGAAACCTGATGAACCCCCGAGTTATTAACTGGGGTCAAGCCAGAAGGGCATTGAGAACTGCTCTCAATTCCAGAATGTTTATTGGAAGGAGACTCTCCTCCTGATTCCATAGTCCCTGAGCCTTCAGAGAATTCCAGACAGCGCCCCAACCTAGTAGGCTGGCGTCTGTTGTTACAATTGTCCAGTCTGGCCTGCTGAATGGCATCCCCCTGGACAGGTGTGGCCGATGAAGCCACCATAGAAGAGAATTTCTGGTCTCTTGATTCAGATTCAGAGTAGGGGACAAATCTGAGTAATCCCCATTCCACTGACTTAGCATGCATAATTGCAGCGGTCTGAGGTGTAGGCGTGCAAAAGGTACTATGTCCATTGCCGCTACCATTAAGCCGATCACCTCCATGCATTGAGCTACTGACGGGTGTTGAATGGAATGAAGGGCGCGGCATGCATTTTGAAGTTTTGTTAACCTGTCTTCTGTCAGGTAAATCTTCATTTCTACAGAATCTATAAGAGTCCCCAAGAATGGAACTCTTGTGAGAGGAAAGAGAGAACTCTTCTTTTCGTTCACTTTCCATCCATGCGACCTTAGAAATGCCAGAACTAACTCTGTATGAGACTTGGCAGTTTGAAAGCTTGAAGCTTGTATTAGAATGTCGTCTAGGTACGGAGCTACCGAAATCCCTCGCGGTCTTAGTACCGCTAGAAGGGCACCCAGAACCTTTGTGAAGATTCTTGGAGCCGTAGCCAATCCGAATGGAAGAGCTATAAACTGGTAGTGCCTGTCTAAGAAGGCAAACCTTAGATACCGGTGATGATCTTTGTGGATCGGTATGTGAAGGTAAGCATCCTTTAAATCCACTGTGGTCATGTACTGACCCTCTTGGATCATGGGTAAGATTGTCCGAATAGTTTCCATTTTGAACGATGGAACTCTTAGGAATTTGTTTAGAGTCTTTAAATCTAAGATTGGCCTGAAAGTTCCCTCTTTTTTGGGAACCACAAACAGGTTTGAGTAGAACCCTTGTCCTTGTTCCGACCACGGAACCGGATGGATCACTCCCATTGTTAAGAGATCTTGTACGCAGCGTAGAAACGCTTCTTTCTTTATCTGGTTTGTTGACAACCTTGACAGATGAAATCTCCCTCTTGGGGGAGATAATTTGAAGTCTAGAAGGTATCCCTGAGATATGATCTCTAGTGCCCAGGGATCCTGAACATCTCTTGCCCAGGCCTGGGCGAAGAGAGAGAGTCTGCCCCCTACTAGATCCGGTCCCGGATCGGGGGCTCTCGGTTCATGCTGTCTTTGGGGCAGCAGCAGGTTTCCTGGCCTGCTTGCTTTTGTTCCAGGACTGGTTAGGCTTCCAGCCTTGCCTGTAACGAGCAACAGCTCCTTCCTGTTTTGGTGCAGTGGAGGTTGATGCTGCTCCTGTTTTGAAATTCCGAAAGGGACGAAAATTAGACTGTCTAGCCTTAGCTTTGGCCTTGTCTTGAGGTAGGGCGTGGCCCTTACCTCCCGTAATGTCAGCGATAATTTCTTTCAAACCGGGCCCGAATAAGGACTGCCCCTTGAAAGGTATATTAAGTAATTTGGACTTAGAAGTAACATCAGCTGACCAGGATTTTAGCCACAGTGCCCTGCGTGCCTGTATGGCGAATCCTGAGTTCTTAGCCGTAAGTTTGGTTAAATGTACTACGGCCTCCGAAATGAAAGAATTAGCTAGTTTAAGGACTCTAAGCCTGTCCGTAATGTCGTCTAGCGTAGAGGAACTAAGGTTCTCTTCAAGCGACTCAATCCAAAATGCTGCCGCAGCCGTAATCGGCGCGATACATGCAAGGGGTTGTAGTATAAAACCTTGTTGAACAAACATTTTCTTAAGGTAACCCTCTAATTTTTTATCCATTGGATCTGAGAAAGCACAGCTATCCTCCACCGGGATAGTGGTACGCTTAGCTAAAGTAGAAACTGCTCCCTCCACCTTGGGGACCGTTTGCCATAAGTCCCGAGTGGTGGCGTCTATTGGAAACATCTTTCTAAATATTGGAGGGGGTGAGAACGGCACACCGGGTCTATCCCACTCCTTAGTAACAATTTCAGTTAGTCTCTTAGGTATAGGAAAAACGTCAGTACTCGCCGGTACCGCAAAGTATTTATCCAACCTACACAGTTTCTCTGGTATTGCAACAGTGTTACAATCGTTGAGAGCTGCTAAGACCTCCCCTAGTAGTACACGGAGGTTCTCCAATTTAAATTTAAAATTTGAAATATCTGAGTCCAGTCTGTTTGGATCAGAACCGTCACCCACAGAATGAAGCTCTCCGTCCTCATGCTCTGCGAGCTGTGACGCAGTATCAGACATGGCCCTAGCATTGTCAGCGCACTCTGTTCTCACCCCAGAGTGATCACGCTTGCCTCTTAGTTCAGGTAATTTAGACAAAACTTCAGTCATAACAGTAGCCATATCTTGTAATGTTATCTGTAATGGCCGCCCAGATGTACTAGGCGCCAAAATATCACGCACCTCCCGGGCGGGAGATGCAGGTACTGTCGCGTGAGGCGAGTTAGTCGGCATAACTCTCCCCTCGCTGTTTGGTGAAATTTGTTCACATTGTACAGATTGACTTTTATTTAAAGTAGCATCAATACAGTTAGTACATAAATTTCTATTGGGCTCCACCTTGGCATTGGAACAAATGACACAGATATCTTCCTCTGAGTCAGACATGTTTAACACACTAGCAAAAAAACTTACAACTTGGTTATAATCTTTTTTAGCAAAAAAACGCACTGTGCCTCAAAGAGGTACTAACGATTAAATGACAGTTGAAATAATGAACTGAAAAACAGTTATTGCATCAAACTTTAAAACAACACAACTTTTAGCAAAGGTTTGTTCCCATTAGTAAAAAACAACACTAATTAAATTTGTACATAAGAAAAACAAAACAACGTTTTTTATACACAGTCACTATAAGAATTCTCACAGCTCTGCTGAGAGAATTTACCTCCCTTCAAAGAAGTTTGAAGACCCCTGAGATCTGTCAGAGATGAACCGGATCATGCAGGAAATATAAAAGTAGCTGACTGGAATTTTTTGATGCGTAGCAAAGAGCGCCAAAAACGGCCCCTCCCTCTCCCACACAGCAGTGAAGAGAACGAAACTGTCACAATTAAAGCAAAAAACTGCCAAGTGGAAAATAATGCCCAAATATTTATTCACACAGTACCTCAGCAATGTAAACGATTCTACATTCCAGCAAAAACGTTTAACATGAGAATAGTTATTAAAAGGATTAGTGACCTTTAACACAGTAGTTCCGGTGAAATACCATCCCCAGAATACTGAAGTGTATACATACATGTCATTTTAACGGTATGGCAGGCTTTTCTCATCAATTCCATTCAGAAAATAAAAACTGCCACATACCTCAATGCAGATTCATCTGCCCGCTGTCCCCTGATCTGAAGCCTTTACCTCCCTCAGATGGTCGAGAACAGCAATATGATCTTAACGACTCCGGTTAAAATCATAGTAAAAAATCTCTGTCAGATTCTTCCTCAAACTCTGCCAGAGAAGTAATAACACGCTCCGGTGCTATTTTAAAATAACAAACTTTTGATTGAAGTCATAAAAACTAAGTATAATCACCATAGTCCTCTCACACATCCTATCTAGTCGTTGGGTGCAAGAGAATGACTGGGACTGACGTAGAGGGGAGGAGCTATATGCAGCTCTGCTGGGTGAATCCTCTTGCATTTCCTGTTGGGGAGGAGTTATATCCCAGAAGTAATGATGACCCGTGGACTGATCACACATAACAGAAGAAATGTATATCATCTTAAGTATCGTGTATGTTTTCCTAGGCTGTCTTTATAGATTATGTGATTGATCCCCTCCTATGGACCTAGATACCAGTAAAGGAAAATAAAATCATCTAACCATTTCGCATGGGTAAAAATACAAAATTATTAGTAAAAAATAAGAAATATATAGAAACTAAAAATAAGAAATAGCAACCTAACTGCTGTTGCTACATTACACACTTAGCTCTAGTAATGTATACTTGGTATTGATTTTGTTCTAAATTATATCTATCTCTCTTGTGCCTGTATACACATTACATATATTATATACATCTTAGCTCTCTTAGTATGTATTAGAGAAAGCTATTGTTGCCCTGTTAGTCCATATAGTTACTCCGTGTCAAATTTCTATATAGTGATGTCCATCCTTAATTGAATCTTTGAGTTCATCATAGTTGGACAGTCCTAGTGCAGTGTCCCTATTTTTTGGTGTTGGCACAAACTGACCCTTGGACGTATGGGATGTCATCCTCAATTGGATGGTTGGTGTCATCTCTGTCATGGTTATATATCCATGGTTCCTAGACCTGTATCTTTTCTGATGTTCCTGTCGGTTATTCTCTGCACGTTAAGATTGTCGCCTTAGATTGGTGCAGATGGATCATCGCTGTGTGGTTGCCATGGATTTAAAGGAAGCTCCGTATTTTAAGTCTGCATGAGAACTTGTTGGCAATTGGCATTAATATACCGAGTGATGTTGCATTGGAGGAATCATTACCATGACTCCCCCAACGCCAGGTAGTGCACCCTGCGCTGAATGGTCTACCCCCCAAGAGGCCTGACCCTCAGTGCATTGTCACATATTACTCAAGGTGTAATTGCCATGCCCCAGTATGTGTCTCGGCTTAAATGAGCGCTTTAAAATCCGGAGGTGAGTTTAACCCTCCTGGGGCTACCGTGCCCAATCTATATATCCATTCAGCTTCTCTTCTAAGCAGGGCCTTATTTCTGTCACCACCCCTATCAAGGGGGGGATATGATCAATCAGGATATATCTGATAGTGGACACCTGGTGTCTCATGTCGGCACAGTGTCTGGCCACCGGTTGGTCCGATCCTCCTTGTTCTAATGCCAGCCGTATTGCCCGTCTGTGGTTAGCCATCCTATCGCGGAGTGTTCCGCTCGTCTTGCCCACGTAGAACCGGGCACATGGACAGAATAATAGGTAAACTACAAATGTTGTAGTGCAGGATATTGAGTGCTTGATCTTGAATACTTTATTCGTGTGAGGATGGTGGAAGTTTTTAGTTGTTATGAGACCATTACATGTTGTGCACCCTAGGCACCTGTATGAACCTTTGATGTTAGTATGGGCAGTATCCATGTAACTTGATTTAGGGTCTGTGCGTACCAAGCTGTCCTTAAGGTTAGTTCCCCTCCAGTATGCTACCATTGGTGTCAGGTTGTGCGTGAAGGTCAATTTAGGGTCAGACTGCACTATTGGCCAGTGTTCTCTTAGTATGTTACCAGCTTGTGTGGTGTTAGGTGAAAACGTTGTTGCCATTATCAATTTGTTCAGCTTCTCTGTCAGATTCCCCTTATGTATCAGGCTGTCCTGAGAGTGTGGAAGGACTTGTTTTAGGGTACTGTCAAGTATCTGTTGCTTGTATCCCCGCTGTAAGAATTTGTCTCGCATGAGCTGTAGCTGTGAGACCCCTGTGGCTCTGTTTGAATTATTCCGCATTACTCTAGTCATCTGTGATTTGACTATCCCTTTTAATAGGGCTGGGGGGTGACAGCTTGTTGCACTTAAAATGGAATTTTTATCAGTAGGCTTGCTGTAGAGTGTGGTGCCTAAGGAATTACCATCTATGTAAATAGTGAGGTCTAGGAATTGTATCTCTTTATGGTGGTGCGTGATCTTGAATCTCACTGGTGTAGGGGTATTATTCCATTTCATAAACCACTCTGACAGCGCCTGTTGTCCGCCACGCCACACCATGAACACATCATCGATGTATCTTGCGTAGTAAACAACCTGCGATGTGTCAGTGCTCCATAGGAATTGGTTTTCAAATTGAGACATATATATATTGGCATACGATGGGGCCATGTTGGACCCCATCGCAGTGCCAGTAAGTTGCAAATAAAAAGATGTCTCAAAGCGAAAGTAGTTCCTAGTGAGGCAGTATTCCATTAGTGTCAAAAAATAGTCAATGGGGGGTCCCTCATATAGTGTACTGTCTATGAGGTGTTGTTTGGTAGCCATGAGTCCTATGTTAGTATATGCTTTGTGTATTGATTAGAGTAGCCGTGTTAGTCCAGAGATTTAGATATCAAAATAACAAGAGTATTGCATTGAGCAATGATACTTTTTTATTGGACTAACTATACATTTATAAGTTGACAAGCTTTCGGAAGAGTGTCTTCCTTTTTCAAGTCTGAAGTAATACTGACCAATGTGATGGAATTTACAGATTATATCTTAAAACACAGATTAAAATGACAAAGTGTTACAGAGGTCTGAATGCAGGGGGAGGAGGGGGTGTTGTAAAAATCATGATGGGGTTTAGGAGAAAGGCAGATAGTGTCAGTAAAAGATAACAGGCAGGGGAAATATATGGTAATACACAAAACATATACTGACAAAGTTATATATCAACATAGAATCAATAGGAATAAAGATGGGAAATTAGGTATACAGGGGAATATAAAATACACAAAAAAGGAGAAAGGAAACAAAGACAAAAAAAGGGGAATAATATTAATGATAAAAAGTGTAGACCTAGGCTTACCTGCGTACCTATGCATATACATACATACATACATACATACATACGCACACACACATACATACAAACGCACACACACACACACATATACACAGGGCTCAAGATTTTAGGTTGTAAGCTACCAGGCCAAAATGTTACTCGCCACTTCTGATCCTACCCATTACCTTCCCACACCACACCCACTACTCCACCCTCTCTTTGTATAGGTTTAGCCATTATGAAACCCATTATTGTGCAGTCATTTTTAATATTTTGTATTTTATACCTTAAATTAAATAATGCTACATGCAGTAATAGATTAACAAAAATAAGTGTGAAGCGGTTAGCAACATTAACTTGGTGGTTCTGAGTAAGACAACAGCTGGATAGAAATACTAAGTTGTTGAAGTTAGAGAGTGGAGAAAGAGAGTGTTGACACAGTCATGGAAGTTCATAGCAAACCTGGAGATTTTCTTTTAATATTTATCATCTCTCCCTTCTGTCTCTTAACTTTCTCCCCTCCCTACTCTCTTTAAACTCTCTTTTTACCCTCAGCCTTATGGCCATATATTCTCTTTGCACTCTTCTTTTCCCCTCTCATATGTTTTTACTCTCTTTTTTTTCTCCACTCTCTCAAAACTATTTTCTTCTCCACTTTTCGTCTCCAATCTCTCTCTGCCCCCATTTACCATCTCAGAAGTAACAGTCTAGCACTAATGGTGTTCCTACAGCCCTAGAGGAATAAAATATCCTTGGCCTCTCTAGGATATATAATATCCCTTCAGAATATGTTTAGCACATAGCCCAAAATGTGTGTTTGTCAATGCTGCAATAGGAGTGTACATTTTTTCACTCACTAACTAAAACATGTAAAACATTTATGCAATATTAATATATAATAAAATGTTATACTGTGTTTTTACTGTAAACATTTCACCTTTCAATGTTCTTCACATAAAGAAATATGATCTAAGTATTTTTAAATAGCTATTCCAAAAAATATCTGTATATATCTATACCTATATATAATCGCTATATAAATATATAGTTCCAAAATAACATCATATATATGTAGAAATAAGTATTTATGAATAAATAGAACATACTTTACAATGTGAAGAACATTGGAATGTGAAATATTCAAATGTTCATGTTGGGTTAGAGCACTTGAGAATATGTAATCAGGTTTGTGTGCGAGTAGGGTGTTGGATTTTTCCCCCTTTTTTTTTTGCTCTATTGACTTCTATTGGTGAATAAGTTAATGCGATCACAAAATTCAAAGTTTGACTTTTTGCACACATCGGGTTAGCGTACGAGCGACAACTTTTCACTTTCAACTTGTAATAGGAGTGCTACTCGATGCACACAAAAAGCTTACTTCTGGCAGAGTTAGCACGCGAGCAGGAGTGTTAAATACCACTCCACTTGTATTCTGGCCCTTAATAAATCAAACACTGCAGTAATTGTAAAACATGGCAATGCAAAATTGTTTTTTTTTTTGCTGAACAGTTTGTTTCTCAAAGCTATGTTTAAAAGTAATGCCTTTTTTTCCTTCTGTTGGTGCTTCAACAATAATGTAAATGTAATTTTAACGACAGCTACCTTTTTTCTGTACAGAAATGATGGTATTTACAATGTTCTGTAGGGGGAAAAGAGAAATAAGAAAAGCTGTTGCTATAGTACATATGAGCTAAATTTAACTTTGTACCCAAGGCAGAACTGATAAAACAGATGAAAACTTTCAGTGCAGTTTGTGAATGTATCTTTTTCAGTGAAGCAAACAATTCTAACAGTGTTTAGAAAGATTGAACTATAAAACATAATTGACTAATACTTGCAAATCTGCAACCAATAAACTTAAAAACAGTGAGCATGGTACAGCCTTCAAAGTTCAAGGGCATAAGAGTGCATTAATAAAATTGTCTTCTTAAAGGCCTTTTATAATTGCACTTTTCTTTAAATATGTGTTTAATTACTGTAACTTGGTAAAATATATAGTTAAAGTACGCTCAATAACCATATTGACCTAATAATGCCTTGTCTTAATCAGCAGCTACATATAGTAACTTTATCCAATTAACATCTATATTAGTAGCTGTTGCAACAGCTGATTGGTTGATTATGTTTTTTTTGTATGTCTCTTTAAATGTAATCATTGTAAAGTGTTTGATATATTTTTATGTATCTTCATCTGTAAAAAGTACAAAAGTACAAAATAATGATCCTTAAATTAAAGCTCGTTTAAGATATTATGTTAAACTGTAAACATTTTATAATGACAAAAGGGTATAATTTCGGTTTTGAAAATATAAAATATATACATACATATGTTCCTCATTATATTACAAAATAGCACTTATTATTTCCAAATTTACTACAGATAATTTAAATATAAATAAATATGAATGTCAGAAAATTCACAGAGCTTTTTATTACACACATTTACATATTAATAGCTGTCTGCAGTACGGCAGCCACACTGAATATTGTAACAAGATAATTGGTGCACAACAGTAATTCACTATAATCTCATACACAGCACCCTTGAATATTAAAGGTTTACAAAAGAAGATGGTACACAAAAGCTGGATTGATCAACTGCAAAAGCTAATATTGCCATTCTCAAGTAGGGCTGCCAGCTGCGCTCCATAAAAATACTGGGCAACCTATAGGTTGCTGGGTGCAGGTGGTAGGAAGGGTCACACAATATCCCCCCAAAAGTTAAATCTTAGTTCCTGCGCTTGATTCCTCTGCCTATATTTTTCCAAACTGAGCAGTCATTTTATCCCCTTGGTTGCCAGTAACACATACACAATAGTGATTTGAACCCCTTGATTTGCCATGAACACATACACACAGCACAGTTCCCCCCCCCCCCCCCCACCCTTGGCTGCTTGTAACATATAGAAAATGCACAGTGTTAAATCTTTTTGGGCTATATTGCTATTGCATAGAAGGCCCTTTAAATTTAGCTGGCACCTGGGGTACTTACAGATTTTACTGTACAGCCTGCGTAAATACTGGACTGTATGGTTGAATACTGACACCTGGCAATCCTATTCCCAATAAATGTCCCTAAATGAAGATAAAGCACAAAATACTTGCTATAAAATATAATTTTCAAAAAGATATTTCTGGCAAGAAAAAAACAAAACAAAACCCCAAACAATTTATAAACATTTAAGGATCAGCACCAACCACAGACCCCTGATCCTGTCACCATTAATCATAAAACAGTTGCCGCTTGTCTGATCTGTAGAAAGTCAAGGGAGCCAACCCCTTGTTTTGTTACCAAGAATTCTGCAAGACAGCGCTATCCAAGCAAATGAGCCTTTGTTTGTTACCAACTCAGGACCAAACTACGCTTATTGAGGGGAACTGTGAAGATACAGGGGCCCATTTATCAAGCTCTGTACGGAGCTTGTGGGCCCGTGTTTCTGGCGAGTCTGGTGAGCTGCTGGTGCAATGTTAAATGCGGAGAGCGTATTGATCATAGACTCAATTGATCCTGTTAGACAATTGTTTGCCCCGATAAAGACTATTTAAAAATTTGTGCAATTCAGAAACCTGGATTTTTATACTAGTGATTTTATAAACAGGGATGGGTGGCTTGATTACAGTAAAATTGGATCAACTTTATTTAAGTGTTGCAATGTACTTGTGTTACTTATTTTGCCTGCATTTCCTATAATTTAACCCTGATATTTTTTTTGTTTCCCATTGCCCTAGAGAAGCTGTAGTGCATCCTGAACTCTGACATTCTGCAGAGTGATTGCTTAATTAGTGCATAAAAATGTCTGTCTGTCCTTTGAGGGATATAAAACCTAAAACTTTTCTTTTGTGATTCAGACATCATAAAAATAAAAAAAGTTTCTAATTTACTGCTATTATCAAATTTGCTTCATTCCCATGGTATTCTTTGTTGAAGAGATACCTAGGTAGGTGTCTGGAGCACTACATGGCAGGAAATAGTGCTGCCATCTAGTGCTCTTGCAAAAGAATAACATTCTTACAAAACTGTTGCCAAATAGTGCTCCAGACATGGGCCGGCTCCTGAGCTTATTTCCCGCTTTTTAACTTAAAATTCCAAGAGAACAAAGAAAAATTAATAATAGAAGTAAATAAAATTGCATGCTCTGTCTGAATCACAATTTTTGGGATTCGTATCCCTTTAATTGATGAATAAGAGGAGATAAGATAAACATAAAGAATTTCAGAAAAGAATAGTACCGGAGAATCGTTAGCATTGCTTCTATCACTCATGCCTTTCGGTTTTTTATTTCCCTGTAAAAACACTACATGTAGGGTACCTTTTATCCAAACTGCTGGGGACCGGAAAAGGTTTGGAATAGTTTGGATTTTGGAATATTTGTGTATTTGCATCTGTAAAATGGAACCAAGCGTAAACAACAATATATTATGTCATTCAGGCAATATATTTACAAGTCATATTAACCTTACGCATACAACCTAAAGGTAGTTTTATATAATTATGGCGTTTGTATACACTGCACCATCATAGAGAGAGTACAGTACTGTAACCAGAAATGTAAAGTTGTTTTAAATAAATATAGAGGAGCATTAGCATTTTAGAACAGAAAAAAATGAAAAGAAGCAGGCATAAAAGTTTGTTGTGGTGAAAAATTGAAGTTTTTAAATTTTTTCTTAGTTTAAAATATGTATAAAAAATAGTTTGAATTTTGGGGGATGCTCCCGGGTGGCGGCCATGATGGCTGCTTTTTACAAAGGCTGAAAAAGCTAGAGCACAAACCCATTGCTAATCTCATCAGCCATCTACCCTCCTATGTTACAGTATCAGACGCTACGGGTCCTACTGATAAAAAAAGAGATATATATTTGCAAGGAAAACCCAGATCTGATGTTTACGATAAGGCTAGAAGTGGAGACCATTCTATGACATAGGCCGTTATTTACACTCCCCCCAGGAGATCTAGATAATATAACAAAATTAAGCTATACATCAGCAATTACTATCTAATTAAACATTACACATTGCTAGAGGGCTCAGAAGTGTCAAGAAATTTGGAAGTTAACTTTCGAGACCGCATCACACGGAATCCAACATGGCGCATAGCCCCAGAGACTTACTTCTTGAGCTATCGAACCTACTGGATAGTCAAGCAGCGGAGCTTTCTGTGGAAATTAAGCCGGCATTCTCGCTTAGCTCTCCAAAGGAGTCGTACCCAGACTTACTGGGGCCTTTTGAAGTACAGGTTGGTCTAGCTCTAGTAAGTACGACCCTCCCAGTAACTATAGAGCCCAGTGCCATCCTTTCACCGATCCAGGCCCAGACCCCAATACCACACAACAGCCACTTATCAGAAATTTTCCTGCGGAACTCCCAAAACTAACAATCGATATATACATACCAGGAACAGGGGACCAAAACACACAATATCTGAACAGAAGGCCCAACCAACGACCCGACTTACGTGACAGTATGGTATGTCAATGGAGTCCTCTAGATAACTGTGTTCTCGGATCATATGAATTGGTTCTACCTGTCAAGTGGCGCATCGCTCATCACTCCGGTCCGACAACCTGGTTACTGTGCTGGGATCCTGGGGGCTGTAATCCAACCTAACTGACCTTTGAGATGCTGCTTTTACCAGACTGCAGTTGCCTGTGAGACAGCACCTACATTCATGCTCATCGCAGCATGCAGTAACTTATCTCTGTGAACATTGATAGATTTCTTAATGGGTCTTGATATTGCATGAACTGCCCAGATGATATTAAAGCCCACAATGTTTAACATTCATACAACCCCCAGGTTAACTTTAGAGGAGTATGTTAGAGATAAGTATAATTATATAAAAGTGTTATGTTTGTTCATGATTGCCCAGTGTGTTTGATGTTTAGACTTCGCAGTTACGCTATATATTTGGGCCTTATATAAATATACACCTGTTTCCTATAACTAAAGAGCTGAATTGAGTTAAATCATGGAGGGCAGAGAGTAGATCTAACTATACCTGTATAAATACTCTCATTAGAGGGAGGTTTTCAATCTAACACCATATTGAGCATACTAATAAACCTCAGAAGGTTACAATAGGAGGAGTATAATATCAACACTTTGATCCAGTAAGGTTATCCCACCTAAGACTATCACTTACCAGAATACATAGCAGCATCTAGATGTACATTACACTTATATACTATTTTGGTTCTCTTTCTCTAATTCAATATTGTTGCCGGCGGCCGAGGCAACTAGTTACATTAAAGTAGGGGACATTACAAGTAAAAAATGTGATACTGAAATTGCAGCTGAAAAGTTAAAAGTGTATTTATTAATATGAGTCTTACTGGTTGATATGGGAATGAATGAGTTGCTGAGGTCAAACTACCTCAGCAACTCATACCTATCTAAAGCCCACTCAATATCTACTCCTTAAAACGGAATATCTACTTGATAATTATAAAGTCTTCCATCTGCAAGCAATGGGGAGGTTATAATAGTACTCCATCTCTCTATCCACCATGAACATGAGCCCGCACATCAGATGTATGGGATCTATCTGATATGGAGTCTGTAAGTGCGGCTATGGATTGTAGATTGTTCATAAATATGCACCACATAGGCTCTAAATGCGGCCCATTTGATAAATGTACTCAACCTGTTATACAGGGAGTGCAGAATTATTAGGCAAGTTGTATTTTTGAGGATTAATTTTATTATTGAACAACAACCATGTTCTCAATGAACCCAAAAAAACTCATTAATATCAAAGCTGAATAGTTTTGGAAGTAGTTTTTAGTTTGTTTTTAGTTATAGCTATTTTAGGGGGATATCTGTGTGTGCAGGTGACTATTACTGTGCATAATTATTAGGCAACTTAACAAAAAACAAATATATACCCATTTCAATTATTTATTTTTACCAGTGAAACCAATATAACATCTCAACATTCACAAATATACATTTCTGACATTCAAAAACAAAACAAAAACAAATCAGTGACCAATATAGCCACCTTTCTTTGCAAGGACACTCAAAAGCCTGCCATCCATGGATTCTGTCAGTGTTTTGATCTGTTCACCATCAACATTGCGTGCAGCAGCAACCACAGCCTCCCAGACACTGTTCAGAGAGGTGTACTTTTTTCCCTCCTTGTAAATCTCACATTTGATGATGGACCACAGGTTCTCAATGGGGTTCAGATCAGGTGAACAAGGAGGCCATGTCATTAGATTTTCTTCTTTTATACCCTTTCTTGTCAGCCACGCTGTGGAGTACTTGGACGCGTGTGATGGAGCATTGTCCTGCATGAAAATCATGTTTTTCTTGAAGGATGCAGACTTCTTCCTGTACCACTGCTTGAAGAAGGTGTCTTCCAGAAACTGGCAGTAGGACTGGGAGTTGAGCTTGACTCCATCCTCAACCCGAAAAAGGCCCCACAAGCTCATCTTTGATGATACCAGCCCAAACCAGTACTCCACCTCCACCTTGCTGGCGTCTGAGTCGGACTTGAGCTCTCTGCCCTTTACCAATCCAGCCACGGGCCCATCCATCTGGCCCATCAAGACTCACTCTCATTTCATCAGTCCATAAAACCTTAGAAAAATCAGTCTTGAGATATTTCTTGGCCCAGTCTTGACGTTTCAGTCTTGTTCAGTGGTGGTCATCTTTCAGCCTTTCTTACCTTGGCCATGTCTCTGAGTATTGCACACCTTGTGTTTTTGGGCACTCCAGTGATGTTGCAGCTCTGAAATATGGCCAAACTGGTGGCAAGTGGCATCTTGGCAGCTGCACGCTTGACTTTTCTCAGTTCATGGGCAGTTATTTTGCGCCTTGGTTTTTCCACACGCTTCTTGCGACCCTGTTGACTATTTTGAATGAAACGCTTGATTGTTCGATGATCACGCTTCAGAAGCTTTGCAATTTTAAGAGTGCTGCATCCCTCTGCAAGATATCTCACTATTTTTGACTTTTCTGAGCCTGTCAAGTCCTTCTTTTGACCCATTTTGCCAAAGGAAAGGAAGTTGCCTAATAATTATGCACACCTGATATAGGGTGTTGATGTCATTAGACCACACCCCTTCTTATTACAGAGATGAACATCACCTAATATGCTTAATTGGTAGTAGGCTTTCAAGCCTATACAGCTTGGAGTAAGACAACATGCATAAAGAGGAGGATGTGGTCAAAATACTCATTTGCCTAATAATTCTGCACTCCCTGTAGTACACCCTCTCGTATATGTGTATCTTCATTAAACTAAGCTATCAATCTTTTCTCTTTATTATTTATAACATAATGTAAAAAGCGGTGTTTACCCGCTGAATATTAAACTACAATTTGCTATCACCTATGCACTTTCGGATTCTGCAGGTCGCATTCTCATGATATATATAGCCTGCCCTGGAGGGATGCCTATCTCGAAGGGGCATTTGACCCCAGAGCAGGGCAAGGTGAGGAACCAATGGTGAGGAGGTGGGTGGGATCCCAGGGGAGTCCTTAAAGGACGGTGAGCAGGAAGTACCTTCATCTTCTGTCCGGACCTGACGGTGAAAGAAGCTCCCTCCCTCCCTCCCTGGATTTACGGTTGTGGAGGCGAACATTTCATGTCGCAGCTTGGCGGTGGGGCTTGCCTTTGGGGTGGTGAAGGTTGCTGGGGTACCTCCTGCCAGGCAGGAGAGGTTTATGCCGGTTCCGGAGGGGACCGGTGGAGTGGAAAGACATTGGGTTACATGGCAAGCCCCGTGAGGGTTGTTTACAGTTAATTTAAGATTGGGTTATTTATGGGTTTTACTTATATGTTTAAATGATGTTAATAAACAAGCTGCTGCCTTTTTACCCCAACAATTTGAGTGTGTGTGGTTTATTTAGAGTAACGTAGTCCCTAAATAGGGGGTCAAACACATGCCTGTATCATTGCTATATATCAACATAGCTCTAGATTACTATTCAAGATTGCTTGGGGTCTCAAATCCCTGTTGTAATTTTGAGAGCGTATAATCACAATTAGAGATTTCATGTACATTATATTATAAAATAGAGGTTTCAGTAGGCCATATTTTGGCGTATGTACATTCCTATTATGTAATTACCATATTTTGTTTTACCCAATTGAAAATTTTTATTCTAATGTTACATGGCATTTATTGTATGTTTTTTATTTTTTTGCATAACCTCAATAAAAGAACATTTAAAAAAAATAAAAAAATAGTTTGAATTTTGGAATTCCGGATTTGGACCTGTATATATTTTCTTTTTGCATACAAGGAGCTTTTATTCAATGACAGTTTCAACTGGCTATTTATTCACAGAATTACAATTTTTAAAAATTACCACACAAAAAAATATAAAGATTGATTATCACACTCCACAAAAACATGTCACTTTCTCACTGTAGAAAATATCAAAATTTGTTCATTAGCAGCTGATGATTCAACTAAGACTGGTCTTTAATTAAAAAAAAAACTTTTAATAAGCGTGACGTTTCAGGGACACACTCCCCTTCCTCAGACAACTAACAAACTGCAAGTGACTGAACATATAAAGCCAAACAAACCCCTCCCAGTGAAAATTGCGCCAAAACTGTTACCATAGTGATCCTCAACAACATTCCAATCATGTGATGAGTGTTACTCATTATTATTGAATCAGCCTATGTAATATCCACATTCATAAGTATAAGAGACATATTAAAAGTCATACTAGGCATTATGTCAAGACACATGTGAACAAACTTCTATTATATTCTATGATCCATTCATTTCTACAACTTACCTCCTCTTTTCTGCTATCTTGTTTTTCTCCGTCTTACTTATCCTTCTCTCTCTGCATCTTTTCTAATTTTTTTATTTAGTTTTTCTATTTTGTTCTCTTTTTCTCCTTTTTTCTCAGCTTTTTTGTTTTCTGGATTCTTTCTTTGTCTTTTTCTTTTTTCTTTTTTCTATTTTCTTTGTCGTTATCACATGGGGGGATCTTGGTTCTCTTAGATTTTATGATTTTACCATTTTATTTTATTTTATTTTTATTTCTTATCTTTTATTATTTCACATTATTCTATCTTATTTTACTTTTATCTTATTCTCCTGTATTGTATTTTATTTTTAGTTTATGTGTATTCACTGCTTCTATGTCATTTATATTTAATGATTTATGTATTTGATTTTTTGTACTTTTGGTTATCGATTTTTATTTTAGAGGTAATGTTTGGGTTATCTAGTTTAGTGCACTTGGTACACCTAGTTTTTTGTCTCATTTTTGTCTCATTACGTGTACTATGTATAACAACAATTTTGGCTCATTCTGCTTTATTTTGACATGCTGACACGTATTGTTTAGGCTATTACGATTGGGCTTATAGGGACCAGAGTTAGGGACTTACCCATACAGGGAGTGCAGAATTATTAGGCAAATGAGAATTTTGACCACATCATCCTCTTTATGCATGTTGTCTTACTCCAAGCTGTATAGGCTCGAAAGCCTACTACCAATTAAGCATATTAGGTGATGTGCATCTCTGTAATGAGAAGGGGTGTGGTCTAATGACATCAACACCCTATATCAGGTTTGCATAATTATTAGGCAACTTCCTTTCCTTTGGCAAAATGGGTGAAAAGAAGGACTTGACAGGCTCAGAAAAGTCAAAAATAGTGAGATATCTTGCAGAGGGATGCAGCACTCTTAAAATTGCAAAGCTTCTGAAGCGTGATCATTGAACAATCAAGCGTTTCATTCAAAATAGTCAACAGGGTCGCAAGAAGCGTGTGGAAAAACTAAGGCACAAAATAACTGCCCATGAACTGAGAAAAGTCAAGCGTGCAGCTGCCAAGATGCCACTTGCCACCAGTTTGGCCATATTTCAGAGCTGCAACATCACTGGAGTGCCCAAAAGCACAAGGTGTGCAATACTCAGAGACATGGCCAAGGTAAGAAAGGCTGAAAGACGACCACCACTGAACAAGACACACAAGCTGAAACGTCAAGACTGGGCCAAGAAATATCTCAAGACTGATTTTTCTAAGGCTTTATGGACTGATGAAATGAGAGTGAGTCTTGATGGGCCAGATGGATGGGCCCGTGGCTGGATTGGTAAAGGGCAGAGAGCTCCAGTCCGACTCAGATGCCAGCAAGGTGGAGGTGGAGTACTGGTTTGGGCTGGTATCATCAAAGATGAGCTTGTGGGGCCTTTTCGGGTTGAAGATGGAGTCAAGCTCAACTCCCAGTCCTACTGCCAGTTTCTGGAAGACACCTTCTTCAAGCAGTGGTACAGGAAGAAGTCTGCATCCTTCAAGAAAAACATGATTTTCATGC
This sequence comes from Bombina bombina, assembly GCF_027579735.1. Classification (NCBI taxonomy): domain Eukaryota; kingdom Metazoa; phylum Chordata; class Amphibia; order Anura; family Bombinatoridae; genus Bombina; species Bombina bombina. The sequence goes on from NC_069500.1 coordinate 217,734,124, forward strand.
AGGACAATGCTCCATCACACGCGTCCAAGTACTCCACAGCGTGGCTGGCAAGAAAGGGTATAAAAGAAGAAAATCTAATGACATGGCCTCCTTGTTTACCTGATCTGAACCCCATTGAGAACCTGTGGTCCATCATCAAATGTGAGATTTACAAGGAGGGAAAACAGTACACCTCTCTGAACAGTGTCTGGGAGGCTGTGGTTGCTGCTGCACGCAATGTTGATGGGGAACAGATCAAAACACAAACAGAATCCATGGATGGCAGGCTTTTGAGTGTCCTTGCAAAGAAAGGTGGCTATATTGGTCACTGATTTGTTTTTGAATGTCAGAAATGTATATTTGTGAATGTTGAGATGTTATATTGGTTTCACTGGTAAAAATAAATAATTGAAATGGGTATATATTTGTTTTTTGTTAAGTTGCCTAATAATTATGCACAGTAATAGTCACCTGCACACACAGATATCCCCCTAAAATAGCTATAACTAAAAACAAACTAAAAACTACTTCCAAAACTATTCAGCTTTTATATTAATGAGTTTTTTGGGTTCATTGAGAACATGGTTGTTGTTCAATAATAAAATTAATCCTCAAAAATACAACTTGCCTAATAATTCTGCACTCCCTGTATAACAGGAGGAGGGTCACGTGACGTCACTTCCATGTCCCTCGCTGTGCTGAGCCTGCACTGCGTGCGCAGATTGTGTAAGGACTCAGGCGACAAGAAGACAGTGAGTGAGCAGAGGTGCGTGCTCGTGCAGCCGGTGACCGGTCCTGTAACTTACTGGGGACAAGTATTTAGTATTTATTTAGTGAGCACAGTGCATTGTTTCAACGTTACAAAAAACATTTGACACCAAGTTATAACTATAGTTACCTCATGCTGTTTATATATATATATATATTTCTCCTTATGCTCCCTAAGCTCTGCTAAATATAACGTGTTGTTAAGTTAACATTTACAATGTTATTTTCGGCTGGTTGAAAGCTGCCAAAGTACAGCAACATTAGGATTTTTTTTTGGCTTCCACTAAAGTAAATGGTAGCCAGAAATATTAATTTTACATCAGTTTAACTATAAGTTATTAGAGACTTGATTTAGGACTTGATGTATGCTTGTTTTCAATACACTACTATTTTTGTCTTATTGCTATGGATATCTAAGTCAGGGAGGGTGTTTTTATGCAATGTACTGGCTGTGGCTTATATATATATTATATATACTGTATATATATATATATATATATATATATATATATATATATATATATATATTCTGTATATTATATATATTATATACATATATAATATATAAATTTGATTTCATATTAATTTTGAGGCTGCACAAAGCCACGCCCCCAAGCCACGCCCAAGCCATGCCCCTCTACCCCCATTTAGAAAGTGTCCAGGAATCTTCTGGGCAAAAGGTGGCAACCCTAGACCCACCTCACCACTCCTAGCTATCAGTTTTTTTCTACAGGACCTTTCCCTCTCTGCCCACTGTTTATAGTAAAGGGACACTCCCTTCCCTCCCCCTTCCACGCTGGGCTGCCCACTGCCTTCATTCTTCCCTCCCACGGCACCTAATGATCAGCTATCTGACTTTATATGGTAAACGAGCATGATCAGTGCTCTGAACCTGAGATCTGCATATCTCTCTTCCATTTGCACCTAGCCTGGTAACCCAGAGTCAGCAAATGCAATGTAGAACATTTTTAATATTATGCTGTAATAAGATTAAATACTAGGGGCTAATAGATCTAGTTAGATGGCTGTATGGGATTTTTAGCTAGCTCTGCTAGCATATAGGTAAATGAACTGATTTCAGACCTACCAACTTATCCTAATTGAGAGGGATAGTCCCTGATTCTGAGCTCTGTCCCACTGAGACAGACATATATCCCTCTTTATGTATAAATGGGATCTGAAATTTAATATTACCAAGAGCAAAATTATGCATATAGGATCAAAAAACCCAAAGGCCAATTATAGTCTCAATGGTACATTACTGACTGTAATTAAAGAAGAAAGGGATTTGGGAATTATTTCAGATGATTTAAAATTTGGTACACAATGCCGCAGTGCAGCCAGCAATGCCAGTCAAATGCTTGGTTGCATTGGAAGAGGTTTTATTAGCAGAAATAGCAAGGTTCTTATGCCACTTTACAGATCATTAGTTAGACCAAATCTGGATTACTGGGTACAGTTCTGGAGACCATATCTTCAGAAAGATATAAATAAACTAGAAGCTGTCCAAAGGAGGGCTACTAAAATGGTACATGGTCTAAAATATAAAACATACAAAGAAAGACTCTATGATCTAAATATGTATAGTTTAGAGGATAGAAGGGAAAGAGGTGGCATGATAGAAACCTTCAAATATATGAAGGGACTTAATAAAATAGAAGCTGAAAGCATTTTTCACAAAAAAATAAATGCCAAAACAAGGGGTCACAATCTAAAGTTAGAAGGTAGCAGATTTAGGAGAAATTTGAGGAAGCATTTTTTTACAGAAAGGGTGGTGGATTCATGGAATAAACTTCCATTTGAGGTGGTAAACACAAAGACTGTAAAGGAATTTAAAAATGCGTGGGACATGCATAAGGCTATCCTAAGGAAAAAGTAACATATAATATGGGTAGACTTGATGGGCCTTTTTGGTTCTTATCTACCATCAAATTCTATGTTTCTATGTTTACAGAATTTAGAGCCCCACCCACAGAACACCAATAAACACCCACAAACTGCCCACTAACCACCTATGATCCCTCCCCTCCCAGCATGGTTCCACCAACAAAATGGTGACAGGCTCCTATCAACCTCCTGTGTCCCTTGTTCTCAGCCACAAATGTTGGGAGGTGTGTGATTTGCTGTAAACATGTATATACACATTTCATATATTTTAGTGTCTCTTATAATTCCATAAAATGTAGAAGACAGTAGTATACAATGCTTTAAGTTTCTAAAAAAAAAAAACAACCAACATTACTTGATTACTCCAAGTAGTAGGGTACTAGCTGGGGGACATCTTTTACTGAGTGCAAATAAAATCTATTATTACAAAACCCAAAAAAAACAACACCACATTCACCCAGATCAAACTAAATATATATAGATTTACACATAAACTTTGTCACGTGTTTGCCTTATACTTTTTTTTTTTGACAAGCATGCTAAAGAAACACTACTACATTTTATTTTGTATCTTAAATGGACATGAAACCCAACATTTTTCTTTCAGGATTCTGACAGAGCATACAATGTTAAACAACTTTCCATATTCTATTATAACATTTTCTTAATTCTCTTGGTATCCTTTGTTGAAGGAGCATCAATGCTCAAGGAAGCTAGCTGAACACATCTGGTGAGCCAATGAGAAAAAAGCAAATATGTGCTCCCAGTAGAGCATTGCTGCTAATGAGCCTATCTAGGTATGCTTTACAACAAAGGATACCATGAAAATGAAGCAAATTAGATAACAAAATTAGAACACTAAGATTGCATGTCTAAATCATGAGAGAGAAAAAAAAATTGATGCAGGGAAAGTGGAAATCAGAAAACGCCAACTTTATCTTTCCGGGGTCAACAGCAGGGTGCTACAATCTGTCCCCCCTCCCCTTTCAGAGACCTGTTAGAGTTCACAGGTCTCGGGCTGCTGTGGGGGCGGGCGTCATCTACAAATCACAGGAGTCCGTGTGCTTTTCGGCAGAGAGCAGACTTTCCCTACACTCGGGCAGAGGAAAGAGAACGATCATCTCCATGCCCTGCCTATGTGAGCTGTCAAATATATTTGTGCTCTCACTGTGTCTGAAAAACTGTTTAACCCCTTCACTGCTTGAGATGGCTGTAGCAGATTTGCATCCCTCTCTGACAGTTAAAGGGCTTAACAGTGTGTTTTATGCCCTGTTTTTTTTATTGTGTTTACTTTATATATATATATATATATATATATATATATATATATATATATATATATATATATATACACACAGTATATATTTATATTTATATGTATATAATGTGTGTGTGTGTGAATTAATCACTTTACTACAACTTTTGATAAGCATTTCTAGAGCATTAAAATAAACCACAATGTGCTGTGTAATAATGCTGAGTATTTGCACATTCATAATAAAGGAATCACCTTCTGAGAGTAAATATACACTTTTAATGAACATAATACACTGCATAACATTGACAAGTTTTCATATACTGAAACACTGTTTAAAGGGACACTAAAGTTAAATATTTGAATACACTGCATGATAATAATATTAATATATATATATATATATATATATATATATATATATATATATATATATATATATATATATATATATATCATACATACACACGCGCACACACATTTATTTGTTGGGTGTCCAGTATTTTTGTAGAGGACACCTGGCAACCATATTCACATTCAATTGATAATTGCAATTTTGACTACATGAATATGAGATTGAGCCGATGTCCTCCAATGATACCTAATCAAAATGCTTCCCTTTTATTTTATTTGCACTCTTTGAGCATTTCTAAAAGTTATTGGTACTGGATTGGTGTAAGCCCTCCATAGATGCAGAAGCCCGTAATGTGTTATCTCACACACGTTAATTCAATGCATAATATACAACATGAAACTGCTCATATGAAATTATCTTGGCTACAAGTCAGCATGAAGGAACGTTTTGTTCCAAAAATCCAATGATGGAACATCCAAGCCCAACATAATAAAACAAAGGCTGCAGTTTAATTCAATAATGCTTTGTACAAAACTGGAAGGATAGTTTGAATAGCTAGTGAAATACTTACAGTAAAAATACTTACAAAGTGCTTGCAGAGCTGATTGCTATCAGAGGCTTGAGGTGCAACGCTCTGAGGAGGAAGTAGTGTGCTTCATAGACATGGCTTTATTGAATTGGTTCCCCCATGTTCTTCCTGTATTGAAACTAGCAAGTTCTTTACAATGCACATGCGCTTTTATGTGCACACAGCGTGATGACATCCTGTGCACACAGCGTGATGAAGTCATGTGCACAGCATTTTGAATAACAGTAAAAAAAAAAAATCAATAAAAAAAAAAAATAGGATGGGAAAGAAGAAGGGAGGCGAATTTGGGTGCCATTTTGAGAATCACAACGGCTCAGCAAAATGAAAACAAATGTTTATTCCAGTATGTGCTTACTAGTGGGTCAAGATGCAGGAGGATTGCGCTAGGTGAAACTTTTGTATAATCTAAATTGGTCCCAGGTGTTTACTGTCTCTTTAATACACGGATCCCATAGAGTCAATATAAAACACCTAGTAGCTTTAGCGGACCTCCCAAAACTGGTTCCTGGACCTCCTCATGACTACGCTACTTCAGTTGCCTCATATAAGACTGAATAAACGGCTGTACCACCATCATTCCCTGCCACATATCAGTCCTTGTTTAACACTTGATCCCTATGCAAGAGTAGTGAGCTGACATCTAAATCTCTTCAAAGAAATAATGTACATCATTTACATATTTTCTTTTGAAACTATAATTAGTTGAAAGAAACATAAAATTATACATTACTGCGGGACACAATTTATACTTGTGTCTAGCCAGCCTGAATCCTGCAATAATTAACAGAAGCAATGAAAAGTGTTAACATTTTATCTACTATGCCAATTTGCACTTGGCTTTTTATTTCATCTGGTTTTATTACAATTATTGTTTATATTATTAGTCTAATTCTACTGTATCTCCCTCCAGTTCTACAGCGTTGTTTCTTTTTATAAACCATTTCATGCATGTTAGATCAGCTAATATGACAAAACCTTTGCTGATAATTTCTTCTTGACAAATTGTTCTTTCATTGCAAATTCTAAAGCACTTAAAGGGACATTGTACACTAGATTTGTTTTTGCATAAATGTTTTGTAGATGATCCATTTATATAGCCCGTCTGGTTAAGTTTTTGTAACAATGTATAGTTTTGCTTTTTTTTTTTTTTTTTAATAACTTGATGATTTTCAGACTCCTAAACAAGCCTCACACAGTGTCAGATGGTATACATGCGTTTACAGACTACTGCCGACTCCTGCTTGTCTAATCTGTCTTTTTATATGCAGGTGAAGAGTGTCTGCTTTTCTTTTTTCCCAGCACCTCTCACTGGGTGTCCCAGCCTAACCTCATCAACAGTGCTATACTGGGAGCTTCTAAGTAAGTTTTTAAAAGGTTTTATATTAGATTTTTAGATCAGTATCAGTGCATATTCTTCTTTATAGTAGTGTATTACATGCAGTTATATGAAAATTGGTGTGCACTGTCCTTTTAACAAATACAAACATTATTTGTTGCAGCTGAGTACACAGCTTTCAATTTTCTCCAGGGTTGTATTCCCGAAGTAATGGTTTAAAAAAAAAAAAAGGTGTAAATTGAACCTCAGTATTTAATATAAGTCAATGGGAAGTGAAGAAGTTATGTTCCAGGCCCTCACAAAATTGCTATAAGTAACATGAAACATTATATTTAAAGCTTTGAAATGAATGATATGAATGCTACACAGCATTATAAACACTATAAAATAACCACACAACACAGTATGCATCATCAAACTAAGCTCTTTTAGATGCATTACAGTTTTTTTATTCAATGTCAAGTGTACTGTCACTTTAAGAAAACATTACTACTACTTAACTGTACCTCTACAGTACTGTATTCACTTGTAGTGTACAGTGAAAAAGTCTTCAATTCTTTCTTATTTGGGAAAATATAAACATTTACTTTTCACAAACAACGTCTACTCAGTAGTGGTCACATGACTACCCGAAACGGCGCAAAATGAACCATCCTAAACTGAGGGCTACCTGTATTAAAATGCTTTGCAGTTATTAGGTTTTTTGTAAGATTTATTTTATGTACACATTTCATGCTGATATGCTTGTGAGGTATGTCATAGTCTTAGAATAAAAAAAAGTGTGAGTACTTTTCATTAGCCAATAAGCAATCAGTCCTTAAAGCCTAGTTGTACAAAGACATAGTTAAACCCCTTTAACTTAAAGGGACATGAAACTCAAAAAAATAATTTCATGATTTGAATAGAACATACAATTTTTAAACAAATTTCAAGTTTACATATATTATCAAATTTGCTTTATTCTTTTGGTATTATTTGTTGAAGGAGCAGCAATGCACTACTGGTTTCTAACTGAACACATGGGTCAGCCAATGACAAACGGTATATATATGCAGCCACCAATCAGCAGCTAGAACCTAGGTTATTTGCTGCTCTTGAGCTTACCTAGATAAACTTCTCAGCTAAGGATAACAAGAGAAGGAAGCAAATTAAATAAATAGAAATAAACTGGAAAGTTATTTAAAATTGTATGCTCTGTCTAAAGCATGAATGTCTAATTATGACTTTAATGTCCCTTTCATATGTTCTCATGCAAAAATATTTTTAAAAAATGTTTACAAATGTAACATGTTTAAAAATAGCGCTCCTTCGAATTGCAAACATTTTTAGAGTTTACTGCCCATTTAATAGCCCAAATAACTCACCAGGAAGTGCAAACAAATAAAGAATTTCTAGATACAGTCTTTAGTGCTGTATAACTGCAGAAATTCACAGAAAAACCTAAAAAAAAAAAATACAATTCACAAGGGACTATGGTACAAAATAAAAAATAATCGGGTGACTGCACGTGTCTCCTGCACAACCAGATGGCCATCTATGGTATGGCAATGTACGTTTTCCTTGTCTTCTAACCACCAATGACTAATTTCTAAGGGCATTTTGGTTTTTTTACAGTTTTTTGCTGTTGTTGTTGTCAGGTCAATCATTTTCCACTCATTTGACAATATTCCTAACATTCATTGTGGAAGGAAATATACACTTGGAATCACTATAGATAACTGCTACACACATTTCTATCACTGTGTTTAGCCATCAGCAGAACAATATTGATTAGATTATTGACCACCTCCAAGGTAGTAACCCCAGTAGAACTTACATGCTGCTGGGCTATGTTCTAGTTTTGTTTCTAGTTTTTCTAATAAACCATAACATCATCTTCCTGACACACTACTTCACAATATGTTTATTTTCTCCAATGTCACCGCTTTACTAATAAATACTTGTAACACTCTTATTTGGTTTGCTCATTAAAGGGACACTGAACCCAAATTTTTTCTTTCGTGATTCAGATAGAACATGCAATTTTAAGCAACTTTCTAATTTACTCCTATTATCAAATTTTCTTCGTTCACTTGCTATCTTCATTTGAAAAAGAAGGCATCTAAGCTTCTTTTTTGTTTCAGGTCTCTGGACAGCACTTTTTTATTGGTGGATTAATTTATCCACCAATCAGCAAGAATAACCCAGGTTATTCACCAAAAATGGGCCGGCATCTAAACTTAAATTCTTGCATTTCAAATAAAGATACCAAGAGAAGGAAGAAAATTTGATATTAGGAGTAAATTGGAAAGTTGCTTAAAATTGCATGCTCTATCCGAATCACAAAAGAAAAAATTTGGGTTCAGTGTCCCTTTAAGCTTCAGATGGATCTAAGAATAATTTTCCCTTTTGAGAAACCTTCATACCATTTAAAAAAACATTATACATAAATACGTTTATTCTGTTAATACTTTTTCTTAATTTATATCTTCTTCTACCCCTGTTTTCTATCAAAAACCTTTTTAATTAAGGAGAAACTGTCAACACCCTCTTCTTTGAATTATACAATATAAAATGCCAAAATACATTGTTAATTCAAAATAAAATATAAAAAACATAATTTATGCTTACCTGATAAATTCCTTTCTTCTGTTGTGTGATCAGTCCACGGGTCATCATTACTTCTGGGATATAACTCCTCCCCAACAGGAAATGCAAGAGGATTCACCCAGCAGAGCTGCATATAGCTCCTCCCCTCTACGTCAGTCCCAGTCATTCGACCAAGAAACAACGAGAAAGGAGTAACCAAGGGTGAAGTGGTGACTGGAGTATAATTTAAAAGATATTTACCTGCCTTAAAACAGGGCGGGCCGTGGACTGATCACACAACAGAAGAAAGGAATTTATCAGGTAAGCATAAATTATGTTTTCTTCTGTTATGTGTGATCAGTCCACGGGTCATCATTACTTCTGGGATACCAATACCAAAGCAAAAGTACACGGATGACGGGAGGGATAGGCAGGCTCATTATACAGAAGGAACCACTGCCTGAAGAACCTTTCTCCCAAAAATAGCCTCCGAAGAAGCAAAAGTGTCAAATTTGTAAAATTTGGAAAAAGTATGAAGCGAAGACCAAGTTGCAGCCTTGCAAATCTGTTCAACAGAGGCCTCATTCTTAAAGGCCCAAGTGGAAGCCACAGCTCTAGTGGAGTGAGCTGTAATTCTTTCAGGAGGCTGCTGTCCAGCAGTCTCATAGGCTAAACGTATTATGCTACGAAGCCAAAAAGAGAGAGAGGTAGCAGAAGCTTTTTGACCTCTCCTCTGTCCAGAGTAAACGACAAACAAGGAAGAAGTTTGGCGAAAATCTTTAGTTGCCTGCAAGTAGAACTTGAGGGCACGAACTACATCCAGATTGTGTAAAAGACGTTCCTTCTTTGAAGAAGGATTTGGACACAAGGATGGGACAACAATCTCTTGATTGATGTTCCTGTTAGTGACTACCTTAGGTAAGAACCCAGGTTTAGTACGCAGAACTACCTTGTCTGAGTGAAAAATCAGATAAGGGGAATCACAATGTAAGGCTGATAACTCAGAGACTCTTCGAGCCGAGGAAATAGCCATTAAAAACAGAACTTTCCAAGATAACATTTTTATATCAATGGAATGAAGGGGTTCAAACGGAACACCCTGTAAAACGTTAAGAACTAAGTTTAAACTCCATGGTGGAGCAACAGCTTTAAACACAGGCTTGATCCTAGCTAAAGCCTGACAAAAGGACTGGACGTCTGGATTTTCTGACAGACGTCTGTGTAACAAGATGGACAGAGCTGAAATCTGTCCCTTTAATGAACTAGCTGATAAACCCTTTTCTAAACCTTCTTGTAGAAAAGACAATATCCTAGCGATCCTAACCTTACTCCAGGAGTAACCTTTGGATTCGCACCAGTATAGGTATTTCCGCCATATTTTATGGTAAATCCTTCTGGTAACAGGCTTCCTAGCCTGAATCAGGGTATCAATAACCGACTCAGAAAAACCACGTTTTGATAAAATCAAGCGTTCAATTTCCAAGCAGTCAGCTTCAGAGAAGTTAGATTTTGATGTTTGAATGGACCCTGTATCAGAAGGTCCTGTCTCAGAGGTAGAGACCAAGGCGGACAGGATGACATGTCCACTAGATCTGCATACCAAGTCCTGCGTGGCCAAGCAGGTGCTATTAGAATTACTGATGCTCTCTCCTGTTTGATTTTGGCAATCAATCGAGGAAGCAGCGGGAAGGGTGGAAACACATAAGCCATCCTGAAGTTCCAAGGTGCTGTCAAAGCATCTATCAGAACTGCTCCCGGATCCCTGGATCTGGACCCGTAGCGAGGAAGTTTGGCGTTCTGGCGAGACGCCATGAGATCTATCTCTGGTTTGCCCCAACGTCGAAGTATTTGGGCAAAGACTTCCGGATGAAGTTCCCACTCCCCCGGATGAAGAGTCTGGCGACTCAAGAAATCCGCCTCCCAGTTCTCCACTCCCGGGATGTGGATTGCTGACAGGTGGCAAGAGTGAGACTCTGCCCAGCGAATTATCTTTGATACTTCCATCATTGCTAGGGAGCTTCTTGTCCCTCCCTGATGGTTGATGTAAGCTACAGTCGTGATGTTGTCCGACTGAAACCTGATGAACCCCCGAGTTATTAACTGGGGCCAAGCCAGAAGGGCATTGAGAACTGCTCTCAATTCCAGAATGTTTATTGGAAGGAGACTCTCCTCCTGATTCCATAGTCCCTGAGCCTTCAGAGAATTCCAGACAGCGCCCCAACCTAGTAGGCTGGCGTCTGTTGTTACAATTGTCCAGTCTGGCCTGCTGAATGGCATTCCCCTGGACAGGTGTGGCCGATGAAGCCACCATAGAAGAGAATTTCTGGTCTCTTGATTCAGATTCAGAGTAGGGGACAAATCTGAGTAATCCCCATTCCACTGACTTAGCATGCATAGTTGCAGCGGTCTGAGGTGTAGGCGTGCAAAAGGTACTATGTCCATTGCCGCTACCATTAAGCCGATCACCTCCATGCATTGAGCTACTGACGGGTGTTGAATGGAATGAAGGACGCGGCATGCATTTTGAAGTTTTGTTAACCTGTCTTCTGTCAGGTAAATCTTCATTTCTACAGAATCTATAAGAGTCCCCAAGAATGGAACTCTTGTGAGAGGAAAGAGAGAACTCTTCTTTTCGTTCACTTTCCATCCATGCGACCTTAGAAATGCCAGAACTAACTCTGTATGAGACTTGGCAGTTTGAAAGCTTGAAGCTTGTATTAGAATGTCGTCTAGGTACGGAGCTACCGAAATCCCTCGCGGTCTTAGTACCGCTAGAAGGGCACCCAGAACCTTTGTGAAGATTCTTGGAGCCGTAGCCAATCCGAATGGAAGAGCTACAAACTGGTAGTGCCTGTCTAAGAAGGCAAACCTTAGATACCGGTGATGATCTTTGTGGATCGGTATGTGAAGGTAAGCATCCTTTAAATCCACTGTGGTCATGTACTGACCCTCTTGGATCATGGGTAAAATAGTCCGAATAGTTTCCATTTTGAACGATGGAACTCTTAGGAATTTGTTTAGAGTCTTTAAATCTAAGATTGGCCTGAAAGTTCCCTCTTTTTTGGGAACCACAAACAGGTTTGAGTAGAACCCTTGTCCTTGTTCCGACCACGGAACCGGATGGATCACTCCCATTGTTAACAGATCTTGTACGCAGCGTAGAAACGCTTCTTTCTTTATCTGGTTTGTTGACAACCTTGACAAATGAAATCTCCCTCTTGGGGGAGATAATTTGAAGTCTAGAAGGTATCCCTGAGATATGATCTCTAGTGCCCAGGGATCCTGAACATCTCTTGCCCAGGCCTGGGCGAAGAGAGAGAGTCTGCCCCCTACTAGATCCGGTCCCGGATCGGGGGCTCTCGGTTCATGCTGTCTTTGGGGCAGCAGCAGGTTTCCTGGCCTGCTTGCTTTTGTTCCAGGACTGGTTAGGCTTCCAGCCTTGCCTGTAACGAGCAACAGCTCCTTCCTGTTTTGGTGCAGTGGAGGTTGATGCTGCTCCTGTTTTGAAATTCCGAAAGGGACGAAAATTAGACTGTCTAGCCTTAGCTTTGGCCTTGTCTTGAGGTAGGGCGTGGCCCTTACCTCCCGTAATGTCAGCGATAATTTCTTTCAAACCGGGCCCGAATAAGGACTGCCCCTTGAAAGGTATATTAAGTAATTTGGACTTAGAAGTAACATCAGCTGACCAGGATTTTAGCCACAGTGCCCTGCGTGCCTGTATGGCGAATCCTGAGTTCTTAGCCGTAAGTTTGGTTAAATGTACTACGGCCTCCGAAATGAAAGAATTAGCTAGTTTAAGGACTCTAAGCCTGTCCGTAATGTCGTCTAGCGTAGAGGAACTAAGGTTCTCTTCAAGCGACTCAATCCAAAATGCTGCCGCAGCCGTAATCGGCGCGATACATGCAAGGGGTTGTAATATAAAACCTTGTTGAACAAACATTTTCTTAAGGTAACCCTCTAATTTTTTATCCATTGGATCTGAGAAAGCACAGCTATCCTCCACCGGGATAGTGGTACGCTTAGCTAAAGTAGAAACTGCTCCCTCCACCTTGGGGACCGTTTGCCATAAGTCCCGAGTGGTGGCGTCTATTGGAAACATCTTTCTAAATATTGGAGGGGGTGAGAACGGCACACCGGGTCTATCCCACTCCTTAGTAACAATTTCAGTTAGTCTCTTAGGTATAGGAAAAACGTCAGTACTCGCCGGTACCGCAAAGTATTTATCCAACCTACACAGTTTCTCTGGTATTGCAACAGTGTTACAATCGTTGAGAGCTGCTAAGACCTCCCCTAGTAGTACACGGAGGTTCTCCAATTTAAATTTAAAATTTGAAATATCTGAGTCCAATCTGTTTGGATCAGAACCGTCACCCACAGAATGAAGCTCTCCGTCCTCATGCTCTGCGAGCTGTGACGCAGTATCAGACATGGCCCTAGCATTGTCAGCGCACTCTGTTCTCACCCCAGAGTGATCACGCTTGCCTCTTAGTTCAGGTAATTTAGACAAAACTTCAGTCATAACAGTAGCCATATCTTGTAATGTTATCTGTAATGGCCGCCCAGATGTACTAGGCGCCGAAATATCACGCACCTCCCGGGCGGGAGATGCAGGTACTGTCGCGTGAGGCGAGTTAGTCGGCATAACTCTCCCCTCGCTGTTTGGTGAAATTTGTTCACATTGTACAGATTGACTTTTATTTAAAGTAGCATCAATACAGTTAGTACATAAATTTCTATTGGGCTCCACCTTGGCATTGGAACAAATGACACAGATATCTTCCTCTGAGTCAGACATGTTTAACACACTAGCAAAAAACTTACAACTTGGTTATAATCTTTTTTAGCAAAAAACGTACTGTGCCTCAAAGAGGTACTAACGATTAAATGACAGTTGAAATAATGAACTGAAAAACAGTTATTGCATCAAATTTTAAAACAACACAACTTTTAGCAAAGGTTTGTTCCCATTAGAAAAAAAAAACAACACTAATTAAATTTGTACATAAGAAAACAAAACAACGTTTTTTATACACAGTCACTATAAGAATTCTCACAGCTCTGCTGAGAGAATTTACCTCCCTTCAAAGAAGTTTGAAGACCCCTGAGATCTGTCAGAAATGAACCGGATCATGCAGGACATATAAAAGTAGCTGACTGGAATTTTTTGATGCGTAGCAAAGAGCGCCAAAAACGGCCCCTCCCTCTCCCACACAGCAGTGAAGAGAAACGAAACTGTCACAATTAAAGCAAAAAACTGCCAAGTGGAAAATAATGCCCAAACATTTATTCACACAGTACCTCAGCAATGTAAACGATTCTACATTCCAGCAAAAACGTTTAACAAGAGAATAGTTATTAAAAGGATTAGTGACCTTAACACAGTAGTTCCGGTGAAATACCATCCCCAGAATACTGAAGTGTATACATACATGTCATTTTAACGGTATGGCAGGCTTTTCTCATCAATTCCATTCAGAAAATAAAAACTGCCACATACCTCAATGCAGATTCATCTGCCCGCTGTCCCCTGATCTGAAGCCTTTACCTCCCTCAGATGGTCGAGAACAGCAATATGATCTTAACGACTCCGGTTAAAATCATAGTAAAAAATCTCTGTCAGATTCTTCCTCAAACTCTGCCAGAGAAGTAATAACACGCTCCGGTGCTATTTTAAAATAACAAACTTTTGATTGAAGTCATAAAAACTAAGTATAATCACCATAGTCCTCTCACACATCCTATCTAGTCGTTGGGTGCAAGAGAATGACTGGGACTGACGTAGAGGGGAGGAGCTATATGCAGCTCTGCTGGGTGAATCCTCTTGCATTTCCTGTTGGGGAGGAGTTATATCCCAGAAGTAATGATGACCCGTGGACTGATCACACATAACAGAAGAAATAATATATATATATATATATATATATATATATATATATATATATATATATATATATAAATATATATTCTAAAAAATTTGCAATATTTTAGATTAAAGGGATATAAAGAAAGATCAAACAATTAAAAAAAAAGTCTTCAATTGACTTATTTTATCAAATTTGCTTTGTTCCCATAGTTTTCTTTGTTGAAGAGATACCACTACGTGGCAGGAAATTGTGCTGCCATCTAGTTCTCTTGCAAATGGATAACTTTATTGCAAAACTGCTGCCATATAGTGTTCCAGATACGTGCAGTTCATGCTTTTCAACAAACCCCCCCCCAAAAAATTATAATAGAAGTAAATTAGAAAGTTTTTTTAAAAATGCGTGCTCTATCTGAATCCTGAAATAAAAAAAATTGGATTTCAGAGCCATTTAAGCTAACAAAACATACAATTTACCACTAAATTTATATTGTCGTTTTTATTTTATTATTTACCGAACAAAATATAAAACAATGAATACAAATACTTCAATGAGAAGGGTTAAATCAGACTGTCCTAATTAACCAAAATTATGTTTTATCCCCACAAATGTAATGGATAAATTATTTCACCTTTTTTTTCTTCTTCCTTTTAGCAAAATCAAATTGAGGTACAAATTGATAGCTAAGGGTTTACTTCTAATCTATTATATGTAATTCACTCGCAACACAAAAAGAATTGAAAATGCATAAGACAATCATAATAATTAATTGAGTGTAAAAGCTTATGACAGAATAATGGGTCAAATAGGTTTTGCCTGCTGTTTTTAATCTACCTTCAAATCTAGGTTACTATGTTCACAGATGATAAAGAGAGTTTTATGCAATGTCAAGAGTATTTATTATAATGAGCTCTATGAATCATGGAGATAAGATGAAAAAGTTTAAAGAACAAACAACTAAATAGCCAAAAACAAATTAGTCAGAAAAAAAAAAAAACAGGTTGATACTCCTGCTCTATATAAATAAGGTACATGGTTTTAAAAGGTTAGTAAACTAATTTGCTATTTGAGGGTTGCATTTGAAGTTTTATTTAAATTTTTTCCTTTTTTTGTAAAAGTAGATTTACCTTTGTAATAGGCATACAGTCATTGAACCAAATACAGCTCTCATTGGCGTCCCTTGATTTTGTTTGGTTTAGGAAAGAAAACACAAATGGTCTATTTTATCATAATTAAAGGAACATAAAACATCTTTTAATAGCAAGACTTCTGTGTAGACTTGCAATAAATGAATATACTAGTTGAGTGTGAAATAAAATCTAACTGCATTGACAATTTATTTGCTGCAATTGTTTTCAAAGTCCAAACTCTAACCACCACTGGCCGAATTCAGTGGCCAAAATAAATAAAGTATATTGTAACGTTGTATATATATATATATATATATATATATATATATATATATATATATATATATATATATATATATTATAATTATTTTTTTTTACTACATAAAGTTAAACTTTGTATAATACAATTTCAAAGTGTTTCATGTCCCTATAACCATCATTCTCTCTTCTCTCCTTTACCCCTTTAATCCAGAGCTTCTAACTATCATACATATTTTGGAATTGTCATGAATTAGGAGAGTTGCCCCTCTGTTTCCTCTTCAGTTAAAGGTTTCTTCTATTATCCAATTTGCTTTGTTTTTTGGTGTCCTTTGTTGAAAAGCATACCTAGGTAGGCTCAGGAGCAGCAGTTCACTACTAATATCTGGCTAGTGCAATGTAAAATGTGGGCAGCAGATGTTTCCTGCTCGCCGCAAGACTGTGCAGAGTCTGCCAAGAGTTTATTAAATGGCGCCCTAGTGGTCAGTATGGGAATACACCTATGCCAGTAGATACATTTTGTTATGTATCAGTAGGTGCTACAGGCAATCCTAAGCTTTTCTTCTCTATATGTTTATGTTTAGTTTTCAAAGACCAGTATCCTGTACAACTCCTTTTCAGGACGGTGGTAAAGGGAAACTCAAAGGGCTAGCTTACAAGTGGCGTGTTAAAGTTAGCGTGGGTTGCAATAAGCAATATCGTGCCCATGTTAACTTGCTCCCGTATTACAAGTTGAAAGTTAACGGGTGCACTTGAGTGCAATTTGTATTAGTTAGGTTATTGCAACTGACAACCTGGTAAAGTGTAAGGGGTAAAAAAATAAAAGTGCAAACACAACATAAATACAAGGTGATAACTTAGGTCTATGAATAAGGAATTTTTAACAGCCTAAAAAAATGTTACACCAAAGTCTTCGGCCCTTGACTTTGTTTTTATGGAGTTTTGTTAATAAAGTAGTGAAATTTGACTCTTGGCTCAGCGACAATTGGTCCCATAAAAGGATGGATTACAGTAATCTGGAACATATCATGGAATGTATACATTAGTCTTTTTAGTAGGGAATAATCATATAGTTATTATAATTAGGTTTAAATAAGGATTCTTATTAAAAATACACGTCATGGTCCTTAAAAAAAAAAAAAGAGCGTTATTCCAAATAGTTCCTTTTACAAAGCTCCTGACGTATTTTTCATATGGGTCCTCCTTTAAAAACTGTAACTCTTATCATGATTTATTACTATGCTATAGTATCATGGGATGCACAAACGATTTTCTAAAAGGGACACTGAACGCAAATGTTTTCAAGATTCAGATAGAGCATTACATTTTAAGCAACTTTCTAATTCACTCCTATTATCAAATTTTCTTAATTCTCTTGGTATCTTTATTTGAACTGCAAGAATGTAAGTTTAACCCCTTAACGACTGAGGACGTGCAGGGTACGTCCTCAGAAAAAAGGCAGTTAACGCCTGAGAACGTACCCTGCACGTCCTCAGTGTGGAAAGCAGCTGGAAGCGATCCTGCTCGCTTCCAGATGCTTTCCGGTTATTGCAGTGATGCCTCGATATGGAGGCATCCTGCAATAACCTTTTTAAGCCATCCGGTGCAGAGAGAGCCACTCTGTGGCCCTCTCTGCACCGGAGATCGGTGGCTTACTGAGTTGGTGGGTGGGAGCCGGCCATCGATGGCCCTGGTTATGTGAAGGGGGGCGGGATCGTGGGCGGGGGTGGCTGGGGGCGCGCGCACGTGCACGGGAGGGTGGGGGCGGGCATGGGAAGGGAGCGGGTGGGAACCGCTACACTACAGAAAATGCTGAAATAAAAAATGTTAAAAAAAAATGTAAAAAATGTAAAAAAAAAAAAAAACGATCAGCAAGGTGGTGGGGGTTTGTCTGTGTGTGGGGGGGGAAGCTACACTACAGAAAAAAAAAAAAAAAAAAAAAAAGCACTTTTTATTGCAAACTGGGTACTGGCAGACAGCTGCCAGTACCCAAGATGGACCCAATAAGGCAGAGGGGAGGGTTAGAGAGCGGTTTTGGGGGGGGATCAGGGAGGTTGGGGGCTAAGGGGGGGATCCTACACAGTAGTAGTTTTTTTTTTTTTTTTTAAACCCTTTTATTTTAGTACTGGCAGACTTTCTGCCAGTACTTAAGATGGAGGGGACAATTGTGGGGTGGGGGAGGGAAGGGAGCTGTTTGGCAGGGATCAGGGGGTGGGATGTGTCAGATGGGAGGCTGATCTCTACACTAAAGCTAAAATTAACCCTGCAAGCTCCCTACAAACTCCCTAATTAACCCCTTCACTGCTAGCCATAATACACGTGTGAGGCGCAGCAGGATTTAGCGGCCTTCTAATTACCAGAAAGCAACGCCAAAGTCATATATGTCTGCTATTTCTGAACAAAGGGGATCCCAGACAAGCATTTACAACCATTTGTGCCATAATTGCACAAGCTGTTTGTAAATGATTTCAGTGAGAAATCTAAAATTGTGAAAAATTTTACGTTTTTTTTAATTTGATCGCATTTGGCAGTGAAATGGTGGCATGAAATATACCAAAATGTGCCTAGATCAATACTTGGGGTTGTCTACAACACTACACTAAAGCTAAAATTAACCCTACAAGCTCCCTAAAAGCTCCCTGATTAACCCCTTAACTGCTGGGCATAATACACTTGTGGTGCGCAGTGGCATTTAGCGGCCTTCTAATTACCAAAAAGCAAAGCCAAAGCCATATATGTCTGCTATTTCTGAACAAAGGGGATCCCAGAGAAGAATTTACAACCATTTATGCCATAATTGCACAAGTTGTTTGTAAATAATTTCAGTGAGAAACCGAAAGTTTGTGAAAACATTTGTGAAAAAGTGAACGATTTTTTGTATTTGATCGCATTTGGCGGTGAAATGGTGGTATGAAATATACCAAAATTGGCCTAGATCAATACTTTGGGATATCTACTAAAAAAAAATATATACATGTCAAGGGATATTCAGGGATTCCTGAAAGATATCAGTGTTCTAATGTAACTAGCGCTAATTTTGGGAAAAAATGGTTTGGAAATAGCAAAGTGCTACTTGTATTTATGGCCCTATAACTTGCAAAAAAAGCAAAGAACATGTAAACATTGGGTATTTCTAAACTCAGGACAAAATTTAGAAACTATTTAGCATGGGTGTTTTTTGGTGGTTTTAGATATGTAACAGATTTTGGGGGTCAAAGTTAGACAAAGTGTGTTTTTTTCCATTTTTCCTCATATTTTATCATTTTTTTTACAGTAAATTATAAGATATGATGAAAATAATGGTATCTTTAGAAAGTCCATTTAATGGCGAGAAACACGGTATATAATATGTGTGGGTACAGTAAATGAGTAAGAAGAAAATGACAGCTAAACACAAACACCGCAGAAATGTAAAAATAGCCTTGGTCCCAAACGGACAGAAAATGGAAAACTGCTGTGGTCATTAAGGGGTTAAAGTTTAGATGCCGGCCCATTTTTGGTGAACAATCTGGGTTGTCCTTGCTGATTAAAAAAGTGCTATCCAGAGTCTGAACCAAAAAAAGCTTTGATGCCTTCTTTTTCAAATAAAGATAGCAAGAGAACAAAGAAAAATTGATAATAGGAGTAAATTAGAAAGTTGCTTAAAATTGCATGCTCTATCTGAATCACAAAATAAAAAATTTGGTTCAGTGTCCCTTTAACACTGGATTGAATTGCTTGAGAACAATGCTATGGCTCTAAGAATTTTACTCTTAACTTTTTTGATTTATTTAATATATATATATATATATATATATATACACTAAAAACTAATATTAAGATAGATATGGTATACAAAATTTCGACAAATTGAGTATAAAGAAAAGGGATTTCAGCACTCTTTTTGAAAATAGTCTTATATAAATTTATTTCAGAATAAAGATCCATAAATGGCGGACTCCAGCCCTATCAATGGGCAGAATACCTACACATCATAGACATACATTAAAAATGAAACAAAAAAAAATCACACATGAATGGCCAGTCTTATTATAATCTATTTTGAATTTGGTATTGACAACCAAATAAAATCACATCAATGCAGCACTAGACGCTACAAAAAACTTTCAAGCGATTATAACAATGAGGCAAACAAATACATCAAACAAATTGTTGCCACCAAAGGCAATCCCCCTTCCTGAATATTATGTAACTTCAAAACAGGTTATGCATAGTAAAACTGTGCTAGCATAGTCATTGTTCCATCTAAGGATGTTGCACCGATGTTATTTTGCACCAGTTCAACAGAGCTAAGAAAGATAAGATGTAAATTCACTTTACCATTTCCACAGCAGTGTCCGTTATTAACTGTTGCTCTTACCACCAATGTGGGCCTTTATACTCAAAGGTAAAAGGGTCGTTGTTATCCAAATTTTGCAGAGCCGTGTGTAAGTTAATCTTTCCTGTTTGTTCCATACCTCTCGATGCCGAAACAGCCACGCTTAACTCAGCATCTCCTCACCTCTGCTAGGCTGTGAATCATCCGAGGCAACTTATTGAAAACAAATATGCACAGAACCAGGCCGTGCACTGCATCCGGGGTAACTTTCAGACTTCCACTTTTACTTCGGTCAGCTTTACGCTCTTTGTTTCTGATTCGTGGTGTCTTTTCTCCTTATTTTCCAGGAATACCTCTAGGACACAGTAAGTAGCTGTTCACTCCTCATTTACCTTTCCCAACTCGGAGGTTTCTCAGCTGTATCTTGTTTTCAATCAGGAACTGACTCTTGCAGGTAAACTTGTATTCTTTGATCATGGTGCTTACTGAAACAATGCAATCATACTTGGGGGCTGCTTTTTACGGTCAGTCAGTGTGACTTCTTTAGGAGCTGGCCAACGTACGTTTCACCCCTTGTTGCTCCAAACATATCGGGCTTCCTCAGGGCTGATTTACTCAGGTACAGGTGCTTCATTTAGTACCCTAAACCCCGCCTCCCTTTGTTACGTCATGGGGGCGTATAGTAAAAAAGTTTATTTAAAACTGCTCTACATATAAAGGTATTATACATCATATTCCTTTAATATCTAAAACATATTAGCATTTTTTAATGCAGACCTGACGTACAAGAATCAGCATTTACCATGTCATTAAATTTAACCTACACAGTATCCCTAGAGAAATGAAGCAAACTCTAGTCTTTCATTCAGACCTCTTGGATACCTTGTTTTTAAAACATAGATCCAACGAGTCTCTTTCTGCAGTAATACTGTGTCGTTATCACCTCCTCTGTTATTCACTATTCCTTTATCTATTGACATTTATTTCAAGTGTGAAGCATTTGATTGGTGAAATTGAGTGAAGTGTCTTGCTATTGTAGTGTCTCTATTATGTGAGATATCGTCTCTGTGTTCTTGAATCCTATCTTTTAGGAATCTTTTTGTTTTTCCTACATAGAATTTGGGGCATGAACAGTGTATTAGATAGACTACACCAACAGAATTGCAATTGAAAAAATATTTAACATCATAATTTTTATTATTGCCTGCTGAGAATTTTTGGGCTTTTTCCATATACGGGCAATACACACATTGACCACATGGATAATTACCTTTAACTCCTCTATTCTTTCTGAGCCAATCTGCACTAGATGGACTCTTACTATACATGCTTCTTACTAAATGATCTTTTAAATATATATATTACTTTTACATATATCTAGACACCTTTGTCTGACTTTTTAATAAAAAGTGCTCCATTTCCTTTACTTACTTGCAGGCTCCTATATGCTGAAATATACAAAGAATATTCATTGAAGAGAATTAAGAGACCAGAATAAAAAAGAGCTGGCTGGTCAACGCTAGTATCACATCATATCAGTATCTCGAAAGCCAGAATTTTCATCTTATGGAATAGTATAAAATCAGACTGACTAAATAATACATTTTAAATGAATTGTTCCAGGAGGTTACAGATGTAGAAATCATTTTTTTTCCTTATACTTTTTCAAGATTTTTTTTTGTTTGTTTTTTTAAAATTGGTCTTTAATGAAAAAAGAATGATGTACATTAGAAATGAAGGAAGAACACGATCAGTTAAGCTTGATGTAACAAAAATAAATACTGTAGATAGAGTCATTAGCATGCAGATAATGTATGTTATGTCAGAAAAAGGTTCCAATCACTTAAAAAAAAGTTACCTCTTACAATAAGGACAAGCTGGAAACATCAAAGTAATCAGATGCTTAACTAATATTCTCATCAGGTACATAGAAAAAAAATTCTGATTGAGCACATAGGTCATACATAAGAGCACTTGTTCTTGAAAAATGTATGTGACCTCTTTAGAAAAACTCAATCCGCAAGGGATCTTAAAAATATGTTATTTTTATGAGAAGTCTACAGACTAATTTAGTTTATTGCAATTTAGTTTCAATCTGGTAGATATATTTAAAAGGACATTGTATTCAAAAATGTTCTATGATCCAAATGAAAGAAACAAATAATGCAGAATTGGTTTTAATATTTCCTACTTCACTATAGCTTCTTTATTGGTAGACAGGGACACAGCTCTGCTAGTATGACCAATAACAAAAGGTTTCTTTTACCCTCCCTCAAAAAAAAGAAGAAAGGAAAAAAAAAGAAAACACAAAAGAGAAAAAAGTCATGACAATCAAGGCCGGATTAGCTAGAGTCGCTGGGGCTGGCAAAATACAATATAAGGGGGTGTGCTGCTAGTGAGGTGATGCAGCTGTTTCCCCTCTCTTCGCCTCTGAGCTATATGTAATAAACTATTCCTTGAAAGTATTATTTCCTAGTCCATGGACCATTTTAGTAGCACTCCTTTTAATGGTTTCTATTGTTTAGTCAAGTCACCCTGTGAAACAGAGTGATCACTCTATGGATAATCCTGTTCATACTGTGAATTTGGGTTATAGGGTGCCTATATAACAACAATCTGGCTTTTTTTTTAAATTCCATACTAATTTAATTTAATTCTTAAAGAAAATATTGGGCAAAGGAGTATCCTAGTAATCCCCTTGAGAAAAAAAGTGTCTGTGTGTGCATTAAATGGACTCAACAACAAAAAAAATGACTGGTCTTTTACATTTTCAAGTGATGCTTTTTATTCCCTAATCTTGTCCTGACTACATTGTCCCTTCAACATGTACATATGTGCTAGATTGTAGCAGGTGAAAAAAGTAATAAAAGAGCACAATTGATATTGTTTACAATTTGATTTTATTGTTAAAACTGAACTTTCCTACCTTTACTACAGTTATGTTTGTCAGATGAAGATTTTTACAACCTATTGTTTAGATCAGGGGTGCTCAACCTTGGTGCTCCAGAGGTACTGGAACTACATTTCCCATGATGCTCAGACACTGAGCATTATGGAAAATGTAGTTCCAGGAACCTCTGGAGCACCAAGGTTGAGCACTCCTGGTTTAGGTAGACAATATTGGCAATGCAATACCATTGATTGATGAGTTTACCATGTTAGATTATTATTTTGTTGACAAGAATTAAATATAACACATAAGAAAATATGACACTTCCAGTATGACAGTTTTGCAGAGAACTGTCTGAGATAGACATAAATGCATAGATCAAATGTTGTCTGAGTATTTAAAAGTAGTCATGGATATTGGCAGACTAGATGGATTGAATACTTTTTTTTTTTTTCTGCCAAAAATAAATAGAAAAAATACAGCATGTGATGTTGTTTTGGCTTCATGGCAGTTCAGTCCTAGTTTACATTCAAATAAGCATTCCATGTTAAACAAAGTTTTTCAAATAGTAGTAAATTACAACATAGATATTGGCAGGAAAAAAAATATTCCTTTCCAAAACTAATATGTCTCCTGAACATTGTAGACAGGGGATTCTACCTGGCTATATTACAATGGTTCCATAGAGATTCCAAAAACATAAAATCCAAGACAGACTGGCTGTATTAAAGGGACATAGCACAATTAACATTAAAATCAGCATTTTTGTTGTATGCTTGTTTGCCAAACTTCTTTCTAGAGGTGTGAAAATGTATGGAAGCATCTAGCTGGAGTGTAGGTCATATACATAGGATACTCACACATACACCAACAATTGGAGTATGGGCAGGTTTAAGAAGCACATGCATCTGAATAATTATATTTGTATATAGCTCCAGTATCTTTAAAAACATTTAAAACAATTTTTTTTGGTTGGCTGTACAATATTTATATAAACTTGTCAATCATCATAGGGTCAGATTACAAGTGGAGCGCAATTTAATGCTCCTGCTTGAAGTAAGGATTGAAATTAAACTGTTTTCACTCTTGCGCTAACTTGACGCGCTTAAAAAGCCGAACTTGGGATATCGCATGTGCAATAACCTATTCCCGCATAGAAGTCAAAGGAGTAAAAAAAAGTGGGAAAAAAAACACCCTACTCACACGCAAACACGATCGCATACTCTCAAGTGTGCTAACCTCACCATGAAAATATGATGATTTCACATTCCAATGTTCTATTTATTAAAAAAATCATATGGCTAGAATTTACATCTGATAGTATTTTGCTCAAATATATATTAATACTAATATATAAGGATGATTATTAATAGGTAGTGATATATACTATATATATATATATATATATATATATATATATATATATATATATATATATATATATATATATAGGAATACCTATTTACAGTAAATACAAAGAACATATTCCCTTATGTGAAGAACAGTGGTATGTGAATTATTTACAGTAAATACACACTATAACACCTTTTTATTTATGAATATTGCATATATATGTTTTTACTTGTTTTCCTCTATTGCAAAGGTTTTTATAATTTGTTTTGTGCAACTTTTTTTGTTTCACAAAAGAGTTAACCAGAGCCCTGAGGAAGCGGTAATCTTTCTAACGCAAATCGCGATTGTGCTCACTCGTTCATGTTTACTTTTAACACAAGGTAAAAAAAACGATGTGC
The DNA here is from genome assembly GCF_027579735.1 of Bombina bombina. Taxonomy (NCBI): domain Eukaryota; kingdom Metazoa; phylum Chordata; class Amphibia; order Anura; family Bombinatoridae; genus Bombina; species Bombina bombina. The sequence goes on from NC_069500.1 coordinate 217,759,069, forward strand.
ACAAACAGCAGCGATATTTATATGAAATGGCAATATCAAGATAACTTAACGAACAGATACAAAATTAAATTTGTCTCAGTGTCTTCTTGAATAATAGTATAAACTGATTATAATATTTTACTGCTTTCTAATAAATTATCAAATAAAACTAGCTACACTACTATTGAATAGAGTCTAGGAAGTTTATTAGTGCTTATGGGACTTTCTTAAAAATGTAATTCAAATAGCAGCATGAAGTTTGGCCACTTTTTTAAGTGATTTCCCTAAATGTCAAACAAAATAGAATTATCAACACAAAGTAGAGAACAGAAAAAAAGTGAGTGCACAAAGAGATGTGGACATTGAATATAAGTGTGACAATGCACAAATATCCATACACATATGAACAATAAAGCAATATTAAAATGTCCCAAACAGGATCAGTGTTATGCACTATCTGCAATCATATGAGACCTCCACAGGTGACTATGGAATGATGGACACTCTCCTCCTCACAGACAAGTCTGTATATAACTATAAAGCAAACACAAAAACAGAGGGGTGCCTCATGTGTAGATCGACACAAACAAAACCAGATAAACAAACGATAGCCAAATGGGTACTCACATTTGGCAATAGTACCCTTATTTGCTAGTAGTGTCAAGCTGATATCTTATGGTTTATAAGCTCACCCTCTCCTGGGTCCAAAAAGGCAAACTGTATCAAGTTCAGGAAGCACATCTCACCCAGATGCAGCACTCCAATGAGCGATTGAAAGGAAGGTGCTTGCACTTTTGAGTTACAAATGATAATTAGACCCCATTCAGAATCTGGGGTATCTAGCTATACATTTCACTAAAGGCATCTACATTATTAGTTAATATATATTTTTTGTTACAATATAGTGCAAATATTAATTAAGTGAATCTGTCATAATAGTAGGCTCAACACAGTTTCTATATATCTGTCCTACACGTAGAATGTTATAGTTTGCACTACACATGTATAGTCCATTAACATGTACATTCTTTTTATTAGGTTTTATTATCTATTTTGCACGTAGAATGTCATAGTTTGTGCATATTTTAAATATCATATCCACATTCACCATATTTCCATTAGCAGATTTATACAGTAACTTAGCAGCTGTTTACATTGTCACCTTCTAGCTAATCGTGGTCACGTGACCAAGTGACATATACGGAAATAGATACGCGGATAATTGTAGAAGGTAATCACCTTCAAATCTATAGATTTGCCATCGAAAGAATATGCTTATGCCACCAACAAGGTAACACATATGGTTGAATGAGTACAGAAATGTTTGTGATACACAGAGGATCATCATTATATGGTCAAATGAACACGCATATAACTTAACTTGTAAAACGAGGGTGTATGCTCTATATCATGCTAGGGCTTGTAAGCTAAGTTTGGATTTAATGTCAAATGCTGGCTTGAGGCTATTAATACAAGTTAAGGAAGCTGTTATTAATTCAGTTATGTTGTATATGCTTTGTGTCCACTTACAATTTAGTATACTTAGTTACAAATGGGCTCGTTAAGAGTTCATATGTGTAAAACACGCCCATATTGGGCGGTTTGTAATTTGATTGGTCAACACTAGTTTTAAAAGTTTCAGAATTTTGTAAGGTGCTATATGTCTGATGAAATGGCTGTTTGTCAAGCCGAGAAATGCGTTCCATGTAGGGGGCTAGCTTTGATCCCCCTTTCACTCACTGCTTTATGTTTGTAAATGTGATTTTAATAAACCATTTTTAACACAAGCAAAGTGAAAGCACCTTCTTTTCAATCGCTCATTGGAGTGCTGCATCTGGGTGAGCTGTGTTTCCTGAACTTGATCCAGTTTGCCTTTTTGGAGCCAGGAGAAGGTGAGCTGATACACTATGAGATATCAGTTTGACACTACTAGCACATAAGGGTGCTATTGCCAAATGTGAGTACCGATTTGGCTATCGTTTAAGTTTAGCTGGTTATGGTTTTGTTGATCTAGACATGAGGCATCCCTGTGTTTTGTGTTTACAAAATAGAATTGCAGTAGAATTGTGGGGCTGTGACATAATTTATACATATTATTCGCAAAGGAAAAATAAAGATAACACAAATAAATGTGTATATATGCACTAGGTAGTTTAGAAAATACTCTGTCTGCTCAATTAGATGTGAGCATAGCTCTGTCTATATGTGAATGTGATAACTTTCTTCACCATTTCCAGTTCTCTTTCTTCTTTGGAGGTTTTTCTACAAGTAAAAAATTACCAGACAGAGTATTTTATGGACTATATCCTTTAGCGCACATATGCACATTTATTTGGAGATAAATGCTGCATAACCTCCTCCCATACCATACCAGCATAGCTTGCCGTTGCAGACATGGGTCTCAGGTGAAATTGGCCAGCAGGTGGGCTGAAAACCACAGAGCAGAAGAAAGCGGCTATGACCCCTGCACCATCCCCCAACGACCAAGCCAGTGTTAAGGTGATCATAATGAGCAAAATGAAATACAAGATACTAGAACAATCATATTTTCTAGACTCTACTTCACCAGCAATAGCTCAACATTAATTATATATATGAAAAAATTAATAGACCTTCAATGCACCTTTAAAGTAAATATTACAGGAAAAATGACTCCATGTAAATAGATCTTTTAATGAAAAATAATTATTTATTAAGGTCCATACATTTCTGAAAAATAGCACACAGAAAAGCATATTCCACAGTATTCAGTGTCTTCATTTCTTATTCAGAATGCAATATGTGGTAATGTACAAATGACTTCCTTTACAATAAAATGACTGCCTTTTATTAAAAAGCCCTAACGTATGGTAAAAAAAACACAACAATTCTGTGGGAGAAATAATTATGACAGCGCAGAGATATAAAAGAAAATTAAAGCCTAAAACCAAGTAGCTGACCTTATCATCTCTATTGTATTTTGTTCTTTTGCTTTCCTATCACACTCCTTATAGATTTGATGCATTGCCAGATTTTCTATACACATTCTTTTCATATCTATTTATATGTCCACTGATGCCCTCTACCATTTTTTCATAGCCATTCCTTCTTTTTGATCTACTATACACTTTACTGCTGTCAAGCCCTCTGTGTCTCTCCCCCCCCCCCCCCGTCCCAATGGGGGAGTTAAAAGCTAGCACGATCCACTGTTTGTAATGCCCTGCACAGCGAAAAAAAGCAGCAGCTACAGTATTTTATGATATAGACATGCTTGTGCCTACCTAAATGCACAAAAAACTACAGTTTTGTAGCTTTATGCGTTAAACATCCTCCATAACATTATAAAGGCACTTATCAACTATTGCACAAATACAATATCAACACAATGATTTAAAAGAAAACTCTAATTCTATGGTTTTGATTCTTTTTCAGTCAATTATCTTCCTGGATGTGCTTCTATAGTGCATTAAGACATTTCCAGTATCTGAACCACCACACTTGCTGTCTTAAAGGGACAGTCAACACCGGAATGGTTGTTTAAAAAGATAGATAATCCCTTTATTACCCATTCCCCAGTTTTGCAAAACCAACACTGTTATATTAATATACTTTTTACTTCTGTGACTAACTTGTATCTAAGCATCTTCTGACCGCCCCTAATCACATGACTTTTAGTTATTATCTATTGACTTGCATTTTAGCCAATTAGTGCAGTGTCTTCCACTAGCCACGGGCGTGATCACAATGCTATCTATATGGCCTACATGAGCTTGCTCTCCCCTGCTGTGAAAAGTAAATAAAATAGAGGCGGCCTTCAAGGGCTTAGAAATTATCATATGTGCCTTCCTAGGTTTGCTTTCAACTAGAATACCAAGAGAACAAAGCAAAATTGTTGATAAAAGTAAATTGGAAAGTTGTTTAAAATTATGTGAACTATTTGAAAAATGAAAGGTTTTTTGGACTTGACTGTCCCTTTAAGCACCAATTTTCAAAATGTATCAGATTACACTGAATAATGATAAAAAAAAAAGTAAAATACTTAACATTGGACCACAAAATAATCCCATTTTAATTAAAAAAAAAAAGGTAACAAAGTAAAATATTTTTCTAAGACCCTCGATGCTTTTAAAAACGGCGTTTTTTTCCTTTATCACACAACTTCAAGCTGCTTATTAGATATCCAGAGACAATAAAAATGTAATGTACATACATTGAATATATAAACAATTGACAAAAGAAAGAATATTTAAAAAAAAAATTCATACTTGAGATTTGTACTTTGAGGTTTTGAATTTGATCATAAAATGTATCGAGCCATATTTTTTATTCCGCTTAACATTCGAACATTTGTTTCAGCATTCAAAAGTTTCTTTCTAATAAAAGGAATGCTAACATTCGAAAATATTAAATGAAACAGTCCAAAATGGTAAACCTCAGGGCATGCTTTTGCATTCTCTTTGATGACAGAAATACCTAGTCTTACTGTCGAGTGTGTTACCATGAGTGACTTTTTGGAGTTATTTAAGATAGAAATGACAACCCCACAGTTTGTGTCTAATCCAACATGTCTGTATAAGAGACATCTCAATTATTGTGGGACATGTATAAAAAAGTTGGAAAAATAATATAAGGCCTACTTCATATTAATTTTACTTGAATACCCATAATTGTTTGCAATACTTTGTTTTCTTCTTACAGTTTTTATTGTATCTTAATTAGGGTTGGATATTGCTATTATATTTTTCAGTCATAAGTGGGGTTGTGGTGTCTCCCGCTATGAGTATTTCACTGTATGCGCTCGCATCAGCACTGTCTCTTATGTGATATAATCAGCACTGTCTCTTATGTGATATTTTAAAACAGTACCTATCCTCCATAACGCTGCAACTTATACCAACATTGCAACTTACCAAACAATACTGGTCCACCATCATAGGGCTCCAAGATGAATGCTCACTTTGGAAAGGCTAGTTGTGATAATCATGATCAAACACATTACACCCATCATTGTTTGTGATTGTCTGCCTGGAACACGGTCTTCCCTGAATATATGAAACCTGATTTAACTACAGAACATGCATTATGATAGAGGAAACATTCTATATGTCAATAAAGGATTTAGGTTGTGTGTGATCTGGAACCAAGCTGTCAGGAGATGTGAAGAATTTAGCTGTCAGGAGCAGGCCGAGGTGGTCACTGGATAGACAGCACCAGTTATCAGCATTAGAGGGGAAAGTGACAGTAAACACCTTGTAAATACAAGACATTTCTGTTGTGTTGCTAAAGAATAACGTTTCAGCCAAGTCTAAACATTTTTAAAACAAATTACTGTATTTATCAATAGCTAAATGCCACCCACCATTGTCCTTATTTGGGGGAGCCAATCTGGGTTTTAGTCCACATATTACAAGGCTAGCCCTGGCTTTAATTTTAATATAGATTGCATGGTTTTGCCACTGTTATATGAAAAAAGCCAATTAGGAACATATATGTAGCAGAGTTAGCCTTGATAGGCCAGCAGGGTGCAGTTTAAGTTCTGGGAATTAGAAATTGCTCTATTTTTAGAGATAAATTATGCAAAAAGGGGGCTAAAATAAATAATGAAAGTATATTGCAAAGTTGTTTCATTATACATAACTAAACATTTTGTATACAAATCTCAAGGTGTTTATTGTCCATTTAATCTAAAAGTGTAGTCTAAGGTCAGGTTTTTAAGTTCAGTGTCAAAGTATCCATCAGGGACTGGACATCACAGAGAGTAGGCAGAAGAATAGTCAAAAGTAATGTTCCAGAAGTCAGTAGATTAATCCTAAAGCAGGGTACATACAGGGATAAAGCTTAAAAGGGACATAAAACCCAACATTTTTTCTTTCATGCTTCATATAACATAACGTTTTGAACAACTTTCAAATTCACTTCTATTAACAAAAATGTATTTGCCTTCTTGTTATCCTTTGTTGAAAAGCAGAAAGGTAAATTCAGGAGTGTACAACACTATATGACAGCTGTTTTGTAACAATGTTATGCCTTACCAACATGCCTGGCACTTGCATAAGGCAAGATAGACAACCCCTCCTCAAAATTGAAGTATTGAGAGCAGTGTTTTTTGTTTTTTTTAACATTTTAACAGTGGCGGGGGGTCAGCCTGATTATATATATATATATATATATATATATATATATATATAAATAAATCAATGTAAATATTTGCATAGGAAATTAGTACATCTAGGCAAGTATCCCCGCTTGCTTTCCCCCAGCAATTCTTAATATACAATGTTTCCAATGCACAAGAGAATTGTGGGTAAGATATGCAAATTAGATATGCAAATTCTCAGTTTTTTTGCTTCAAAAATACTGTTTTGACACAGCGATCCTTTTAAACAGGAATATATATATAAACAAGATGTGAAGAAGCGCACAAGAAAGGCACCCCTAGTGAAGCCTGTTGTATATTGGTACAATAAACAATACGAATAAAATCAAACCACTCACGTGATTTAACCTCAATCAATATGAGGTATAGATAAGACACTGGTTATAGATTGAGGTTAAATCCCGTGAGTGGTTTGATTTTATTCGTATTGTTTATTGTACCAATATACAACAGGCTTCACTAGGGGTGCCTTTCTTGTGCGCTTCTCCACATCTTGTTTTTCCAGAAATCTACCGGGGAGAATCCTCTCTATTTCCAGACGAAGCAGAGAACTTATAGGCACCTGGGAACTGTTACAAGAGTGGTCATAAACTGACTTTGTTGTCAACAGCCTACAAACTCTAATCATTTATCAAGCTGGACTAGGTTTGTATCCTAGTGATACAACATTATCTCTTTTTGGTGTGTTCATACTACAGCTAAATCTACTATACCTAAATTGTATATATGCTTATATAATAATATCTTTACTGAGTACACATTGGTATCCAGGTACATTACCTAAGGTCTAGCTATATATTCCTAAGCGCAGATATTCATCCTTTTATATATATATATATTTTTTTTGTGTCCCATATCCCTGCAATAACAGTATCAGGAGATCCTAATATACAGTATATAATATATATATATATATATATATATATATATATATATATACACACACACACACACACTACATACAGTATATGGTATGTGTATATATATATATATATATATATATATATATATATATATATATATATATATATATATACACACACACACACATATATATATATATATATATATATATATATATATATATATATATATATATATATATATATATATATATACATATACACACACACACACACTACATACAGTATATGGTATATATATATATATATATATATATATATATATATATATATATTTACACACACACACACACACAATCCCACAAAAGTGAGTACACCCCTCACATTTTTGTAAATATTTTATTATATCCTTTAATGTGACAACACTGAAGAAATTATACTTTGCTACAATGTAAAGTAGTGAGTGTACAGCCTGTATAACAGTGTACATTTACTGTCCCCTCAAAATAACTCAACACACAGCCATTAATGTCTAAATCGTTGGCAACAAGAGTGAGTACACCCCTAAGTGGAAATGTCCAAATTGGGCCCAATCAGTTATTTTCCCTCCTCGGTGTCAGGTGACTCAGTGTTACAAGTTCTCAGGTGTGAATGGGGAGCAGGTGTGTTAAATTTGGTGTTATCGCTCTCTCACACTCTCTCATACCGATTACTGGCAACATGGCACCTCATGGCAAAGAACTCTCTGAGGATCTGAAAAAAAGAATTGTTGCTCTACATAAAGATGGCCTAAGATATAAGAAGATTGCCAAGACCCTGAAACTGAGCTGCAGCACGGTGGGCAAGACCATACAGTGGTATATCAGGATAGGATCTACTCAGAACAGGCCTCGCCATGGTCGACCAAAGAAGTTGAGTGCTCAGCATCATATCCAGAGGTTGTCTTTGGGAAACAGATGTATGAGTGCTGCAGAAATTGATGCAGAGGTTGAAGGGGTGGGGGGGTCAGCCTGTCATTGCTTAGACCATAAGCCGCACACTGTATCAAAATGGTCTGCATGGCTGTCATCCCAGAAGGAAGCCTCTTCTAAAGATGATGCACAAGAAAGCCCAAAAACAGTTTGCTGAAGACAAGCAGACTAAGGACATGGATTACTGGAACCATGTTGTGTGGTCCGATGAGACCAAGATAAACTTATTTGGATCAGATGGAGTCAAGCGTGTGTGGCGGCAACCAGGTGAGGAGTACAAAGACAAGTGTGTCTTGGGTTTTCATGTCCCTTTAAGACATAAGTAGGGAACACAGTCAGTATTATAAATAGCGGATGATAGTGATTCCTATATGCTAAATTTAGCGCACTTTCCCGGCAACATCATAAACCATGGAAAACACACAGTGTACCTAGCCCTGTCAGTCTCGATAATCCGAAACCTTCTAGCCTAACCCTGGACTTCCGCTACATACACCAACCTGGATTTAGCACACCCCAGACTCCCAATGCTGCCTTGCAGATAAGCATAACACGACCCCTACCTTGCATCAGAAAACCTCTCTGGGCATGACACACACCCCTCTTTCATGACACCTTTGTTAGATATTACTGACAGAGAATAACAGTTTGAATCAGGGAAAGGACCATTAAATACAGTAAAATTGCTTAATCAACAAATGGACAACAACAAGTCAATGCATATTGCTTACTTTGAATTTCAAATGAGCAGTAGACTTATGACAAATTTCAAAATCTGCTTACATTTCCTATCCCCAGTATCATGTGACAGTCATCAACCAATCACCAAAATGCATATATGTATACACAGTAAGCATTTGTGCAAGCTCAGTAGATGCCTCAGAAAATGTGAATATAAACATAGTTTAAACAATTTTTAATATTTATATCCATTATCAAAGTGTTTAAATTCCATTCTCTATCTGAATCATGAAAGTTCAATTTTGACTTTAGCACTCCTTTAATGCTAGATGTATAGCCAACAGTCCCATTTCAATACTCTATGGTGTATTGGATTTTAATACTGTATAAAAGTTTAACAAAATGAAACTACCCACTAATGAGTAGATTACGGGGGTCACAAAACAATCCTATATTATAAAAGGCCAAGTGTTTTTTTCCGAAGCTGTCATGCGCAGTAGAGACTGCGCGTGCGGACAAACACACTTGGCCTTTCCGACTGACCTGGCATCTGGCGTCAGAGTCAGTGTGTGGTGGAGTGGGCGTGGCCGACGGGTGCGTTGTGGGCGTGACCAACGGGTGTGCCGTGGGTGTGGACGGCGGGTGCGCCATGGGCGTGGCTGGCGGGTGCGCCGTGGCTGACGGGTGCGTCGTGGGCGTGGCCAGCGAGTGCATTGTGGGCGGGGTCAACTGCCGAAACAGAGCAGAAGATGGGGGATAAAGAGATGGGGGAGAGAGAGAGACGGGGGATTAAAAGAGGGGGGAGAGAGAGAGAGACAGCACAAAAGAGAGAGGAGAGACAGAGACAGCACAAAAGAGGGAGGAGAGACAGAGACAGCACAAATGAGAGGGGTGAGACAGAGACAGCACAAAAGAGAGAGGAGAGACAGCACAAATGAGAGAGGAGAGACAGCACAAAAGAGAGAGAAGAGACAGAGACAGCACAAAAGAAAGAGGAGAGACAGCACAAAAGAGAAAGGAGAGACAGCACAAAAGAGAGGAGAGGCAGCACAAAAGAGAAAGGAGAGACAGAGACAGCACAAAAGAGAGAGGAGAGACAGAGACAGCACAAAAGAGAGGAGAGACAGAGACAGCACAAAAGAGAGAGGAGAGACAGCACAAAAGAGAGGGGGGATAGAGAGCGAGCAAGGGGTGGGAGAGAGAGCGCAAAAGAGAGGGGGGAGAGAGAGAACAAAAGAGAGAGAGCGCGAAAGAGAGGGGAGAGAGATCGCAAAAGAGAGGGGAGAGAGATCGCGAAAGAGGGGAGAGAGAGCGCGAAAGAGAGGGGAGAGAGAGCGCGAAAGAGAGGGGAGAGAGCGCGAAAGAGAGGGGAGAGAGCGTGAAAGAGAGGGGAGAGAGAGCGTGAAAGAGAGGGGAGAGAGAGAGAGCGCGAAAGAGAGGGGAGAGAGAGAGAGCGCGAAAGAGAGGGGAGAGAGAGAGCGCGAAAGAGAGGGGAGAGAGAGAGCGCGAAAGAGAGGGGAGAGAGAGAGAGCGCGAAAGAGAGGGGAGAGAGAGAGCGCGAAAGAGAGGGGAGAGAGAGAGAGAGCGCGAAAGAGAGGGGAGAGAGAGCGCGAAAGAGAGGGGAGAGAGAGAGCGCAAAAGAGAGGGGAGAGAGAGAGCGCAAAAGAGAGGGGAGAGAGAGAGCGCAAAAGAGAGGGGAGAGAGCGCAAAAGAGAGGGGAGAGAGCGCAAAAAAGAGGGGAGAGAGCTCAAAAGAGAGGGGGAGAGAGAGCACAAAAGAGGGGGGGAGAGAGAGCGCAAAAGAGGGGGGGAGAGAGAGCGCAAAAGAGGGGGGGGGGAGAGAGCGCAAAAGAGAGGGGGAGAGAGAGAGAGCGCAAAAGAGATGAGGAGAGAGCTCAAAATTTTAATACAGTGTCTAAACCAAAAACCCCACTGACCTTGTCATATTTATCATAATACTTCTCCTCTTTATCAACCCCCAAAAATACAAGAACCAAAGAAAGACAATATGTTTGCTTCTGTTGGCCTCAACTTTTTAGTAGTAATTTTCAAAAACTGTCACCTGAATAAAACTGAGGGCCTTATAATCTAAAGGTCTCTGGGCTGGCAAGATTATTAAAGAATGCTCGCTAGTACTTCTAATTCCCTGGTGGAATGATCTAAAACCCCTAGGGTGTCTCGCAAAGGGGCGTAAACTGCATTTTCGTATGCAAAGTGCACACTAAAATCTGTATTTTAATCATACAAAACAAACAATTGAACCATTCACACAAAAATAAGGAAAAATGTATTGTATTGTTAAGGTGTATCAAAAATCGTACCAGGAATCATATTTTATCAAAAGCGTAAAATTTGTAGGTAAATTACACAGGAATAAATTGTATTAAATATGCACTGCATAATCGTAGTTTAAGTACAACTACAAAATATGAAGCGTAATTATTTTTCCGTTAAATAGTCTGAACATGGGCGTTCCATAGGGTTTATATGAAATAATTCCAGCGTAATTCTGTAAAGATTTTCGCACTGCAGATCTCACAGTTTTTTTCTCGCCTTCTAAAAGTTGGCGAGCTTTTCTCAAAACAATGAAAAAACTTATAACTCTAATAGAAAAAACACTTTCATACAAAAATATAAGTGATTGTAAGATGCTATACACAGAAAGCTGGCTGCAGGATTTTACTTTTTTAACCCACAGCACTTTTCCATTTTCTGTCCGTTTGGGACCAAGGCTATTTTTGCATTTCTGCAGTGTTTGTGTTTAGCTGTAATTTTCCTCTTACTCATTTACTGTATCCACACATATTAAATACCGTTTTTCTCGCCATTAAATGGACTTTCTAAAGATACCATTATTTTCATCATATCTTATAATTTACTATAAAAAAATTATAAAATATGAGGAAAAAATTGAAAAAAAAAAACACACTTTTTCTAACTTTGAACCCCAAAATCTGTTACACATCTACAACCACCAAAAAACACCCATGCTAAATAGTTTCTAAATTTTGTCCTGAGTTTAGAAATACCCAATGTTTACATGTTCTATGCTTTTTTTTCAAGTTATAGGGCAATAAATACAAGTAGCACTTTGCTATTTCCAAACCACTTTTTTTCAAAATTAGCGCTAGTTACATTGGGACACTGATATCTTTCAGGAATCCCTGAATAACCCTTCACATGTATATATATATTTTTTTAGAAGACATCCCAAAGTATTGATCTAGGCCCATTTTGGTATATTTCATGCCACCATTTCACTACCAAATGCGATCAAATAAAAAAAAATTGTTCACTTTTTCACAAATTGTTTCACAAACTTTAGGTTTCTCACTGAAATTATTTACAAACAATTTGTGCAATTATGGAATAAATGGTTGTAAATGCTTCTCTGGGATCCCCTTTGGTCAGAAATAGCAGACATATATGGCTTTGGCATGGCTTTTTGGTATTTTGAAGGCCGCTAAATGCCACTGCGCACCACACGTGTATTATGCCCAGCAGTGAAGGGGTTAATTAGGGAGGATGTAGGGAGCTTGTAGTGTTAATTTTAGCTTTAGTGAAGTGTAGTAGACAACCCAAAGTATTGATCTAGGCCCATTTTGGTATATTTCATGCCACCATTTCACCGCCAAATGCGAACAAATAAAAATAAAACGTTAATTTTTTCACAATTTTAGGTTTCTCACTGAAATTATTTACAAACAGCTTGTGCAATTATGGCATAAATGGTTGTAAATGCTTCTCTGGGATCCCCTTTGTTCAGAAATAGCAGACATATATGGCTTTGGCTTTGCTTTTTGGTAATTAGAAGGCAGCTAAATGCTGCTGCGCACCACACATGTATTATGCCCAGCATTGAAGGGGTTAATTTGGGAGCTTGTAGGGTTAATTTTAGCTTTAGTGTAGGTATCAACCTCCCACATGACACATCACACCCCCTGATCCCTCCCAAACAGCTCTCTTCCCTCCCCCACCCCACAATTGTCCCCGCCATCTTAAGTACTGGCAGTAAGTCTGCCAGTACTAAAATAAGAGTTTTTTGGGGATTTTTTAAAAAAAAATAATAATAATTCTGCTCTGTAGGATCCCCCCTTAGCCCCCAACCTCCCTGATCCCCCCCCCAAACAGCTCTCTAACCCCCCTCTCTGCCTTATTATGCGCCATATTGGGTACTGGCAGCTGTCTGCCAGTACCCAGTTTGAAACCAAATATGTTTTTTATAAAAGTTTATTTTAAAAATACTATTTTCTGTACTGTAGCTGCCCCCCCTCAACCCCCAACCTCCCACCCTCTCCCAGATCGTTAAAATTTGTAATGTTCCCACCCTCTCTCCCACCGAGTACCACCTTACATGCTTTCAGTTGTTCCATAGTGTAGGGTTCCAACCCGCCCGCGCACCCTCTCCCGTGCACACACATGCTCATGTGCACGCGCGCACACTCGATCCCGCCCCCTTCCCCACCGATTGCCGCCCACTCGCCTCCCTGGATCAGCTCCCACCCACCAACGAACATGGCCATCGATGGCCAATGCAGAGAGGGCCACAATATTGAGGCATCACTGCTATAACATGAAAGCAGTTGGAAGTGATCAGGATCGCTTCCACTGCTTTCAAAGACCAACGACGTACGGGGTACGTCCTTGGTCGTTAACTGCATTTTTTTGCAGGACGTACCCCATACGTCGTTGGTCGTTAAGGGGTTAAAGTGTGCCCCCTGCTCACTTCGCTCCATAGTGTGAAGTGTCCCTTTCCAACGTGCTCCATTTCTTTCAATAGGAGACGTCTCACCACTCACGTGACAAACCACACCTGAAATTGCAAGGTTTAGAGAATCGGGCCCTGAATATTTGCGCTAGAAGTTTTCCTAACAATTTTTTTAAAAATGCATTTTTAACCTTTTATGAAATTAAGATAAGTAAATTATTGTTTTTCTTATTCATTTCCAGACATTTAAAGGATATGAAAGCCAAAATGATTTTAAACAACATTCTAATTCACTTCTATTATAAACTTTTCTTTGTTTTCCTGGTATCTTTTGTTGAAGAGCAAAGACATCAGTTCAGCCTGGAGTCTGAGCACTATATGGCAGCAGTTTTGCAAGAACACTAGATGGCAGCACTATTTACTGCCATATAGTGCTCCAAACACTTACCTAGGTATCTTTTAAAAAACAACATGGAAACAAAGCAAATTTGATAATGGAAGTAAATTGGAAACTTTTTTTGCTCTCTCTGAATTACAATTTTTTTTTGGGGGGTTCATAGCTCTTTAATATATATTATAATACTGTAATTAAAGGGACACTGAACCCAAATTTTTTCTTTTGTGATTCAGATAGAGCATGAAATTTTAAGCAACTTTGTAATTTACTGCTATTATCAAATGTTTCCTTATTCTCTTGGTATCTTTATTTGAAATGCAAGAATGAAAGTTTAGATGCCGGCCCATTTTTGGTGAACAACCTAGGTTGCCCTTGCTGATTGGTGAATAAATTCACCCACGAATCAAAAACTGCTGTCCAGAGTCTGAACCAAGAAAAAAGCTTAGATGCCTTCTTTTTTATATAAAGATAGCAAGAGAACGAAGAAACATTTATAATAGGAGTAAATTAGAAAGTTGCTTAAAATTGCATTCTCTATCTGAATCACAAAAGAAAAAAATTTGGGTTCAGTGTCCCTTTAAATTATAAACTCTCAAAATCTTTTCATTGAAAATTTTTTATGTACTTGACATGCACATCATTTTTTGGTTTTGTTATTTATTTTTCAAAGAAATTAACAAAGCTGCCCTCTATTTCTTGCATTCATTTATTTTCCCAGTATTCATACAAGTTACATTTACACTATACTGTAGTTTATTAAAAGGGACATGAAACCCCAATATTTTCTTTCATGATTTCATTAACCAAAACATCTCTCTCCTTTAGACACATTGCTCTCTCAGAACACAGAAAAAAAACACAGACTTTTTAACTCAACTGCTTCAATTACCATCTAACTTACTACAGGTAGCCTTCTGGAAAACAGCTTCATTATATTTTACCTACTAAGTTGTTTTATTGTATGTGTTTGTATATTTAGTGATAATTCCTTTCGTTTTGTTTTTATTTTAAATGTATATATTACAGGCTGTGCTAGTCATAATTTGCATAGTTTAAGCAGCTCTTGTCCATTTATCTGTATATTTGTCTTAATGGTTTTATTTCACCCTTGTATGTCTGTCTTATTTCTGTAATATTTTGTTTTTGATGTGTTTTTTTTTTGGTTTCTGCATGATTGACCCTTAGCTTAAAATGTCCATAAATGTACCCTCCCACTCATATTAACACATTTTTGTTGGGCCATCATTAACCAAAACATCTCTCTCCTTTAGACACATTGCTCTCTCAGAACACAGAAAAAAACACAGACTTTTTAACTCAACTGCTTCAATTGCCATCTAACTTACTACAGGTAGCCTTCTGGAAAACAGTTTCAATACTCTCCTCCGCCCTCCCCCACTTCCTAATACAACTTCTCTGTCAGCTCAAGACTTTGCCAGTCACTTCATTAACAAAATTGATTCCATCAGACATGAAATCAGCTCTCAACATAATTCCATTCTCTCCCCCCCTCAAATACTCTCACTCAACCACAACCCTCATAACCTGAAACTTAGTTCATTCTCCCCTGTTACTGAGGAAGAAGTTTCAGCACTTATACTGCGCTCTCACCTCACTACCTGTCCCCTTGACCCTATCCCCTCACAGCTGCTCCCCTCTCTCTCTGCTACCCTTACCCCTATACTAACACACATTTTCAACCTCTCCCTCAGCACTGGTACATTTCCCTCATCTATGAAACATGCACTGGTCACACCTATCCTCAAAAAACCTTCCCTTGATCCTACCTCCCCATCCAACTACCGCCCTATTTCCCTCCTCCCTCTTGCTTCAAAGCTTCTTGAAAAACTAGTATATGCACGCCTATCCCATTTCCTTACGTTAAACTCCCTTCTTGACCCGCTGTAATCTGGATTTCGTCCCTATCACTCCACAGAGACAGCTTTTGTTAAGGTCACCAACGACCTACTTACAGCTAAATCAAAAGGCCACTTCTCTCTGCTTACCCTCCTTGATCTGTCCGCAGCCTTTGACACTGTCGACCACCCTCTTTTGCTCCAAACCCTCCAATCCTTCGGCATCTGTGACACAGCCCTTTCGTGGCTCTCTTCCTACCTGTCAAACCGTACCTTCAGTGTAGCCTTCTCTGGAGCCTCCTCTGCCCCGTCACCACTTTCTGTCGGAGTACCGCAAGGCTCTGTCCTCGGTCCCCTTCTCTTCTCAATCTATACGTCATCACTAGGTTCCCTAATTAAGTCCCACGGTTTCCAATATCATTTGTATGCCGATGACACCCGAATCTACTTCTCTGCACCAGAACTATCTCCTTCCTTGCTAACCCGTGTCACTAACTGTCTTTCTCACATCTCTTCCTGGATGTCCTCTCACTACCTCAAGCTAAATCTCTCTAAAACTGAGCTCCTCATTTTCCCCCCTTCTTCCAAAATCTCTACCCCCAATATCTCTATAACTGTCGACAACTCCATCATTACCCCTACCCCACATGCCCGATGTCTCGGGGTCACATTTGACTCAGATCTTTCCTTCACTCCTCACATTCAGTCCTTGGCTACAGCCTGCCGCTTCCACCTTAAAAACATCTCTAAAATTAGACACTTCCTTACACAAGACACAACTAAGATTTTAATCCACTCATTCTTTCCCGCCTTGATTACTGCAACTCTGTCCTCTCTGGTCTCCCCACCTGCTGCCTAGCTCCTTTACAATCCATAATGAATGCCTCTGCCAGACTCATCTTCCTAACACGTCGCTCTTCATCTGCTGCGCCTCTCTGCCAATCCCTTCACTGGCTTCCTCTTGCCTCTAGGATCAAACACAAAACTCTCACTCTTACATACAAAGCCCTCAACTGCACTGCTCCCCCCTACATCTCAGACCTTGTCTCCAGATACTCTCCCTCCCGTCCCCTTTGCTCTGCTCATGACCTCCTACTCTCCTCCTCTCTTGTCACCTCATCACACTCCCGTTTACAGGACTTCTCCAGACTGGCTCCCATCTTGTGGAACTCTCTGCCTCGCTCCACAAGACTCTCTTCTAGTTTTAAAAGCTTCAAGTGCTCCCTAAAGACTCTACTGTTCAGGGATGCATAAACCTACACTAAACTTTCTTTATACCAGTTTCTCTCCTCCACTGCAATCTCCTGAACCCCCTTAGCATGTAAGCCTAAGAGTCCAGCTGTTTGTAGATCACCTTCTTAAGAGCTGACTACAACAGTGCAACTCTTGGCAGGGCCCTCTACCCTATAATTGTTTTGTTGTACTCCCCCTTTGTTTATAGCGCTGCGGAATCTGTTGGCGCTCTACAAATAATAATAATTTAGGTAGAGCATACAATTTTAAACAACTTTCCAGTTTACTTCAATTATCAAATTTCCTTCATTCTCTTGGTATCATTTGTTGAAGGAACAGCAATGCACTACTGGACACATGGGTAAGCCAATGACAATCGGTATATATATGCAGCCACCAATCAGCCGCTATAACCTAGGTTCTTTGCTGCTCCTGAACTTTCCAAGATAAACCTTTCAGCAAAGGGAAGGAAGCAAATTAAATAATAGAAGTACAGTGGAAAGTTGTTTAAAATTGTATGCTCTGTCTAAATCATTAATGTTTAATTATGGCTGTACTGTCCTTTTACGTATGCAATAGCATTATGTCTAAAAAATAACAATGTACATACCTTAATTAATTGAATTAATTCATAATGAGTATTTAAGTCCTAGAAGATTTGTCAAGTGGAAAAACATAATTTATGCTTACCTGATAAATTCCTTTCTTCTGTAGTGTGATCAGTCCACGGGTCATCATTACTTCTGGGATATTACTCCTCCCCAACAGGAAGTGCAAGAGGATTCACCCAGCAGAGCTGCATATAGCTCCTCCCCTCTACGTCACTCCCAGTCATTCGACCAAGGACCAACGAGAAAGGAAAAGCCAAGGGTGAAGTGGTGACTGGAGTATAAATTAAAAAATATTTACCTGCCTTAAAAACAGGGCGGGCCGTGGACTGATCACACTACAGAAGAAAGGAATTTATCAGGTAAGCATAAATTATGTTTTCTTCTGTTAAGTGTGATCAGTCCACGGGTCATCATTACTTCTGGGATACCAATACCAAAGCAAAAGTACACGGATGACGGGAGGGATAGGCAGGCTCTTTATACAGAAGGAACCACTGCCTGAAGAACCTTTCTCCCAAAAATAGCCTCCGATGAAGCAAAAGTGTCAAATTTGTAAAATTTGGAAAAAGTATGAAGCGAAGACCAAGTTGCAGCCTTGCAAATCTGTTCAACAGAGGCCTCATTCTTGAAGGCCCAAGTGGAAGCCACAGCTCTAGTAGAATGAGCTGTAATTCTTTCAGGAGGCTGCTGTCCAGCAGTCTCATAAGCTAAACGAATTATGCTACGAAGCCAAAAAGAAAGAGAGGTAGCGGAAGCTTTTTGACCTCTCCTCTGCCCAGAGTAAATGACAAACAGAGAAGACGTTTGTCGAAATTCCTTAGTTGCCTGTAAGTAAAATTTTAGAGCACGGACTACATCCAGGTTGTGCAGTAGACGTTCCTTCTTTGAAGAAGGATTTGGGCATAAAGAAGGAACAACAATCTCTTGATTGATATTCCTGTTAGTAACTACCTTAGGTAAGAACCCAGGTTTAGTACGCAGGACTACCTTATCCGAATGAAAAATCAAATAAGGAGAATCACAATGTAAGGTTGATAATTCAGAGACTCTTCGAGCCGAGGAAATAGCCATTAAAAATAGAACTTTCCAAGATAACAACTTTATATCAATGGAATGAAGGGGTTCAAACGGAACGCCCTGTAAAACATTAAGAACAAGGTTTAAACTCCATGGTGGAGCAACAGTTTTAAACACAGGCTTAATCCTGGCCAAAGCCTGACAAAAAGCCTGGACGTCAGGAACTTCTGACAGACGTTTGTGTAACAGAATGGACAGAGCTGAGATCTGTCCCTTTAAAGAACTAGCAGATAAACCCTTTTCTAAACCTTCTTGTAGAAAAGACAATATCCTAGGAATCCTAACCTTACTCCAAGAGTAACCTTTGGATTCGCACCAATATAGGTATTTACGCCATATCTTATGGTAAATCTTTCTGGTAACAGGTTTCCTAGCCTGTATTAAGGTATCAATAACTGACTCAGAAAACCCACGTCTTGATAAAATCAAGCGTTCAATTTCCAAGCAGTCAGCTTCAGAGAAGTTAGATTTTGATGTTTGAAGGGACCCTGTATCAGAAGGTCCTGATTCAGAGGTAGAGACCAAGGTGGACAGGATGACATGTCCACCAGGTCTGCATACCAAGTCCTGCGTGGCCACGCAGGTGCTATTAGAATCACTGATGCTCTCTCTTGTTTGATTCTGGCAATCAATCGAGGAAGCAACGGGAAGGGTGGAAACACGTAAGCCATCCTGAAGTCCCAAGGTGCTGTCAGAGCATCTATCAGGACTGCTCCTGGATCCCTGGATCTGGACCCGTAACGAGGAAGCTTGGCGTTCTGTCGAGACGCCATGAGATCTATCTCTGGTTTGCCCCAACGTCGAAGTATTTGGGCAAAGACCTCCGGATGAAGTTCCCACTCCCCCGGATGAAAAGTCTGACGACTTAAGAAATCCGCCTCCCAGTTCTCCACTCCCGGGATGTGGATTGCTGACAGGTGGCAAGAGTGAGACTCTGCCCAGCGAATTATCTTTGATACTTCCATCATAGCTAGGGAGCTTCTTGTCCCTCCCTGAT
Organism: Bombina bombina; assembly: GCF_027579735.1. Taxonomy (NCBI): domain Eukaryota; kingdom Metazoa; phylum Chordata; class Amphibia; order Anura; family Bombinatoridae; genus Bombina; species Bombina bombina. Next base: position 217,778,577 of record NC_069500.1, read on the forward strand.
GGTTGATGTAAGCTACAGTCGTGATGTTGTCCGACTGAAACCTGATGAACCCCAGAGTTGTCAACTGGGGCCAAGCCAGCAGGGCATTGAGAACTGCTCTCAATTCCAGAATGTTTATTGGCAGGAGACTCTCCTCCTGACTCCATTGTCCCTGAACCTTCAGAGAATTCCAGACGGCACCCCAACCTAGAAGGCTGGCGTCTGTTGTTACAATTGTCCAGTCTGGTCTGCTGAATGGCATCCCCCTGGACAGATGTGGCCGAGAAAGCCACCATAGAAGAGAATTTCTGGTCTCTTGATCTAGATTCAGAGAAGGGGATAAGTCTGAGTAATCCCCATTCCACTGACTTAGCATGCACAGTTGCAGTGGTCTGAGGTGTAAGCGTGCAAAGGGTACTATGTCCATTGCCGCTACCATTAAGCCGATTACCTCCATGCATTGAGCCACTGACGGGTGTTGAATGGAATGAAGGGTGCGGCAAGCACTTTGAAGTCTTGTTAGCCTGTCCTCTGTCAGGTAAATCTTCATTTCTACAGAATCTATAAGAGTCCCCAGGAAGGGAACTCTTGTGAGTGGAACGAGTGAACTTTTCTTTTCGTTCACCTTCCATCCATGTGACCTTAGAAATGCCAGCACTAACTCTGTATGAGACTTGGCAGTTTGAAAGCTTGAAGCTTGTATCAGAATGTCGTCTAGGTATGGAGCTACCGAGATTCCTCGCGGTCTTAGTACCGGCAGAAGAGCACCCAGAACCTTTGTGAAGATTCTTGGAGCTGTAGCTAATCCGAATGGAAGAGCCACAAACTGGTAATGCCTGTCTAGGAAGGCAAACCTTAGGTACCGATAATGATCTTTGTGAATCGGTATGTGAAGGTAAGCATCTTTTAAATCTACAGTGGTCATGTACTGACCTTCTTGGATCATAGGTAAAATTGTCCGAATAGTCTCCATCTTGAACGATGGAACTCTTAGGAATTTGTTTAGGATCTTTAAGTCCAGGATTGGTCTGAAAGTTCCCTCTTTTTTGGGAACCACAAACAGATTTGAGTAAAACCCCTGTCCCTGTTCTGATCGTGGAACTGGATGGATTACTCCCATTAACAAGAGCTCTTGTACGCAGCGTAGAAACGCCTCTTTCTTTGTCTGGATTGTTGACAATCTTGACAGATGAAATCTCTCTCTTGGAGGAGAGTATTTGAAGTCCAGAAGGTATCCCTGAGATATTATCTCTAGCGCCCAAGGATCCTGAACATCTCTTGCCCAAGCCTGGGCGAAGAGAGAAAGTCTGCCCCCCACTAGATCCGATCCCGGATCGGGGGCCCTCAATTCATGCTGTTTTAGGGGCAGCAGCAGGTTTCCTAGTCTGCTTGCCCTTGTTCCAGGACTGGTTAGGTTTCCAGCCTTGTCTGTAGCGAGCAACAGCTCCTTCCTGTTTTGGTGCAGAGGAAGTTGATGCTGCTCCTGCTTTGAAATTACGAAAGGAACGAAAATTAGACTGTCTAGTCTTGGCTTTGGCTTTGTCCTGAGGCAGGGCATGGCCTTTACCTCCTGTAATGTCAGCGATAATCTCTTTCAACCCGGGCCCGAATAAGGTCTGCCCTTTGAAAGGTATATTAAGCAATTTAGACTTAGAAGTAACATCAGCTGACCAGGATTTTAGCCACAGCGCCCTGCGTGCCTGAATGGCGAATCCTGAATTCTTCGCCGTAAGTTTAGTAAGATGTACTACGGCCTCCGAAATGAATGAATTAGCTAGTTTAAGGACTCTAAGCCTGTCCGTAATGTCGTCCAGAGTAGCTGAACCAATGTTCTCTTCCAGAGACTCAATCCAGAATGCCGCTGCAGCCGTGATCGGCGCAATGCATGCAAGGGGTTGCAATATAAAACCTTGTTGAACAAACATTTTCTTAAGGTAACCCTCTAACTTTTTATCCATTGGATCTGAAAAAGCACAGCTATCCTCCACCGGGATAGTGGTACGCTTAGCTAAGGTAGAAACTGCTCCCTCCACCTTAGGGACCGTTTGCCATAAGTCCCTTGTGGTGGCGTCTATTGGAAACATTTTTCTAAATATCGGAGGGGGTGAGAACGGCACACCGGGTCTATCCCACTCCTTAGTAACAATTTCAGTAAGTCTCTTAGGTATAGGAAAAACCTCAGTACTCGTCGGTACCGCAAAATATTTATCCAACCTACACATTTTCTCTGGTATTGCAACTGTGTTACAATCATTCAGAGCCGCTAACACCTCCCCTAGTAATACACGGAGGTTTTCCAGTTTAAATTTAAAATTTGAAATATCTGAATCCAGTCTGTTTGGATCAGAACCGTCACCCACAGAATGAAGTTCTCCGTCCTCATGTTCTGCCACCTGTGACGCAGTGTCTGACATGGCCCTAATATTATCAGCGCACTCTGTTCTCACCCCAGAGTGATCACGCTTACCTCTTAGTTCTGGTAATTTAGCCAAAACCTCAGTCATAACAGTAGCCATATCCTGTAATGTGATTTGTAATGGCCGCCCAGATGTACTCGGCGCTACAATATCACGCACCTCCCTCTGAGCGGGAGATGTAGGTACTCACACGTGAGGCGAGTTAGTCGGCATAACTCTCCCCTCGTTGTTTGGTGAAATTTGTTCAATTTGTACAGATTGATTTTTATTTAAAGTAGCATCAATACAGTTAGTACATAAATTTCTATTGGGCTCCACTTTGGCATTGCAACAAATGACACAGGTATCATCCTCTGAATCAGACATGTTTAACACACTAGCAAATAAACTTGCAACTTGGAAATACAATTCAATTAGAATAATATTAAAACGTACTGTGCCTTTAAGAAGCACAGAAGATCTATGACAGTTGAAAATTAATAAATTGAAACAGTTATAGCCTCAATCCTTGTAAACAACACAACTTTAGCAAAGGTTTAATCCCATTAGCAAAGATAACAAATTCTGAAAGCAGGAAACAAATTACAGAATAAACGTTTTTTATCTCAGTCAAACTATAATTCTCACAGCTCTGCTGAGAGAAATTACCTCCCTCAAAATAAGTTTTGAAGACCCCTGAGCTCTGTAGAGATGAACCGGATCATGCAGGGAATACAATGAGTTGCTGACTGAAATATTTGATGCATAGTAAAAGCGCCAAAAAACGGCCCCTCCCCCTCACACACAGCAGTGAGGGAGAACAGAAACTGTCAGAAAACAGATTAAGCAACTGCCAAGTGGAAAAATAGTGCCCAAACATTTATTCACTCAGTACCTCAGCAAATGAAAACGATTTTACATTCCAGCAAAAACGTTAAACATAATCTCTAGTTATTAAACAGCTTTATGTATTTCTTACAGTGTAATTCTAGTGAAGTACCATTCCCCAGAATACTGAAGTGTAAAGTATACATACATGACATTATATCGGTATGGCAGGATTTTCTCATCAATTCCATTGTCAGAAAATAAAAACTGCTACATACCTCTATGCAGATTCATCTGCCCGCTGTCCCCTGATCTGAAGTTTACCTCTCCTCAGATGGCCGAGAAACAGCAATATGATCTTAACTACTCCGGCTAAAATCATAACAAAAACTCTGGTAGATTCTTCTTCAAACTCTGCCAGAGAGATAATAACACACTCCGGTGCTATTTTAAAATAACAAACTTTTGATTGAAGATATAAAACTAAGTATAATCACCATAGTCCTCTCACACATCCTATCTAGTCGTTGGGTGCAAGAGAATGACTGGGAGTGACGTAGAGGGGAGGAGCTATATGCAGCTCTGCTGGGTGAATCCTCTTGCACTTCCTGTTGGGGAGGAGTAATATCCCAGAAGTAATGATGACCCGTGGACTGATCACACTTAACAGAAGAAAGAGAAGTTAAAAAATCTTTAAAAATCTTTGTGTGAAGTGTTCAGTTGCAAACATGGATTTGGGACACCTTATCTGCGATTGCCCCAAGTTGTTGAAATTCTGGCAGTAGGTGGCTTATTTTTTCTCACAGCTCTTATGAAAAGCCTTCCCAGAAGAGTGGTGGCTGTTATAGCTGCAAGAGGGGTGGCCCTCCATCTTAATGTGATATCCAACAAGCTCATATAGGTGTGAAGGTCAGGTTTCCACATGCTTTTATTTATATTTTAGCATTTCAGGAGCCCTGGGCAAGACAAATGTGAGGGCCCCCACAGCCCAGCACTCTCATTTCCCTGCCCTCTTACACCCTGCCCCGTGTAAGACCGATCCCGGTCCTAACATCCTGATATGATAAACACTTTTTCATAAACTAAATACAATATGTGCATTGCACCTTCTCATACTCTTACCCCTGACAGGGTGAACCACGCCCCCCCCCCCCCAAAGCATGGGGCCCTGGGTAGGTGCCTCTTTTGCCCTGCCCAAAGGGCAAGCCTTATATATATATTTTTTTTTTTTAAATATATTTTAATTATACATGAGAAATCAACCAGAAGGTCAATATTCTTAAATTAATTGACCCTATTGCCTGTTTTAAAAGTCTGTTCCATATATAAAATCTGCAATAATCCATTCAAAATGTTATATTTATTAAAATAGGACAAAAAGCAATATGCTGGGACAGGGACTTTAAAAAGCTTTGAATACAAATATTTTTCTACAGTACTGCCTGGTTCTCTTATGTATTAGAGATCTGAATTAGTCAAATACTCCCCCTACACAGATGCAGCTGCAGCAACACAGGTAGAGGAATGAGAATTCAATAGACTTTACTTATTTAAGAATAGGATGAGCATTTAGAGAAAATAAGTAGGAGAGTAAAGAGAAAGAAAAATAGTAAATGGTGGTGAGAACTCAAAATATAAACAAATGAGTAAGGAGAGAAAAACTGGGCATCAGAATGTGTGATACAGGTGAAGGCCCCGATTCTAAAAAGATGCCTAGGCTGGTGAATTTCTATAAGAATGCTCAGCAGCCCTTCTATTTTCCTGGTGGAATGATATAAAACCACTTTTTACCCTTTAAACAGGGTGTCTCGCTAAGGGGCGTATACTGCATTTTTGTATGGGAAGAAGATGCATACATTACAAATGTGCACATTAAAATTCGGATTTTAAAAATCTTATTAATAAAGATTACGGTGCATCAAAATTCATGACAAAAATGTTTACCTACAAAGTTTTTTTTATGAAATACAAATTTTTGGTGAATTGAAAGTGCAAAACGTAACAGTTTTTTTAACATGGGCGTATATGAATTTTTTTCTCAAAACCGATGGTTAATCTATAAACATTTTCACACTAAAGTTCTCACTATTTTTCTTGTAAGTTAAAGTGACAAGTTCAAAATACTCAAAACACTAATTATAATGAAAGAAAACCATATGCATACGATAATTACAGCAAATTAAGGTTATTAATTAAGGTAATTAAGGTACAGAGCACTAAAAATAGCTAATCTACTTTGCTCTCCACTGCAAACTTTTACCTAGCAGAAAGCTCAATATTTTTGGTGAGATATTTTGCCACTTACAGGGATAGCTCCCCCTGCGGGTATTGACATCATGACGGGCAAATATTTTAGAATTGGGACCAAAGAGAAAGAGTGAAAAGAGAAAATAGATAAAATATAAAGAGAAAATAAATTAGATTTAAAAAAAGAAAAAGAAAGTGATAGAGAACGAGACAAAAAATATAAACAACATTTTAAAAAAGAAAAAGAGAAAAAGAAAAAGAGAAAAAAAGAGAGTGAGAAAAAGAGAGAGTGAAAAAAGAGAGTGAGAAAAAGAGAGAGCGAGAGAGCGAGAGAAAAAGAGAGAGAGAGAGCGAGAGAAAAAGAGTGTGAGAAAAAGAGAGAGAGTGAGAAAAAGAGAGAGAGTGAGAAAAAGAGAGAGAGTGAGAAAAAGAGAGAGAGAGAAAGAGGAAAGAGTCCACAGCTGCATTAATTACTTTTGGGAATTCAGAACCTGGCCACCAGGAGGAGGCAAAGACCCCCAGCCAAAAGGCTTAAATACCTCCCCCACTTCCCTCATCCCCCAGACATTCTGCCAAGGGAACAAGGAACAGGGTGAAAAGGTGCCAGAAGAACAAAAATAACAGACGCCCCACAGAAAAATACGGGCGGGGAGCTGTGGACTCTTTCCATCTGGAAAAAAGAAAAGCAGGAAAGCATAATTTAGGTTTTTCTTCATAAATGGAAAGAGTCCACAGCTGCATTCATTACTTTTGGGAAAGCAATACCCAAGCTATAGAGGACACTGAATGAAAAAACGGGAGGGTACAAGAGGCGGCCTGAAAACCCCTACCCAACAACATCCCGCTTCGTTCGAAGCCGAGAACAAAAAAAAAAGGAAGAGGCCCAAGGACACTGAACACAGATAGTGCATAAGCCTTGCTAGAGACCACAGGAACTTTACTCGACTGAGTCAACAGCCTCCAAGAGACACCGTGGCCCATCAGTCAGTCTCCAAACAACACACCCCTTACTAAAGAAAGGGAACAAGCTACCATAATTCTTCCACAAAGAAGAAAAGACATGGAGAAAACATGAATGTACTTGTAAAGTGTGTCTAATCCCTCTTAAGGGACTCAATGCACTGCTCATCTAATCAACCTCGAAAGGAGGAAGGCCGAGTAGACATCGCCGGGGATCGAACTTGCAACCCCCGGTTTCGGTTTGCTACAGTGCAGAGTAGCCACAGTGCATTAGTATGCTGAGCTAGCTGTCCAGCTAGCATAAGGAACTCTAGACCAACAGAAACCCACCAGTCTCCTAGAAATAAGGGGAGGCAACGCCCAGACCCCAGAAAAACAGAAACCACAGGATAAGGCCGGGAGTCTGAAACAGAGAGGATCTTCCCCTAACACAGAGCAACCACACTCGAAAAAAGCAATTGAAGATGAAGGTCCCCAATTCGCAAAAGGGTAGCTCAGAATACCGAAATATTCAGAAGCGAAACCTTGTGCAGCAAGCTCAGAAAGGTCTGACGAACAACACCTGAAGCAAAAAAACTGCACGCTGCAGTCATCTAAAAATGTCTATGAAACTTAAATACTTGCAGGGCAAGCAGAAAGCAGCTAAATATAGGATCCTTCAGATTGCTAAGTATCCACTAACCAGCAGATGTTGCAGGCTAAGAGCCGCCAGTCCTTCCCACAAACCTTGAACATGGAGAAAGGAGAAACCTCAAGAGGCTTACCATACCTCAAATTTAGCAGAGCAACAGATCTCAGATCCTGCTCCAACACCGGACCAGCCCAAGCGACAGACATGTCTGATAGACAGGGGGGACAGAAAAACCCCAACCACAGGGAATGGAAAGAAAAAAGGGGGGACTCACCCATCCCAACAGAGCTCGGGTGCCAACCCAATCCGCTCCTCCAAAATTAGGCACTCCCAAGGAGAACCCCCTGGGACCTGGAACAGAGAAAAGTGCAATAGATCCGTAGGAAGACCTGTCACAGCTCTCTTAGACAGACAGTCTCTACGTAGAGAGATCAAATTCCAACAGGTGGAACAGAGCCCACAGAGCAGCAGATGCTGCCCCTTACAGAAATAAGCCACCTGATCCAACCTCCTTCACACAGGACAGGACAAAGACCCAACAGAGAGAGGAAACCCCAGCTCATAAGGAAGACAAACTATCCCCTCAAAAGAGAAGGGCACAGATAAGAACAGTGTATATGTCCACAAGACATAAAGCCATAGTATGATCAAAACATGGACCGAATGAAAAAATCCAGACACCACTATTGACCCAACAGAGAAAAAAACCCATAAAAAGGAGCACACTCCGTCCGAAGGACAAGTCAGGACTTAAAGTTTATAACCAGTAACCGAAGGTGGATTGAACTCTGGCCTTCCTGCCAATGAGCTAGCCCATATGTTGCAACATAGGGTCCCTGAAAAAACTGGGTCATCCCGAACCAGTCCACAGGATCATAAGTCTCCAGACATAAAAGAAGGATCCAAGACAAGAACCTTGGACCCAGAATTGCCCTAGAACGATACCAATAGGGAACAAAGGATACCCCGTCTGAAGCAATCAGACCTCACAGGGGATGAGAACCAGGAAACCCGGAGAACGGGTACAGGACACACTCATAATTCCCAGCCCAAAGGGAAGAGAACATCCTTAGCCAGAACTCAACACCCCTCCAACAAGGTGCTAGGCCGCGACAAAGTCACACAATTTATCTAGAGCCCAAAGGCCCCAAGCGCAACACTAAGGGAAATGAGAACAAAAACAGAGTCCCCCGAAAGAGTAGAAAGGCAGGCTAGTCTCCATAATCCTTTCAGATTAACGTTCCAGAGAACCACACCCAAGGGAGAAGAATGCAAAGCATCCCGAACCCAGGCAGAAAAACATCCCCTAAGCAAAAGCTTGGAAAAAGAGACAACACCTCTGATCGCCCCTGATATGGAGACGACTAACTCCTGAAGGAAGACAGAGCCTCACGGCCTTCACTTCCTAATTAAGCGGCTAAAGCCGCCAGAAAAAAACAGACAAAGTCCAAAAGGTCTCGACCCAAAGGAAGAGAACTTCTAAAAAGAACAAGTCCTAAAAGGACACTTCCAAAGAGAGCATGAAAGGCAAAACCGTAAGAACGGCGGTATGAAGGACCTAAATCCTTCAAGCCTCCAACCCACCACGGAAAGAAACACTCTAGTTCCTGGAAAAATTGGAAACGACTGAGCATGTTGCCGCAGATCTCAACTGAGTCCCGGCCCACTAGATTGAAAGGCGAATGAGGACTGAACCAATTCCCCATGCCCCTTAGCAACCACGGACCCTCAAGTCCTTTCAGGATGCTAGTTGAAGCTTGTAAAATAAAACAAGAAAACAACACAAATCATATTGTGATCACTAGGTGCCCTCACCGGACCAACCGGACATAAAAAGGCACCACGTGTCTGAACTAGGCCTCAAAGACAGAAGGATTTGTACCTAGTCAGGACCAGCCTGAAACCAAGGGCCCCAACACTGTCAAGGCCACATAGAGTCTCCCCCGAGATGGAGGGATAAATAACAGTCAAACAGACTTTTGTAAACAGTGTGACCACAAAATTGCGAGTATCAATTCCAGAGAAGAAAGTTCCCAAAGGAAACATCACACCACAACAACATGAACTTTAGACCGAATAAAAATCATCCTCACTGGATGAAAGTAACAGATAAGGCAACCCGTAGGTTATTGCCCAGGAAGAACGGATAGACCCGCAGGACCAGCCCAACAGGGGTCCGAGACTTCCAAGCTCAGAACTGGAAAAGGATACACAAATAACGACTATAAGAAGATTACTTCATCCCCTTATGTCTATGCATGCAAGCCAGTCGAAGATTAAGACTGAGACCCATTAAGAGTGGGATCCTCCAGCAATGTCAAAAACATGCCTTAGTAGAACACGAAGGCACGCCAGTCTATAACGAAAGGCGCAACATACCTCTGCCTGGACAAAAAAAAACCACTGGCCCCGAAGGTTGACATCCTGAGGCCTCAGGGGTAGTCGCTCTCCCGGAGAGCAGAACTGGACCAGGCGATCCCACGCCTGACGAGTCTTGGTTAACGGAACATGGACAATATCATAAGCACACTCCCGGTAGGTGCCGATGCACCAGCACCAAAGATATGGCCATGCGGAACCATGTCGTAACCTCCGGTGGGAACAGGCCTCACTCCATGAAGGATAAGTAGCGTTTGGGTTACCTGCATGCATGGTAAGAGTTGGAGGTAGGGAACTCGTCTTGTGGGAAATAGAATCCCCAGAATTCCCCAATCCTGAGCAACAGAGCACTCTAAAATGGCATTTGGAACATAACTGGTGGGCATGTATCACCCGGGCCAATTCATATTCTTTGCAAGAAGTAGAGTCTGAATCAGAGACATCCATCCATAACTGGGACACTGAATAAAAAATGGACCATCTAAACGGCACCTTACACCCCCAATGGCTGGGGCACTCACCACCTCCAGAGAATCAGACCCCAGCGGACCAGGATTTTTCCGTCCCCAAATGGGCAGGAATGCGGAAATGGAGTCACAAGGTAAACCGTGCAGTCCATGCAAAAGCGCGCCCGATCATAAAGGCCGCGTCACTAGACATAGGCCGTTATGTTCCAAAATAGCCATGAGTCGAAGCAACACTACACAGTAGCAGACAGAATCACTTAAACATGATAAACTCCCCTGTTCAATAACCCCCCTCAGGAGATATTAACCCTTGATTCCTAGATACAAAAAAGAGCCTCACTGAGACCCTATGTTAAAGTTATCCCCGAAAGTTTGTAACCCCTCTCGGATAAACAGTTGTAATTACAATACATCCATGATGAAAGCAAAATGAAACGATCTTACCGGAATCTACGCCGTGGAACAGGTACGCGGCCCTTCAAGTGTGACAGATAGTAGCGTCGCTTCTGCCATGGACTTGAGAGAAAAAAAAGCAGGCAGCGATTCTCGTCAACTCTGATTGATTGTGGAGCTGTTAATATAAATCGGGATGGTTTCTCAGAAAGACTCTCCCTGCATCTCCGGACTCTAACTTTCACCCATGCTCTCACCGGCTGACAGAACTACTTAAAACTCCAGTCCCATGCCGAAGAGTACTACCCTCCATAAGAGACTATCGAAAACTTCTGACACTTCTCAGCCAACCTCCTGGGACAAAAGGCAAAGAATGAAAACTGATTGATTGTGGAGCTGTGGAGCTGAATTCCCAAAAGTAATTGATGCAGCTGTGGACTCTTTCCATTTATGAAGAAAAGAGAGAGAGTGAGAAAAAGAGAGAGTGACAAAAAAAAAAAGATAGATTTCTTGTAAAGAACATGCAGAAAACAGAAATGTAAGGCCAGGAAAAAAAGCACTCAAGAAAAAAAAAAAAAATGTAGCAGCTGATGGAAACAGTGAACAGAAGTGGGGCATTGGGGGTGGGGAATAAAAGGAAAGCTGTGTAGTGGTACAACTCTGTATAAGATGGTACACATGTCAGTTTACCTAGAAAGGCATAAAAACAAAATACTTCTCAGTATTCCTGCAGTCTTAACACAAACGCACTAGCTGGAATACAAAAGCATCTCAATCTACCCACAGTCAGCTTCTGATCTAAATATTTAGATTACCAACAACTAAAATGAATATATAATCATATAACTATTCATTCGATCAGTTCACGAAAAAAACAAACAGCATTTGCAATAAATTAAAATGGGCCCCTTAATGATATAATTTGATATAAACAGCAGACATGCCTACAGTTTGGACAAATAGCTCTCAATTCTGTATGCAGCAGAGAAATGAAGTGCATGCACCGCATCAATTTTTCATGACAAAGTTAATCTGATTTTTTTTTTTTAAGGAATAAATTATTCTTTGCTGAACATTGTACATAATATCATGTTCTTGCAGTGATAAACTACTTTATCTTGTAACCACTGTTGGTGGAAACGTATCACAACAAATAAAAACGTTTTAAACCCAGCTTTTTAAATAGAGAGCTATTGAACTAGGTTCAGAATTTCTATTAATCAAAGCAAAATAACTTTTAAATCAACAAAATTAAAAAGAGATAGCAAGATATTTGGTTTCCTGCATTTGTAAGTTTATTACACAAGGGAATCACTGGAATAAAATAGCTATAAAAAAATTGATGTTCTGTGTGTTGTAAATGATGAGAGGTGTAGTGTGAAGAGGCCCAGATAAAATGCATAGAGTGTCTAGTTTCAATTAAGCTAAAGGACATAAAAGTCAAAATTAAGACTTCATGATTCAGATAGAGCATGTCATTTTAAGACACTTTTGAATTCACTTCTTTTATCAAATTTACTTTGTTTTCTTTGAATCCTTTGTTGGAAATTATCGATATAGATATGTACAGCAGCAGCAATACACTGCTGAGAGCTAGTTGGTGATTGGAGGCTATACACATTTGTATCATGTCATTGGCTCACAGTTGTGTTTAGCTAGCTTCTAGTAGAAGTTATCACTCTTTCAGCAGCATATGCATATATGCTGTTAGTACCCTGAGAGTGTGTTTCATTAGAAGACAGATTCTGCCATACAAGCCACTGCTGGCTCTCTAAAAAGGTGTGGAGTTTAAATGCTGGAGCACTGGGCACTCACCGGCATATGTGCTTATGGTGCTGAAATCGGTCATAACTTTTCATAGAATTGCATATTAGCTTATTGCTAATGGTAGTACATAGCAAAAATGTTTCTATTCAAAATTGAAATGCAAACACATTTCAATTTTAATCTTTCTATCCCTTTATTTTCTGCTTACCACTAATACAAGATTTTTTCAAAAGCAAGAATATAACTATAAATACCTATATCTATATATTTATCTCAGTCTCTCTCTGTCTTTTTCACTTCTCCATAATGGTCTGTATAATTTTACTTTTAATGTACTATTACATGCAGGGATTCTTAAAGTGTATCAGTATCTTAAAAGTTCTTGAAGTAATTGGTATCCATTATATTCTAATCTAACACGCAGGGCACTCAAATTTATATATAACTACTGCACCCCCTGTACTGTGCTGAGGCCACTTAGAACATTTCTTAAAATGGACATTCTAAAGCAAAAATACTATACTCTTATTTGTTAGAATTTTGAACCTTAGATAACTTTCACCTAGATTACGAGTTTTGCGTTAACAGGGATGCGGTGCTAACGAGCAGTTTATGCTCACCGCTCACTTGCAGACAACGTTGGTATTACGGGTTTTTAGAAACCTTGCGTTAACCACAAAAAAGTAAGCAAAGAGCAAAATTTAGCTCCACATCTCACCTCAATACCAGCGCTGCTTATGGTAGCGGTGAGCAGGTAAAACATGCTTGTGCGCGATTTCCCCATAGGAATCAATGGGGGAGAGCCGGCTGAAAAAAAACCTAACACCTGCAAAAAAGCAACGTTCAGCTTCTAACGCAGCCCCATTGATTCCTATGGGGAAAAACTTTTTATGACTACACCTAAAACCCTAACATGAACCCCGAGTCTAAACACCCCTAATATTACACTTATTAACCCCTAATCTGTCGCCCCCGACATCGCAGACACCTACATTATATTATTAACCCCTAATCTGCCGTTCTGTAAACCACCGCCACATAAATGTAAATAAAATTAATACAATTCACTAAATTATTCCTATTTAAAACTAAATACTTACCGATAAAATAAACCCTAAGATAGCTACAATATAACTAATAGTTACATTGTAGCTATCTTAGGGTTTATTTTTATTTTACAGGCAACTTTGTATTTATTTTAACTAGGTAAATAGTTATTAAATAGTTATTAACTATTTAATAGCTACCTAGTTAAAATAAAGACAAAAAAAAAAAAAGACAAATTTACCTGTAAAATAAAACCTAAACTAAGTTACAATTACACCTAACACTACACTATAATTAAATTAATTACCTAAACTAAATACAGTTAATTACAATTTAAATTTTTTTTATCTAAAGTACGAAAAAAAAACCCCACTAAATTACAAAAAATAATAAAATAATTACAAGATTTTTAAACTAATTACACCTACTCTAATCCCCCTAACAAGCCCCCCAAAATAAAAAAGCCCTAACCTATACTAAATTACAAATATCCCTTAAAAGGGCCTTTTGCGTGGCATTGCCCCAAAGTAATCAGCTCTTTTACCTGTAAAAAAAATTACAAATACCCCCCAACATTAAAACCCACCACTCACACAACCAACCCTACTCTAAAACCAACCCAATCCCCCCTTAAAAAAACCTAACACTAACCCCGTCCTCCAGACGGGCAGAAGTCTTCATCCAAGCCGGGCAGAAGAGGTCCTCCAGACGGGCAGAAATCTTCATCCATCCGCCACGGAGCGGGTCCATCTTCAAGACATCCGACGCGGAGCATCCTCTTCTTTCTTCGTCCGACGACTGAATGAAGGTTCCTTTAAATGATGTCATCCAAGTTGGCGTCCCTTCAATTCCAATTGGCTGATAGAATTCTATCAGCCAATCGGAATTAAGGTAGAAAAAATCCTATTGGCTGATGCAATCAGCCAATAGGATTGAGCTTGTATTCGATTGGCTGATTGGAACAGCCAATAGAATGCCAGCTCAATCTTATTGGCTGATTGCATCAACCAATAAGATTTTTTCTACCTTAAAGGGACACTCAATCAAAATTAAACTATCATTATTCAGATAGAGCATGCCATTTTAAACAACTTTCTAGTTTACTTCCATTAACAAAATGTGCACAGTATTTTTATATTTAAACTTTTTGAGTTGCCAGCTCCTACTGAGCATGTGCAAGAATAAGTGCGTATGCATTTTTGATTGGCTGATGGTTGTCACATGGTACAGGGGGAGTGGAAAAATTGTCATAAAAAAAATCTACTACTCATTTGAAGTTTAGAATAAGTGCTATTGCATTGTCTTGTTATCTTGCATTTGTTGATTATGCAAATCTACTGTGTTGACTGGTCCTTTAATTCCGATTAGAAGATGCCGTCTGGATGAAGACTTCTGCCCGTCTGAAGGACCTCTTCTGCCCGGATTGGATAAAGACTTCTATCCATCTGGAGGACCACTTCTTCCCGGTTGGGTGAAGACGTCTCACGGTAGGGTGATCTTCAAGGGGTTAGTGCTAGGTTTTTTTAAGGGGGATTAGGTGGGTTTTAGAGTAGGGTTGGTTGTGTGGGTGGTGCGCTTTAATGTTGGGGGGAATTGTACTTTTTTTTTTACAGGTAAAGAGCTGATTACTTTGGGGCAATGCCCGGCAAAAGGCCCTATTAAGGACTACTTGTAATTTAGTGTAGGGTAGGGCTTTTTTTATTTTGGGGGGCTTTTTTATTTTGTTAGGGGGATTAGAGTAGGTGTAATTAGTTTAAAAATCTTGTAATTATTTTATTATTTTCTGTAATTTAGTGGGGGGTTTCGTACTTTAGATATTTTTTTAAAATTGTAATTAATTGTATTTAGTTTAGGTAATTCATTTAATTATAGTATAGTGTTAGGTATATTTGTAACTTAAGTTAGGTTTTATTTTACAGGTACTTTTATCTTTATTTTAACTAGGTAGTTATTACATAGTTAATAACTATTCTACCTAGTAAATACAAAGTTGCCTGTAAAATAAAAATAAACCGTAAGATAGCTACAATGTAACTATTAGTTATATTGTAGCTAGCTTAGGGTTTATTTTATCGGTAAGTATTTAGTTTTAAATAGGAAAAATTTAACTAATTATAGTAATTTTATTTAGATTTATTGTAATTATATTTAAGTTAGGGGGGATTAGGGTAAGTCTTAGATTTAGAGGTTAATACATTTAATATAGTGGCAGTGACGTTGGGGTCGGCAGATTAGGGGTTAATAAATGTAGGTAGGTGTCGGCGATGTTAGGGCCGGCAGATTAGGGGTTAATAATATTTAAATAGTGCTTGCGATGCTGGAGTGCGGCGGTTTAGGGGTTAAACATTTTATTTTAGTGTTTGCGATGTGGGGGGGGGCCCGGTTTAGGGGTTAATAGGTAGTTTATGGGTGTTAGTGTACTTTTTAGCACTTTAGTTAAGAGTTTTATGCTACGGCGTTGTAGTGTAAAACTCTTAACTACTGACTTTAAAATACAGTACCAGGCTTGACAGGAGAGGGTCTACCGCTCACTTTTGGTTAGACTCGTAATACCGGCGTTATGCAAGTCCCATTGAAAATATAGGATACGCAACTGACGTAAGTGGATTTGCGGTATTTCCGAGTCTGGCCAAACAAGTTAGCAGTGAGCCTGTCATTTCAAGACTCGTAATACCAGCGGGCATTAAAAAGCAGCGTTGGGATCTCTCAACGCTGCTTTTTAACCCTAACGCCCAACTCGTAATCTAGCCGTTTATGTTTAACCCATGCAAACAGTTTAAAGCACATATGTAAAGCTAATCAAGAACAGCAAATGCACGACCCACCAATCAACAGCCATATTTTGACTGGGTCTGCAATGCTTGAAAACACACAGCCCTAACAATTATCAGTTTACTTTTGTGTTGGACCACACACACTGCTTTAAAAACTAGGGGGCAAGAACATCCAATTGACCAGGTAAATATTAATCCCTTTTTTATCACTAACCATTAAAGGGACTTTAAACACTTAATAAATGCTAGATAGAATTATGTATTCAAAGAAAAGATTAGTCTGAGAATAACATGTAGATGTATTATTTAAAATTGTCTTAGTTTAAATATTGACAAAAATAAGTGAAAAGTTTTACTGTCTATAAAATAATGGGAGCTGCACTGTTATAACTTAGGTTACCTTCTCTGCAGTGGCCAATAAGTGACAGTTATAAATAAGTTACTAGAGTGCAGCTAATGGCTGTGTAGAATATAACCGTGTTCTGTACTTCCATTTCTAACAGGAACTGAAAATTTCAGAATGGAATTACAGGAAAAGGGAACAAAAATAATTAACATATATTGCATAGTTTTATTTATATATATGATTTATCATTTTATATTACCATCTCAAAGTGTTTAATGTCCCTTTAATATAAGCACAATAACCCTTTAATATAAGCACACTGCAATGTTTTTAATACATTGCAGAAATAATTTGGTTTGCATGAAACCCAAAATATTATTTTCATATTTCAGATAAAGCATACAATTTACTTCTATTATCAAATTTGCATTATTCTCTTGTTTTCCATTTTAAAAGGAGCAGTATTGGACTACTGGGAGCTAGATAATCACACATAAGGTGAGCCAATAACTAAAGGCATAAACATTGGTGCAGCCACCAATCAAAATCTAGCTTCCAGTAGGGCACTGCTGCTACAGAGCCTACCTAGGTATCCTTTTAAACAAAGGATACACAGACAAGCAAGCAAATTAGAAAATAGACATAACTGAAATTTGTTTAAAATTGCATGCTCTATCTGAATCATGAACGTTTTATTTTGACTTTTACTGTCCCTTTAATGTTAATAGCATACAGTTGCATATCTTTTACACTATTATGGTGCAGTAAATTACAATGATTTTTTCCTGTTTCGATATGCATCATGACATAAAATTACTTTAACACTGAGACTTTAATGAGTCTATAAATAAAATGTATTGATATTTTTACTGCAATTTATTTATACTCCGAGGTATAAAATGTCAGCACTTGACAGGCGTGTATTTTTGATCAGGCTAGTCCATGTTTTTTTGTTTTTTTTCCCTAGAATTAGTCTTTGTGTGTATGCCATGATTTAGACATCTGCCAATAAAACAAATAAGATATTGAAACATTAGAGACCTCTAGTGAGCGAGAAAAAAACCTAAAGTATTAATCTTGATATACTGTAATTCAATGGAGCAAGTTCAAAACGACTGAATTGGCTTTTGCGAGAAAGGAATAGAAACTTCATACAGAGAGAGAAGCGTTCGACCAGGACAAACAACAGCTCAGTAGCTTGTTCTATGGTGAGTTACCACCAAGAAGCAGCCTCTTTTAACCCAGTTAAACTTCAAGTTTGTGAAAAGCAGAGCAGTCTGATCCCGCCAAGTAAGTTCAGTTAACCCCCGAAATAACCAGGTAATTCTCACAGGCCTTCTGTGGGACTCGTCAGTGAGGTGCAGCCATATTCCTCTAAGCATACTGGCAAGGATTCCACAACTGGTTTCCCCATCATCCTTAGGGAGACCTCCCCAGGGTCATAAAATGAATTCATACAAAGAGAGAAGAACTCTACCAGGAACGAACAACAGCTCAGTAACTTGTTCTATGGCGAATTACCACCTAGGAGCAGCCTCTTTAAGCCCAGTTGTGCTTTTCACAGAGGCATACTTTCCCGAAGTTGTAATAGGCGGGATCAGACTGATATACTACAGGAAAGTTCTTCTCTGTGAAAAGCATTACTGCGCTAAAAAAAGATGCACCCAGGTGCTAAATTGCTATAAAACATACTAAAAAGTTATTGAGCTGGTTGTTCGTTCCTGAGAGTACACTTCTCTCTATCTGTATTATGTCTCCCTAAAAGAAATAGTAAAGGTTCTCCACATTATTTATGAAATGTTGCCAAGTGAAAAAAAATAAAATAATGTTCTCTATTTATGCGGGTATATTACATATGTAAGCTATGTATGCAAAACAACGATTATTATTTTAGTCACATGATCAAAAAAAACAAAAAACAACGACAATAAATATATGTATTTATTACACACACTTACATACACACACACATACAGGGAGTGCAGAATTATTAGGCAAGTTGTATTTTTGAGGATTAATTTTATTATTGAACAACAACCATGTTCTCAATAAACCCAAAAAACTCATTAAAGGGACAGTATACACTCATTTTCATATAACTGCATGTAATAGACACTACTATAAAGAATAATATGCACAGATACTGATATAAAAATCCAGTATAAAACTGTTTAAAAACTTACTTAGAAGCTGTCAGTTTGGCTCTGTTGAAAAGGCAGCTGGAAAGCCCACTGCAAGTGGCAAATAAGACCCCCCCTCCCCCTTCTTTTGCATATGAAAAGACCCTTTACACAAACAGGAGCAAGCTGGAGTAGGTAGTCGAGCGTATTCACATAAAACTTTGGGGCTTGGTTAGGAGTCTGAAAATCAGAGCAATGTTATTTAAAAATAAGCAAAACTATACATTAATTTAAAAAAAAAAAACTTTATGGGCTATATAAATAGATTCTATACAAAACATTTATGCAAAGAAAAAATGAGTGTATAATGTCCCTTTAATATCAAAGCTGAATATTTTTTGAAGTAGTTTTTAGTTTGTTTTTAGTTTTAGCTATTTTAGGGGGATATCTGTGTGTGCAGGTGACTATTACTGTGCATAATTATTAGGCAACTTAACAAAAAACAAATATATACCCATTTCAATTATTTATTTTTACCAGTGAAACCAATATAACATCTCAACATTCACAAATATACATTTCTGACATTCAAAAACAAAACAAAATCAAATCAGTGACCAATATAGCCACCTTTCTTTGCAAGGACACTCAAAAGCCTGCCATCCATGGATTCTGTCAGTGTTTTGATCTGTTCACCATCAACATTGCGTGCAGCAGCAACCACAGCCTCCCAGACACTGTTCAGAGAGGTGTACTGTTT
The DNA here is from genome assembly GCF_027579735.1 of Bombina bombina. NCBI lineage: Eukaryota > Metazoa > Chordata > Amphibia > Anura > Bombinatoridae > Bombina > Bombina bombina. Next base: position 217,797,671 of record NC_069500.1, read on the forward strand.
TCCCTCCTCCCTCTCACATTTGATGATGGACCACAGGTTCTCAATGGGGTTCAGATCAGGTGAACAAGGAGGCCATGTCATTAGATTTTCTTCTTTTATACCCTTTCTTGCCAGCCACGCTGTGGAGTACTTGGACGCGTGTGATGCAGCATTGTCCTGCATGAAAATCATGTTTTTCTTGAAGGATGCAGACTTCTTCCTGTACCACTGCTTGAAGAAGGTGTCTTCCAGAAACTGGCAGTAGGACTGGGAGTTGAGCTTGACTCCATCCTCAACCCGAAAAGGCCCCACAAGCTTATCTTTGATGATACCAGCCCAAACCAGTACTCCACCTCCACCTTGCTGGCGTCTGAGTCGGACTGGAGCTCTCTGCCCTTTACCAATCCAGCCACGGGCCCATCCATCTGGCCCATCAAGACTCACTCTCATTTCATCAGTCCATAAAACCTTAGAAAAATCAGTCTTGAGATATTTCTTGGCCCAGTCTTGACGTTTCAGCTTGTGTGTCTTGTTTAGTGGTGGTCGTCTTTCAGCCTTTCTTACCTTGGCCATGTCTCTGAGTATTGCACACCTTGTGCTTTTGGGCACTCCAGTGATGTTGCAGCTCTGAAATATGGCCAAACTGGTGGCAAGTGGCATCTTGGCAGCTGTACGCTTGACTTTTCTCAGTTCATGGGCAGTTATTTTGCGCCTTGGTTTTTCCACACGCTTCTTGCGACCCTGTTGACTATTTTGAATGAAACGCTTGATTGTTCGATGATCACGCTTCAGAAGCTTTGCAATTTTAAGAGTGCTGCATCCCTCTGCAAGATATCTCACTATTTTTGACTTTTCTGAGCCTGTCAAGTCCTTCTTTTGACCCATTTTGCCAAAGGAAAGGAAGTTGCCTAATAATTATGCACACCTGATATAGGGTGTTGATGTCATTAGACCACACCCCTTCTCATTACAGAGATGCACATCACCTAATATGCTTAATTGGTAGTAGGCTTTCGAGCCTATACAGCTTGGAGTAAGACAACATGCATAAAGAGGATGATGTGGTCAAAATACTAATTTGCCTAATAATTCTGCACTCCCTATATATATATATATATATATATATATATATATATATATATATATATATATATATATATATATATATATATATATATATATATATATATATATTGTACATTTCCAATGTCTTTCATTTCATTCTACCCTGCTGATAACAATATTATTACATTGGACACATATGGATGTAATAAGAATAGGTATAAATTCCCATATGACACACCTTGCTCATTTTTTATCCTATCAGATTTAACCTGCAGCCTTAAATAGGTTGACAGGTGTTTCACATACAGCTATGATTACAACCTGAAGGTCGAAACATGCCAGCCGTTCACAGCAAGTGTGCTTTTCCTGTTACCCATGGATGTTGTGGGTATTTTTTATGCTTGAAAGAAATAAAGTTTGGAACTTCTATCATCTCTTGCATACTGCCTTTACTTCAACTATAAATATATATATATATATATATATATATATATATATATATATATATATACACACACATATATACATACATACAGTATATATACATACATTTGCATTAACAAATATGTTAGATAATTAATTATTGGAAATCCTAGCTTCTAGCATAACCCTTGGGAGAAGCTGAATGACTCAACCATTAATTTTACTTTAATTTCCTCTCTAGCTGCCGCTTTCATTGCTACATCTTCATGTTGTCACCAAGTTAAAACATTATTTCCTTTGCACATTTATTAATTATAATAAAATATCTTCTTAGATGATGATACAAAAGACAGAATGTTCTATTTTACTTATTTAAATAACATTATTAATGCACCCTATAATCTATGTTTGTTTACACATATGCTATTTGTCTTGATTTGGGGGCAGATTCGGCTGTACTTTCAAATAATATTCTCCTTTTATGAATTAAATGATAAGCTTTTCAATTTAGAATGAACACATTTGTTTTCTTCTCCTCTAGTAAAATGTATCTGATTGCTTCAACATTATGTAAAATCATTACATAGTAAAGGTGATCTCATTTAAATATAGTGTAAGATGGCACATAATAGAAACAAAGATTTTGACAGCTCATATTTTCCCTAAAAAGAATAAGTGTAAAAGAAAATAATTCTATCAAAACAAAATGTAATAAAAATATGAAACATCCAATAAAAATAGAAACCTCCAATTTAAAACAGTGACTTCAAGGTAAAGAATAGATTTCTCAGAATAACTAGACACTTTAGGCTAGATTTATTAAAAGGGACAGTGAAGTCAAAATTAAACTTTATAATTCAGATAGGCATAGAATTTTAAACAACTTTGCAGTGTTCGCTTGGTATTTTAGGTAGGATCATAGGCTGATTTCTAGGCCCTTGAAAGCCGCCTCTTAGATTAGTGCATTTATTGAAAACAAGAGAAATCTCAATGTATCCTTCCTGTTACAATATTTTATAAATAAATAATAAATTAGCTTTTCACAGCTAGAGAGAACTAGTTCATGTGCTCGCTCACATGGAGTTTCTATGAGTCAGCACTAATGGGCTGAAAGGCAAGTTTGCAAAAAGCACTGAGATAAGAGGCCAGTTTGCAGAGGCTTAGATACAAGGTAATCACAGAGATAAAATGTGTATTAATATAACAGTGTTGGTTATGCAAAACTGGGGAATGGGTAACAAAGGGATTATCTTTCTTTGTAAACATACATTTTCAAGTATACAGTCCCTTTAAAGGGACATTATACACTCAAAACAAGATGGGGTATTTCAATAAAGGATAATCAAGATAATAAACTGTCATTGACATGTATTATCAATTTTGCCTCTAAAGCTGCTAAAAATGATAATAAAGTTGGAAGTCAGGTAACTAAATGAGAATACGTCCGTAATATGGCTAGGCTATTGAGCAAGCATTTGTCCCTCACTCCCTAACAAGTACAAGCCCTGCAGGGACAGCTGTGAGCTGAGCGCTATACCTGATTCATAGGGATAATAAAGCCTATACTTATATGTAATGTGTGGGACTGACACATCGCACCTAGCGGCAGTTTACAGTGCAGTATAGGGCTATATTATGTGTGCTCTAAATATCCCAGCATAACGCTCACAGCTCTCCCTGCAGGGCTTGTACATGCCTCTGCTTTATCGCCAGCGTCTCCCTAAGCGGGTTGTTTGCTCTCACTAGGCGGGAGCTCGGCTGCACCGCCATCAATCGGCTGGGATTAGCTTGCTTGCCCATGCTGTGTTCTGTGTATGCTCAATTATTTTACAGACTATTTGTACTGTGATTTTACATCTGAAACGGTAAATGCTGTTTGCGGCTGATGATGGATTCTGCAATAGTGTTATGTAGGGCTGCAACAACTAATCGGTAAGATTGATCATAAAAATAGTTGTCAAAGAATGTCATTATCAATTAGGTGGTCAGCGATTAGTTGGTTATTGCACAGCACCAGCTGCTTCAATCCGATGAACTCCTGCACATGGTATTGTGCAAACATTTTTATTTATTATTATTTTTTCTATCCGATTAATCGGATAATTATTGTCCGATTAATCGGATAGAAAAAAAGATTAAAAAAATAAATAAATTAAATTTTTTTTGCACAATCTTAGTTGCAGTAGATCGTCAGATTAAAGCAGCTGGTGCTGTGCAACTGACCAACTAATCGCTGACCACCTAATTGATAATGAGATTTGTTGACAACTATTTTTATGATCAAAACTTACCGATTAGTTGTTGCAGCCCTAGTGTTATGAAATGACGTAACAAACACAAACCAATGGCTATGTTTTCACTTTCAAGACGGACTAAAAAAAATAATAATTTTTCAGCTCAGACTTTGAACTAGTTGCAGGATATTGTTGAAACGTCATACTAATGCAATCACGTAATTCCATCCTGCAACTAGTTCAAAGTCTGAGCTGAAAAATTAGTTTTTTTTAGTCCGTCTTGAAAGTGAAAACATAGCCATTGGTTTGTGTTTGTTACGTCATTTCATAACACTATTGCAGAATCCATCATCAGCCGCAACCAGCATTTACCGTTTCAGATGTAAAATCACAGTACAAATAGTCTGTAAAATAATTGAGCATACACAGAACACAGCATGGGCAAGCAAGCTAATCCCAGCTGATTGATGGCGGTGCAGCCGAGCTCCCGCCTAGTGAGAGCAAACAACACGCTTAGGGAGACGCTGGCGATAAAGCAGAGGCATTTACAAGCCCTGCAGGGAGAGCTGTGAGCGTTATGCTGGGATATTTAGAGCACACATAATATAGCCCTATACTGCACTGTAAACTGCCGCTAGGTGCGATGTGTCAGTCCCACACATTACATATAAGTATAGGCTTTATTATCCCTATGAATCAGGTATAGCGCTCAGCTCACAGCTGTCCCTGCAGGGCTTGTACTTGTTAGGGAGTGAGGGACAAATGCTTGCTCAATAGCCTAGCCATATTACGGACGTATTCTCATTTAGTTACCTGACTTCCAACTTTATTATCATTTTTAGCAGCTTTAGAGGCAAAATTGATAATACATGTCAATGACAAAGTTTATTATCTTTATATCCTTTATTGAAATACCCCATCTTGTTTTGAGTGTATAATGTCCCTTTAAGGCTTTTTCAACTATGTTGATTAGGTTCACATATATAAGAAGCAGAAACTCAGTCATTGACATGCTCTGCTCTATCACAACTAGTTGCATCAGAGAAGGGGGCAGGATTGCTCAAGAATCCTCTTGCACAATGTTAAATTGACAAACAGATTTACTACTTGCGAACCTGTCTGCCTGCCGGGATGGTAAATGTACCCCTTTGTATCATTTCAACCAAAAGAAAACAGAATTTATGCTTACCTGTTAAATTACTTTCTCTTGTGATGTATCGAGTCCACGGATTCATCCTTTACTTGTGGGATATTCTCCTTCCCAACAGGAAGTGGCAAAGAGAGCACACAGCAGAGCTGTCCATATAGCTCCCCCTCCAGCTCCACCCCCCAGTCATTCGACCGAAGGTTAGGAAGAAAAAGGAGAAACCATAGGGTGCAGTGGTAACTGTAGTTTAAACAAAAAAGCTACCTGACTTAATAGCCAGGGCGGGCCGTGGACTCGATACATCACAAGAGAAAGTAATTTATCAGGTAAGCATGAATTCTGTTTTCTCTTGTAAGATGTATCGAGTCCACGGATTCATCCTTTACTTGTGGGATACCAATACCAAAGCTTTAGGACACGGATGAAGGGAGGGAACAAGACCGGTACCTTAAACGGAAGGCACCAATGCTTGTAAAACCTTTCTCCCAAAAATAGCCTCCAAAGAAGCAAAAGTATCGAATTTGTAAAATCTGGAAAAAGTATGCAGCGAAGACCAAGTCGCTGCCTTACAAATCTGTTCCACATGGGCTTTTAAAAATTAGGCTTCTGTTGAAGCCACTGCTCTGGTAGAATGAGCAGTAATTGTTTCGGGAGGCTGATGGCCAGCAGTCTCATAGGCCAAACGGATGATGCTTTTCAGCCAAAAGGAAAGAGAGGTAGCAGTCTCCTTCTGACCTCTCCTCTTACCATAATAGATAACAAACAATGAAGGTGTTTGTCTGAAATCCTTAGTTGCTTGTAAATAGAACTTTAAAGCACGAACCACATCAAGATTGTGTAACAGACGTTCCTTCTTCGAAGAAGGATTAGGACACAGAGAAGGAACAACAATTTCCTGGTTAATATTCTTATTAGACACAACCTTAGGAAGAAAACCGGGTTTGGTAAGCAAAACTACCTTATCTGCATGGAAAACCAGGTAAGGTGAATCACACTAAAGCAGATAACTCTGAAACTCTTCGAGCAGAAGAGATAGCTACCAAAAACAAAACTTTCCAAGATAAAAGCTTAATATCTATGGAATGTAAAGGTTCAAACGGAACCCCTTGCAGAACTGAAAGAACTAAATTCAGACTCCATGGCGGAGCCACAGGTCTATAAACAGGCTTGATTCTGTCCTTTTAAGGAACTAGCTGATAATCCTTTCTCCAATCCTTCTTGGAGAAAGGACAATATCCTGGGAATCCTAATCTTACTCCATGAGCAACCCTTGGATTCACACCAAAAAATATATTTTCGCCAAATCTTATGGTAGATTTTCCTGGTGACATGCTTTCTAGCCTGAATCAGGGTATCAATAACCGACTCAGAGAAACCACGCTTTGATAGAATTAGGTGTTCAATCTCCAAGCAGTCAGACGCAGAGAAATTAGATTTGGATGCTTGAAAGGACCTTGTATTAGAAGGTCCTGCCTCATTGGTAGTGTCCATGGTGGGACAGATGACATGTCCACTAGGTCTGCATACCAGGTCCTGCGTGGCCACGCAGGCACTATCAGAATCACCGAAGCCCTCTCCTGCTTGATTCTGGCAACCAGACGAGGGAGGAGAGTAAACGGTGGAAAAACATAGGCCAGATTGAAGGACCAAGGCGCTGCTAGAGCATCTATCAGCACCACCTGGGGATCCCGGGACCTGGACCCGTAAAGAGGAAGTTTGGTGTTCTAACGGGATGCCATCAGATCCAATTCTGGAGTGCCCCATAGCTGAGTCAGCTGGGCAAATACCTCCGGGTGGAGTTCCCACTCCCCCGGGTGAAAAGTCTGACGACTTAGAAAATCCGCCTCCCAGTTGTCTACTCCTGGGATGTGAATTGCTGAGAGATGGCAGGAGTGATCCTCCGCCCACCTGATTATTTTGGTTACTTCCGTCATTGCTAGGGAACTCCTTGTTCCCCCTTGATGATTGACGTAAGCTACAGTCGTGATGTTGTCTGACTGAAATCTGATGAATTTGGCCGCGGCTAGCTGAGGCCATGCCTGAAGCGCGTTGAATAGCCACAAACTGGTAATGCTTGTCCAGAAAGGCGAACCTGAGAAACTGGTGATGATTTTTGTGGCTAGGTATGTGCAGATACGCATCCTTTAAATCCACGGTGGTCATATATTGACCCTCCTGGATCATTGGTAAGATTGTCCGAATGGTCTCCATCTTGAATGATGGGACTCTGAGGAATTTGTTTAGAATTTTGAGATCCAGGATTGATCTGAAAGTTCCTTCTTTCTTGGAAACCACAAACAGGTTTGAGTAAAAACCCAGCCCTTGGAACTGGGTGGATCACTCCCATTGTATGTAGGTCTTCTACACAGGGTAAGAACGCCTCTTTCTTTGTCTGGTCTGTAGACAGACGAGAAATGTGGAACCTTCCCCTTGGAGGGGAGTTCTTGAATTCTAGAAGATATCCCTGGGATACAATCTCTAATGCCCAGGGATCGAGTACATCTCTTGCCCAGTCCTGAGCGAAGAGAGAGAGTCTGCCCCCTACTATATCCGGTCCCGGATCGGGGGCTACCCCTTCATGCTGTCTTGGAGGCAGCTGCAGACTTCTTGGCCTGTTTACCCTTGTTCCAGCCCTGGTAAGGTTTCCAGGCTGACCTGGGTTGGGAAGCATTACCCTCTTGCTTTGCAGCAGGGGAGGATGAAGCGAGACCGCTCCTGAAATTCCGAAAGGAATGAAAATTATTTGTTTGTTCTTTATCTTGAAGGACTTGTCCTGAGGGAGAGCATGGTGATTTCGGAAATAATCTATTTCAATTCAGGCCCGAAGAGGGTCTTTCCTTTGAAAGGGATGTTCAAGAGTTTGGATTTTGATGACACATCGGCTGACCAGGACTTTAGCCATAGCGCCCTGCGCGCTAAAATGGCTAAACCTGAATTCTTTGCCTCTAACTTAGCTAGTTGGAAAGCGACATCTGTGATAAAATAATTAGCCAGCTTAAGAGCCTTAATTCTGTCCATAATGTCCTCATATGAGGTCTCCGTCTGGAGCGCATCTTCCAGCGCCTCGAACCAGAAAGCAGCTGCAGTACTTACAGGAACAATGCACTCAATAGGTTGGAGAAGAAAACCTTGTTGAACAAAAATTTTCTTAAAGGGACACTGTACCCAAATTTTTTCTTTTGTAATTCAGAAAGAGCATGCAATTTTAAGCAACTTTCTAATTTACTCCTATTATCAATTTTTCTTCGTTCTCTTGCTATTATTATTTGAAAAAGAAGGCATCTAAGCTTTTTTTTTGGTTTCAGTACTCTGGACAGCACTTTTTTATTGGTGGATGAATTTATCCACCAATCAGCAAGGACAACCCAGGTTGTTCACCAAAAATGGGCCGGCATCTAAACTTACATTCTTGCATTTCAAATAAAGATAGCAAAAGAATGAAGAAAATTTGATAATAGGAGTAAATTAGAAAGTTGCTTAAAATTTCATGCTCAATCTGAATCACGAAAGAAATATTTTGGGTACAGTGTCCCTTTAAGTAAACCCTCTAATTTTTTATCCATAGGGTCTTTGAAAGCACAACTGTCTTCAATTGGTATGGTTGTGCGTTTAGCAAGTGAAGAAATAGCCCCCTCCACCTTAGGGACCGTCTGCCACGAGTCCTGCATGGGGTCAGATATGGGGAACATTTTCTTAAAAACAGGAGGGGGAACGAAGGGATTACCTGGTCTATCCCACTCCCTAGTAACGATATCCGCAATCCTCTTAGGGACCGGGAAAACACATCAGTGTAAACAGGAACTTCCAGGAACTTGTCCATTTTACACAATTTCTCTGGAACCACCATAGGGTCGCAGTCATCCAGAGTAACTAATACCTCCCTGAGCAAACAGCGGAGGTGTTCTAGTTTAAATTTAAAAGCCAATATATCTGAATCTGTCTGAGGAGAAACCTTTCCTGAATCGGAAATTTCTCCCTCAGACAGCACATCCCTCACCCCAACTTCAGAGCGTTGTGAAGGTATATCGGATACGGCTACTAAAGCGTCAGAATGCTCATTATCTGTTCTTAAAACAGAGCTATCACGCTTTGCAGGTAACACGGGCAGTTTAGATAAGAACTCTGAGAGGGTATTATTCATAACTGCCGCCAAGTCTTGCAAGGTAAAAGAGTTAGATGCACTAGAGGTGCTAGGCGTCGTTTGAGCGGGCGTAACTGGTTGTGACACTTGGGGAGAGGTTGACGGGCTAACCTCGTTACCTTCTGTCTGAGAATCATCTTGGGCCACATTTTTAAGTGTAGCAATATGTTCTTTGATGATGCGAGAAATTAGGCCCCTCCCACCTCACTACGGTGCTTGTGAGGCCTAAAGAAACACTCCAAAGTGTTTTAATATTAGCCATGTGGGTAACAACCCCTGAAAGAAACCCAAAGGAACCTTCAAAGTGTCTTCAAAGTGTCTAAAAATACCCCCAATATTTTCAATAAAAACCGTTTGCCTTGAAAGTAGTGTCAACCAGCATAAACTAGCCCTGTTATGTAAGCTTGAAATTCCATACTTAGTCTCTGAATACAGCTTACCCTTCCCTCATGGGGATATTATCAGTCTTCTCTAGCATTATCACAGTCTTGTCTAGAAAAAAAAAAGACTGAACATACCTTATTGCAGCCTAACCTGCAAACCGTTCCCCCCAACTGAAGTTTTCTTGCACTCCTCAGTCCTTTGTGGGAACAGCAATGGATTTTAGTTACAACATGCTAAAATCATCTTCCTCCCTGCAGAAATCTTCGTCTCCTTTCTGCTAGAGAGTAAATAGTACACACCGGTACCATTTAAAATAACAAAATCGCGCTTGTAGAAAATAAAAACTAATTTTTTTTTTTACCACATTCACTTTACCCTTCCGATTGCTTAGAGCCGGCAAAGAGAATGACTGGGGGGTGGAGCTGGAGGGGGAGCTATATGGACAGCTCTGCTGTGTTCTCTCTTTGCCACTTCCTGTTGGGAAGGAGAATATCCCACAAGTAAAGGATGAATCCGTGGACTCGATACATCTTACAAGAGAAAAAGAAACAGTATTCATGGTGTAACTCTGGAAATTAAGACAGCAAACCAACCCAAAAAAAGAGATTTGTTTACAACTCCTAAGGCAATCAGGAACTTTTCCAAACCACTATCATAGGTAAAGTAAATATTTATTACAATATATTAAAAAGTCACATATACGGATTATTTACCACATTGGATAAACGTAATAAGCTATCACTCCAAATGCTATCTTAAAACAGGTGAAATGTATGTCAGTGTTGGAGCTATGCCACAAGGTAGGGAAAGTCACATCACAGTAATAGCGTATTGAAAGATTTTTACAGAAATTATACAAAATTTCTAATTATTTGGAGACATTGATCATTAATCTTCAAGTTACTGTTTTAAATTGGCAGTTTCTATTCTATTGGAAGTTTATATTCTATTGGAAGTTTATATTCTGTCATACTTTGTGGGGGGGGTCTGACTTTTACGGGAACAGTGGTTATTACCACATTTGTTTTGATTGTAATTTTTCTGTTTGCGTATATATTCAATGATTGTGGGGTATTTATTTTAATTGTGTGGTGATTGGCTGGCATGCATAACAGTCATGCCTGATTGGTTCACCAGTAACTTCCGGCACAGGAGCTGTAATGCTCTGGGTTCCCGCATAGGACTTTACCTATGGGTTCAGCCCCTTGGCAGAGCTTAAATCTATAATTAGCTTGGACAAGTAATGCAAATGCTTTAATAAAATTAGAAAATTCCTTTTATTCTATCTTATCATAGCCTTATGAACATCCTAGGATTTCTTGAATTTACTTTTAGTATTTGTCCTTAATCCCTCTATAGAAAGTGTGTTGTGTTAAAGGGACAGTCAACACAAAAATTGTTATTGTTTATAAAAGATAGATAATGCCTTTAAATATCCATTCCCCAGCTTTACACAACCAACATTGTTATATTAATATATTTTATAACCTTTAAACCTCTAAATTTCTGCCTGTTTCTAAGCCACTAAAGACAGCCTCTTATCACATGCTTTTTTAGTTGCTTTTAACAACAGGGGATCGCTAGTTCATGAGAGACATATAGATAATATTGTGCTCACGCCCGTGGGTTGTGCACAACACAGCACTAATTGTCTTAAATGCAAGTCAATAGATAATAAATAAAAAGTCATGTGATCAGGGGCTGTCAGAAGATGCTTAGATACAAGGTAACCACAGAGGTAAAAAGTGTATTAATATAACCATGTTTTCTGTGCAAAACTGAGAAATGCTTAATAAAAGGGATTATCTATCTTTTTAAACAAACAATAAATTTTTTTTAGGTTGACTGTACCTTTAACAAGCCACGGTTTCTTATAATCACTTCTTATGATACATCTTAACATTCAAGTGAATATATACAAATCATTATAGGGGGCAGTTCCTGATGCCTGATTTTAATGTAAGAAATAATACTTTTTTAAGCGTGCAACAGGTGTTTATTTTTAGTGTAGGGGCTCACATTTTATCATAGATTAAAACGAGATCTATTGATTCTCATAATATAGGCTAGATTCCAAGCGGTAAGATAGTTAGCACTTTTGCTTGTGCGCAAACACCTCCAGAAGTTAACTTTTAATGCACACGGGTTAGCGACCGTATTACAAGTTGAAAGTAAAATGTTTGCGTACGAGTGAAAGCCAACGCTTCAGATATTGTAATTTGTTAACTTCTTCTCCCATTAGATTACAATAAAGAGTGCAAGCTGGAAAAAAAACTAAAGTCTTATTGCTCGCTCAGTAACCAACAAGAGTTAAACCTACAGCGCTAACCCGAAGGTAGTTATGAATATTTTATATTCCAATGTTCTTCACATGGATTCTGATTTTTTTTTGTCTCTCCATTCAAATACCTTGTCATATACATTTTAACCCTAATATTTTTAAAAAAAAAAAAATATTTATATGATTATTTTTTATTAGATATTGTATGAGTGTAACACTTGAATTTATGTGTAACAATTTATTTTGTAAACCCCAAAAATATTATTTTGTGATTCAGACAGTGCATAACATTAAAAAAAAAAATCCAATTTACTTATATTATCAAATTTGCTTTGTTCACATGATATTCTTTTGTTGAAGAGATACCTAGGTAGGCATCTGGAGCACCCCATGGCAGGAAATAGGGCTGACATCTAGAGCTCTTGCAAATGGATAACATTTTTGCAAAACTGCTGCCATATAGTGCTTCTGAAATAGGCTTAGGCATGTGTCCCTGCTTTTAAACAAAAGATAGCAAGAGAATGAAGAAAAAATTATAATAGAAGTAAATTAGTAAGCTGTTTGAAATGGCATGTTTTGTATGAATTATGAAATAAAAAAATATTGGTTTAATATCCCTTTAAATTTATTTTTGTTGAGTTTAATGCACTTGTTTTTTAGCCCCAACCCCCTACAAGAGGTCTTCAGTCATACTTACCTAAAAATTTAGTTTCAAGATATATGTGCGCAAGTTCACGCGGGATCAATATTTAAATATTGCACGTGCTAACATTAGCCCAGCACTTGTAATCTAGGCCTATATGTTTCTATATGGAAGGAGACTGTCCTGTGAAAATCCTTATATTTAGATGGACATTCTAATAATGATCAGCTTGTGCATGATTTCTTTTCTAGAAACTCTCTAGGAGATAAATGGGCAGTTATTGACTGTTTTTATACAGTATAAGGTGCACCATTCTGGTGTTAAATAAAAGTGCGGCATTTGCCGAGGTGTGTGACAGAGTAGGCGCGTTAGATATCTAACATATTTATGTTCTTCTAAGGTTATAGAAGGCAGAAGCAAAAATCAGAATACTGAGCTTTTGTTTTGATCTACATTTGTTCCAACTACTTCCTATAAAAATGTAGTATCCTGCTAGTTTTTTTTCAAATGCCTTACTACATTATGTGCCTGTACAGTATTATTAAATCTATGCTATGGAGTCTTTGTGTCAACATGCATTACCTTACACTTAAAACTGTTTATTAGAAGTAATTGTCAACCAAATCTTTTAGTTGAAGTGATTGGTGTAACCAGAGAGAAGCAAGCTTTTAACAATAGCCACACAATCACAGCATAGCAACGTCACTGTCACTTTCTACAGGTCAGTCTGCTATCACACTAAGGCCACTCAAAAGTAATGCAAATGCTCAGTAGGGAAAAGCATCAGCAGAAACGTTTTATGAGATCTGACAGTACATAAAAGTGACCTTATCTTTTTGCCGTTTGCTATTGTGTGAGGTCCTATTCACCTGACTGACACCTAAACACAGTTGAGTACTTGCTTTAGGTCTCATACACCCAGTCTCCTCCATCCCTGCTGTCCCTATTTGCCACGGCTTGCAACTTAAATAGAGATACAAAGTTTCACTAGTCAACTAGTCCCAAACTTGTAAGAACATTTCAGTGCACAACAAAAAGATCGCCATCTTTGGCGTGGAGTGGACTACAAACTTTTCTCCAGATTAAGAAAGTTAACAGGCTGATGTGTATTTTAATTGTAATTAAAGGGGCATTGTAATGCAAAAATGATGTAATTCTTACATTAGTTTTCTTTGTTATCATATATTTATTTTTTATTTTAAGACAAGCAAAATGTACAGGGAAAGCAAAACCTGTATATCAATACATACAGACATTACATAAATAAAATCTAAATAATAAGACACCTGAATGTATACAAAATAAACACCTCAGAATTTCACTAATAGAAAACCCTCTGAAACCTGTTCGAAGCCACTCCTGGACTTCATGATTAATATTATATCACCTTGTCAGTTGGTACTCTGAATAGGCCACTTGTGGACCTTCTGAAACACATCATGAATAATAACCTCGATATAATATTGGAAAAAATGTAGGCAAAATAAAATGTCTGATAGCAAGGGAATGATAGGGGCTCACGACCATCTAGAAATGCTGCAAATATAGACCAGCAACTGATCAGGACAAAGAAGCCAAAAGTTTCTAATCTAAATTATAGCATAGAATATTTATCACAGTACTTTCGCTGAGCAGGAACAAAAAGGGCTTGCATCCTTCACCACTGCCAGTATTAATGATTTGGTTTATTATATATTACAGTTGCCCAAATAAACAAAGTTGGCTAAACCTTTCCAAACTAGAATATTAATTTGTCAATAGCAGGGCATAGTTGGGTTAGATTAAACTCAAAGTATGACCCTCTATCTAGCTCATCTACAAAGTTGCTTGTAACATTAATATAGCAACTAAACACCTTAAAAGGTAAGTTTCCTTATAATAGTGCCATACTAAAGATATTATATTAAAGGGACATGACACCCAATTTTTTTTCTTTCATGATTGAGATAGAATATACAATTTTAAACAACTTTCAAATTTACTTCTATTACCAAATTTGTTTCATTCTCTTATTATCATTTGTTGAAGGAGCAGCAATGCAATAATGGTTTCTAACTGAAAACATGGGTGAGCCAATCACAATCAGTATATATATGCAGCCACCAATCAAAAGTTAGAGCCTAGGTTCTCTGTTGCTCATGAGCTTGCCTAGATAAACATTTCAGCAAAGGATAACAAGAGAAGGAAGCAAATTAAATAATAGAAGTAAATTGGAAAGTTGTTTAAAATGTTATGTTCTATCTGAATCATGAATGAAAAAAATTTGGGTTTCATGTAATGCTTTACACACAACACAAATTAGGTGCAGGTTATTTTCAGAATATAGCCCTATAAAAAAAAAGGATCATCAGCAGGGGCACATAAGTGAAAATAAGAAATTGTGTATATGCACATTGTTATCACTAAAGGAGCATCATAACCTGAAACCTTCTAACTCTAGTAGAAAACAGTAGTGTACCTATAATAACATACAATTCAAACTATGTATATATATAAAAAACAAGATAATACATAGTCCATAACCTCAGAATGTAAATCTTCATACAAGTCCACGTTTTCCCCATTGGCATATTGTGACTTTATATATGTGGACAGTCTTTATTTATAGGAGTCTTGGGCCCTGGCTCAGCAGAAAAAAGTCCAAAGTGTACATTGAACTTAACCATTAGTGGAAATAAAGTCAATTGAACAATCTTTGTGAAGTATTTTACCCCACTCATCTTTTTTGATGCCATCTCCCTAATCTGCACAAGGCTCAGCATAATATGGGTCTGTGTCAGCACAAATCCTCTCTCTATGGGGAGAAGAATTCTATTGGGAGACTGAGTCTCTCGCTCCCTCGCTGTCTTTTTACTTTTAACCTGTACTATGTGAGCTAATCCGGCCAAGCTATTTTTTTACTTTGTGTGCAGTTAGCTCGAGACAGAGGAAAAAAAATAAAATAGTGTGCCACTTGTAATCTGGCCTAGTTAAAAGGGACATTGTACACTAGATTTTTTTTGCACAAATGTTTTGCAGATGATCCATTTATATACCCCATGTGTGAGCGTTTATATGAAAATGTATAGTTTTGCTTATTTTTTAAGTAAGAACATTGTGCTGATCGTCAGACTCCTAACAAAGACCCTCAGTGCCAGCTGTATACATGCATTTTCAGACTCCTGCAGGCTCCTGTTTATGTTATCTGTCTTTTCATATGCAGGGAAAGGGGGAGAGTGCCTGCTCTTTTTGTTTACCCAGCCCCTTTCAGTGGGTGTCCCAGATAACCTGATCAAAGTGCTAAGCTGGGAGCTTCTAAGCACGTTTTTAAAAAGGTTTTATACTGGATTTTTAGATCAATATCAGTGCATATTCTTCTTTATAGTAGTGTCTATTACATGCAGTTATATAAAAATTGGTTTATACTGTCCATTTAAAACAGACTACATCCTGTGCAGTGGCACCTTCTCCTGAATAAGCACATATTTTTTTACACCATTTTTCATTATCAGTTTAGTGGTTGTCTCTATTTTCTCGCTCCATCAGGGACTTTAGCCGATAGAAGCTGATTTTTTTTTTCTGTTTTTTTATACTGCATACAAATATCCTGTATTTTCTGGTTGTATTCTAATAAAGAGACTGAGAAATACAATATATATGGTCATTATACAAAACAACTAACTAATGGTGGTCTAAGACTTTTGCACAGTACTATATTATACATACACACATACATATACAGGCGTACCTCTGAGATATTGCTGTTCGGTTCCAGACCACCGCAATAAAGCAAATATAGCAATTAAGTGAGTCACACGCCTTTTTTTGTTTCCCAGTGCATATAAAATGTATACTTACACTGTACTGTAGTCTATTAAGTGTGCAATAGTATGTCTAAATAAAAAAACTATGTACATACCTTAATTAAAAAAATATTTTATTGCTAAAAAATGCTAACATCACCTGAGTCTTTAGTGATTTGTAACCTTTTTTTCTGGTGTTGGGTATGTATATATATATATATATATATATATATATATATATATATATATATATATATATATATATATATATATAGGTGTATTTAGATATGTGTATTTATGTGTATACATGTTGGAAAAATGGCTCCGATAGACTTGCTAGAGAAAGGGTTGCTACAAAAGTTAAATTTTTAAAAAGAGCAATATCTGCGAAACGCAATAAAGCAAAGCACAACAAAATGAGGTATGCCTGTATATATATATATATATATATATATATATATATATATATATATATATATATATATATATATATATATATATATATATATATATATATATATATATATATATATATATATATATAATAAAGAGAACAGATATGTCTGGGTGGTACAGCGCAACAAAATAAAAAAAAAAATTATTTACACAAATTATTTACACAATAATAATGATGTGGTAAACACTGTAGTAGGTAATAAAGTACACCTTCAGAATTGAGAAAGTTCTAATATATTAATGCTTGTCTTGTTTTGCAAACACAATAGTCTTATTAGAGTTCTGGAACTTGTCTATTCGGATATATAGATAGTTAAAAGGATGTCTCCTTACCAGATGTTACCCCAATCGTATGAGGTAAGATTTGTTCATGTAGGGAGTATCTTTGTCTTGTTTGTAGTGCCCACTAGTCCAAATGTTACAGGTATACCGGTTCAAGCAAGTGGGTCTGATTTCCTTCTCAGGATTCCGTCGCTTTAATATATACGATCTTTACCCAGTAGAACTTTTTTCCGATGGTTGGAGTCTTAGTGGCTCATGGGAGTATGGTACTTCGATTAGGATCTTTCAGACTCTCATGTTCATAGTTGGATATAAAAAGAAGAAAAGCAAAAGAACATAGCGTAATATTGTAAAACCAGGTTGATTTTCTTCTTTTTATATCCAACTATGAACATGAGAGTCTGAAAGATCCTAATCGAAGTACCATACTCCCATGAGCCACTAAGACTCCAACCATCGGAAAAAGGTTCTACTGGGTAAAGATCGTATATATTAAAGCGACGGAATCCTGAGAAGGAAATCAGACCCACTTGCTTGAACCGGTATACCTGTAACATTTGGACTAGTGGGCACTACAAACAAGACAAAGATACTCCCTACATGAACAAATCTTACCTCATATGATTGGGGTAACATCTGGTAAGGAGACATCCTTTTAACCATCTATATATCCGAATAGACAAGTTCCAGAACTCTAATAAGACTATTGTGTTTGCAAAACAAGATAAGCATTAATATATTAGAACTTTCTCAATTCTGAAGGTGTACTTTATTACCTACTACAGTGTTTACCACATCATTATTATTGTGTAAATAATTTTTTATTTTTATTTTGTTGCGCTGTACCACCCAGACATATCCGTTCTCTTTATTTATTATTTCCACCCATTATGCTAGGGGTACACATTTTGTCTGGTTCAGCTGCACAATACCACACCTTAAAACATCAGATATCTACTGACATACATATATACTTTCTAATCTACACTAAGTCTCAGATATCCAATTCAATATTGAACACTAGACCTTTTGGAGGGCTGGTCACTCATACCCTTGCTTTATATATATATATATATATATATATATATATATATATATATATATATATATATATATATATATATATATATATATATTATATATATATATATATATACACACACATACACATATATACACACACACACACACTATATATATATATATATACACACACACACACACACACATACTATATATATATATATATATATATATATATATATTTTGTAATAAAGTTATTAAAAATTATAGAAGATAATGTTTATACTTGGCCCATCCCGTCTCCATGCTGTCCCATTTTACAGACACAACAAAACAACTTTTCTGAAATTCAAACCTTTTCCTAGCCCAAGCAGTTTTATACCTGTACAATGTTTACCATCACTAACACTGCTCTGTCATTGTTTGCTGTACCTGCAGAATTTACAATGAATTTGTAGTACAAATTTCTAATACACAACCTTATTCTTCATGTAAGACATGATTTTTTATAGGAATGCACTTATACTGATACTAGTATCGGTGCAGATACTGAGCATTTTAACACGTATTTGTAGTCGTTTTAAACTGCTCCGATACCTCAGCCGATTTCTCCCCATCTTACTTTGGAGCACTATGAGGGAAGAAGGAGGGAGACAAATCAGAGAGCGTGGTATAGTAGAGGGGGGCGGACCCAATGAGAGCGCAATTGCAGGGATCTAAGGAGCAGCTAACAGTCACTGCTAAGGAGCAGCTAAAACTCACCTACATAGTTCGACGGCTCATGGAGATTGCAGCGTTGTAGCCAGGTTAGGAGATTTTTTTGCCTTTGTCGTCCGGTATGATTGTTTGTTTAAAAATGCCCTTTGAAATTGCGACACCATACAAAATAGAGTAGCGTTTGAACAGCCATTGCAGAGTCAGACTAGAGTATTACAGCAGCGTTTGAACAGCCGTCTCATGTTATATGTAATTTTAAATTCAATTGTCTTACTCACATCACAATCTGATATATAGATTATATATATATATATATATATATATATATATATATATATATATATATATATATATATATATATATATATATATATATATATATATATATATATATATATATATATATATCCAAGCAGTTTTCCAGGTCAACCCACCAAGAGGCAACAGCCTGGGTGCAAATATAAATAGCATATAAGGACAAAAGTAGATGCACTCAGAGTGCATCTACTTTTGTCCTTATATATATATATATATATATATATATATATATATATATATATATATATACATAATAAAATACTCTTATCGACCCAATGAATCAGATATTGGAGGGTTTGTGGGAAGAGCGTATCTGATGGGAATTTGCCGCTATTAAGAGATACTGTGATTCTATCCTTCACAATTCCCAATCACATAGCTGGTGGAAATCTCCTTAATAACCCCATAATAAATCCTCAGTCAGTAGTTGTCCTATAAAAGCATAATGATTGACTCAAACTGCCCTATAAGTTTGGAAAAATAGTACACTCTTCCCAAGTTTGAACAACTGTGCTAAAATGATTTAGGAGGAAAATGGCATTGGAAGTTGTATTATATTGTGTAACAGTTCAGCATGCTAAGGCACTGTGGCTGAGCTCTGTAGCAACCCAAGGGTTGCAGGTTCGATCCCTGGCGAGATCCACTCAGCCTTTCATCCTTCCGAGGTTGATAAAATGAGCAGCGCCTTGAGACTCTTACGGGTGATTAACCGCACTTTACAAGTACCCAAAAGTCCAATACATACATACATACATTTTATATAATATTGTGTCATAGTAGCAGCATGTTTGGTTTATTCAGGCCCAGCATGCTAGTATTTAGGCATTGGCAGTACCTCTTCAATCCTCTCACAGATTTTACTCAAAGCAAATTCCATCTGAATTTTATACACTAATTAAAGGGACAGTAAAGTCAAAATTATTCAGAAAGCTTTGTTTTTGGTATCCTTTGTTGAAAAACATGTTTATATGCTCACTACTAGCAGGTAGCAACAATGCACTACTGGGAGCTAGCTGAGTGATTGATGGCTGTCACTGGCTCATTCAACTTTCTGAGCTAGCCTCCAGTAGTGCATTGCTGATCCTTTAACAAAAGATACCAAAAGAATGAAGCAAATTTGATAATACTGTCACAAAAAAGTATCGTAATTGGTATCGGTGAGTACTCTAAAAAAAAAAAAGGTATCGGTACTTGTACTCGGTCTTAAAAAAATGGTATCGGTGCAACCCTAATTTTTTACATTTATATTTTGGCAAAGAAAACACAATTAAAACGCCTACTTACATTGCTTCATCTAAGTTTTATAGTTAAGCAGCCTCAAGCCAATGATCTTATACCTGCTGGGACTCCGCAAATATCTACTAGCATATATGCTATTCATTTCAGTCATCCTGATAAAAGATATCTACAACCAAGCAATAAAAAATAGGGAAAAATTGGTACATTAATGCCAAAGTAACATAAAACATTTAAAATATTCTAGGTGATTAGCTTGCTAATTATATAAAATGATTTCACCTGCAGTGGCTCTGTCATTTTAAAGACAGAATTTATCTATATGACCATCAATGCTTGAGATGGGTCCAAAATTATTAAAAAAAAAAATATATATATATATATATATATATATATATATATATATATATATATATATATATATATATAAAAGTAAATGCATTTGTTCAGAGTTTTACTATTCTGCTTGTCCCTGGCACATTGCTACTTACCTGACATACCAGCTGGGCCATCGCACCATATTAACTGATGATGAATATAATTTTCTAAAAATCAACACAATACAAAAAGCAACTTTCTATCTCCTCCCTAAGATACACAAAAATCAGCCAAACTTTTCAGGTAGAGTTACCTCGGGGATTAATAATCTGACCATACCATATGTATTTGAGCTACAGTCATATTTGAGAGATACTCCACACCTACTTTCTATTCTATAAAATTTGGAATGGAAGGAACACTACACATTTACAACACTTTCACTGCTGTAAAATATTTTGTACTGAAAACAAAAATACAATGAACAACATACAGATTTTATCTTAGAATCATTAGATTAAAAAACAACATCAATAGAAATCCCTTTTAAATTAGAAGACACTCTATTTACAAAAACGGTGTATGGTCATGGGGACCAAATTTGCAACTTTATACACAGGGTATTTTGAAAACCAAAAATTATGGCACAATAGTCTATATATTAACAACACTGTAAAATTGGAGAATATCTATTAATGATATTCTAATCATCTGGCAAGGTAACAAAGAAACACTCAACTCCGTTGCTGAATATTTAAATAAAAAATGACCTGACTTTAAAATTCACAAAAGAATGGAATGATCACCAGATACCATTTTCTTGATTTAACTTTATACATTGAAGATAACAAAATGAACACTAAAACATTCTTTAAAACTACTGACACAAATAGTTATCTACACGCGAACAATGGATCAATAACATACCCTATGGCCAGTTCCAGAGAATGAAACAAAATTTCTCTAAAGCACAGGACTTTAAAGAAACATCTGTGATTCTAAAACACAAAATTTAAAAAAGAAAGCTCATCTTAAACAAATAGTTGATGAAGCTTATGATAGGGTTAAAAATACAGACCATAAGAATTGATTTTTTTTTTTCCAATCAAAAAAACTAGATACAGTTTAGTGGTCCAAGCTTTATTACCACCTATAACATTGCCTCAAAAGGATGTAGAAAATATCATTAGAAGACATTGGAACATACGTTCGTGTTTTAACGCTGAAAAAATGGTAATTTCAGCGTTAAAAAAGCACCACAGCTATTACAAGTCTTGTCGGTATAGCTGTACCGCAACATCAGTCCTGCACTCGTAAAGATTATTTTTTTTCAAGGGACTTCCAGTTCGATGCCATTACAAGTTTTGCGGTGAGGCTAAAAAGCTTGCGTTCCAACCTAAACCGATAAGATCCGTTTCGCAATCTAAAAGCAGTAGTTATGAGTTTTACTCTACAAAACTGTTACATAAAACTCATAAATAAAGTGTTACAAAGTACACTAACACCCAAAACTACCTATTAACCCCTAAACCGAGGCCCTCTCGCATCGCAAAAACATAATTTATGCTTACCTGATAAATTCCTTTCTTCTGTTGTGTGATCAGTCCACGGGTCATCATTACTTCTGGGATATAACTCCTCCCCAACAGGAAATGCAAGAGGATTCACCCAGCAGAGCTGCATATAGCTCCTCCCCTCTACGTCAGTCCCAGTCATTCGACCAAGAAACAACGAGAAAGGAGTAACCAAGGGTGAAGTGGTGACTGGAGTATAATTTAAAAGATATTTACCTGCCTTAAAACAGGGCGGGCCGTGGACTGATCACACAACAGAAGAAAGGAATTTATCAGGTAAGCATAAATTATGTTTTCTTCTGTTATGTGTGATCAGTCCACGGGTCATCATTACTTCTGGGATACCAATACCAAAGCAAAAGTACACGGATGACGGGAGGGATAGGCAGGCTCATTATACAGAAGGAACCACTGCCTGAAGAACCTTTCTCCCAAAAATAGCCTCCGAAGAAGCAAAAGTGTCAAATTTGTAAAATTTGGAAAAAGTATGAAGCGAAGACCAAGTTGCAGCCTTGCAAATCTGTTCAACAGAGGCCTCATTCTTAAAGGCCCAAGTGGAAGCCACAGCTCTAGTGGAGTGAGCTGTAATTCTTTCAGGAGGCTGCTGTCCAGCAGTCTCATAGGCTAAACGTATTATGCTACGAAGCCAAAAAGAGAGAGAGGTAGCAGAAGCTTTTTGACCTCTCCTCTGTCCAGAGTAAACGACAAACAAGGAAGAAGTTTGGCGAAAATCTTTAGTTGCCTGCAAGTAGAACTTGAGGGCACGAACTACATCCAGATTGTGTAAAAGACGTTCCTTCTTTGAAGAAGGATTTGGACACAAGGATGGGACAACAATCTCTTGATTGATGTTCCTGTTAGTGACTACCTTAGGTAAGAACCCAGGTTTAGTACGCAGAACTACCTTGTCTGAGTGAAAAATCAGATAAGGGGAATCACAATGTAAGGCTGATAACTCAGAGACTCTTCGAGCCGAGGAAATAGCCATTAAAAACAGAACTTTCCAAGATAACATTTTTATATCAATGGAATGAAGGGGTTCAAACGGAACACCCTGTAAAACGTTAAAAACTAAGTTTAAACTCCATGGTGGAGCAACAGCTTTAAACACAGGCTTGATCCTAGCTAAAG
Organism: Bombina bombina; assembly: GCF_027579735.1. Lineage (NCBI taxonomy): Eukaryota > Metazoa > Chordata > Amphibia > Anura > Bombinatoridae > Bombina > Bombina bombina. Next base: position 217,820,805 of record NC_069500.1, read on the forward strand.
CCTGACAAAAGGACTGGACGTCTGGATTTTCTGACAGACGTCTGTGTAACAAGATGGACAGAGCTGAAATCTGTCCCTTTAATGAACTAGCTGATAAACCCTTTTCTAAACCTTCTTGTAGAAAAGACAATATCCTAGCGATCCTAACCTTACTCCAGGAGTAACCTTTGGATTCGCACCAGTATAGGTATTTCCGCCATATTTTATGGTAAATCCTTCTGGTAACAGGCTTCCTAGCCTGAATCAGGGTATCAATAACCGACTCAGAAAAACCACGTTTTGATAAAATCAAGCGTTCAATTTCCAAGCAGTCAGCTTCAGAGAAGTTAGATTTTGATGTTTGAATGGACCCTGTATCAGAAGGTCCTGTCTCAGAGGTAGAGACCAAGGCGGACAGGATGACATGTCCACTAGATCTGCATACCAAGTCCTGCGTGGCCAAGCAGGTGCTATTAGAATTACTGATGCTCTCTCCTGTTTGATTTTGGCAATCAATCGAGGAAGCAGCGGGAAGGGTGGAAACACATAAGCCATCCTGAAGTTCCAAGGTGCTGTCAAAGCATCTATCAGAACTGCTCCCGGATCCCTGGATCTGGACCCGTAGCGAGGAAGTTTGGCGTTCTGGCGAGACGCCATGAGATCTATCTCTGGTTTGCCCCAACGTCGAAGTATTTGGGCAAAGACCTCCGGATGAAGTTCCCACTCCCCCGGATGAAGAGTCTGGCGACTCAAGAAATCCGCCTCCCAGTTCTCCACTCCCGGGATGTGGATTGCTGACAGGTGGCAAGAGTGAGACTCTGCCCAGCGAATTATCTTTGATACTTCCATCATTGCTAGGGAGCTTCTTGTCCCTCCCTGATGGTTGATGTAAGCTACAGTCGTGATGTTGTCCGACTGAAACCTGATGAACCCCCGAGTTATTAACTGGGGCCAAGCCAGAAGGGCATTGAGAACTGCTCTCAATTCCAGAATGTTTATTGGAAGGAGACTCTCCTCCTGATTCCATAGTCCCTGAGCCTTCAGAGAATTCCAGACAGCGCCCCAACCTAGTAGGCTGGCGTCTGTTGTTACAATTGTCCAGTCTGGCCTGCTGAATGGCATTCCCCTGGACAGGTGTGGCCGATGAAGCCACCATAGAAGAGAATTTCTGGTCTCTTGATTCAGATTCAGAGTAGGGGACAAATCTGAGTAATCCCCATTCCACTGACTTAGCATGCATAGTTGCAGCGGTCTGAGGTGTAGGCGTGCAAAAGGTACTATGTCCATTGCCGCTACCATTAAGCCGATCACCTCCATGCATTGAGCTACTGACGGGTGTTGAATGGAATGAAGGACGCGGCATGCATTTTGAAGTTTTGTTAACCTGTCTTCTGTCAGGTAAATCTTCATTTCTACAGAATCTATAAGAGTCCCCAAGAATGGAACTCTTGTGAGAGGAAAGAGAGAACTCTTCTTTTCGTTCACTTTCCATCCATGCGACCTTAGAAATGCCAGAACTAACTCTGTATGAGACTTGGCAGTTTGAAAGCTTGAAGCTTGTATTAGAATGTCGTCTAGGTACGGAGCTACCGAAATCCCTCGCGGTCTTAGTACCGCTAGAAGGGCACCCAGAACCTTTGTGAAGATTCTTGGAGCCGTAGCCAATCCGAATGGAAGAGCTACAAACTGGTAGTGCCTGTCTAAGAAGGCAAACCTTAGATACCGGTGATGATCTTTGTGGATCGGTATGTGAAGGTAAGCATCCTTTAAATCCACTGTGGTCATGTACTGACCCTCTTGGATCATGGGTAAAATTGTCCGAATAGTTTCCATTTTGAACGATGGAACTCTTAGGAATTTGTTTAGAGTCTTTAAATCTAAGATTGGCCTGAAAGTTCCCTCTTTTTTGGGAACCACAAACAGGTTTGAGTAGAACCCTTGTCCTTGTTCCGACCACGGAACCGGATGGATCACTCCCATTGTTAACAGATCTTGTACGCAGCGTAGAAACGCTTCTTTCTTTATCTGGTTTGTTGACAACCTTGACAGATGAAATCTCCCTCTTGGGGGAGATAATTTGAAGTCTAGAAGGTATCCCTGAGATATGATCTCTAGTGCCCAGGGATCCTGAACATCTCTTGCCCAGGCCTGGGCGAAGAGAGAGAGTCTGCCCCCTACTAGATCCGGTCCCGGATCGGGGGCTCTCGGTTCATGCTGTCTTTGGGGCAGCAGCAGGTTTCCTGGCCTGCTTGCTTTTGTTCCAGGACTGGTTAGGCTTCCAGCCTTGCCTGTAACGAGCAACAGCTCCTTCCTGTTTTGGTGCAGTGGAGGTTGATGCTGCTCCTGTTTTGAAATTCCGAAAGGGACGAAAATTAGACTGTCTAGCCTTAGCTTTGGCCTTGTCTTGAGGTAGGGCGTGGCCCTTACCTCCCGTAATGTCAGCGATAATTTGTTTCAAACCGGGCCCGAATAAGGACTGCCCCTTGAAAGGTATATTAAGTAATTTGGACTTAGAAGTAACATCAGCTGACCAGGATTTTAGCCACAGTGCCCTGCGTGCCTGTATGGCGAATCCTGAGTTCTTAGCCGTAAGTTTGGTTAAATGTACTACGGCCTCCGAAATGAAAGAATTAGCTAGTTTAAGGACTCTAAGCCTGTCCGTAATGTCGTCTAGCGTAGAGGAACTAAGGTTCTCTTCAAGCGACTCAATCCAAAATGCTGCCGCAGCCGTAATCGGCGCGATACATGCAAGGGGTTGTAATATAAAACCTTGTTGAACAAACATTTTCTTAAGGTAACCCTCTAATTTTTTATCCATTGGATCTGAGAAAGCACAGCTATCCTCCACCGGGATAGTGGTACGCTTAGCTAAAGTAGAAACTGCTCCCTCCACCTTGGGGACCGTTTGCCATAAGTCCCGAGTGGTGGCGTCTATTGGAAACATCTCTCTAAATATTGGAGGGGGTGAGAACGGCACACCGGGTCTATCCCACTCCTTAGTAACAATTTCAGTTAGTCTCTTAGGTATAGGAAAAACGTCAGTACTCGCCGGTACCGCAAAGTATTTATCCAACCTACACAGTTTCTCTGGTATTGCAACAGTGTTACAATCGTTGAGAGCTGCTAAGACCTCCCCTAGTAGTACACGGAGGTTCTCCAATTTAAATTTAAAATTTGAAATATCTGAGTCCAATCTGTTTGGATCAGAACCGTCACCCACAGAATGAAGCTCTCCGTCCTCATGCTCTGCGAGCTGTGACGCAGTATCAGACATGGCCCTAGCATTGTCAGCGCACTCTGTTCTCACCCCAGAGTGATCACGCTTGCCTCTTAGTTCAGGTAATTTAGACAAAACTTCAGTCATAACAGTAGCCATATCTTGTAATGTTATCTGTAATGGCCGCCCAGATGTACTAGGCGCCAAAATATCACGCACCTCCCGGGCGGGAGATGCAGGTACTGTCGCGTGAGGCGAGTTAGTCGGCATAACTCTCCCCTCGCTGTTTGGTGAAATTTGTTCACATTGTACAGATTGACTTTTATTTAAAGTAGCATCAATACAGTTAGTACATAAATTTCTATTGGGCTCCACCTTGGCATTGGAACAAATGACACAGATATCTTCCTCTGAGTCAGACATGTTTAACACACTAGCAAAAAACTTACAACTTGGTTATAATCTTTTTTAGCAAAAAACGTACTGTGCCTCAAAGAGGTACTAACGATTAAATGACAGTTGAAATAATGAACTGAAAAACAGTTATTGCATCAAATTTTAAAACAACACAACTTTTAGCAAAGGTTTGTTCCCATTAGTAAAAAACAACACTAATTAAATTTGTACATAAGAAAAACAAAACAACGTTTTTTATACACAGTCACTATAAGAATTCTCACAGCTCTGCTGAGAGAATTTACCTCCCTTCAAAGAAGTTTGAAGACCCCTGAGATCTGTCAGAGATGAACCGGATCATGCAGGACATATAAAAGTAGGTGACTGGAATTTTTTGATGCGTAGCAAAGAGCGCCAAAAACGGCCCCTCCCTCTCCCACACAGCAGTGAAGAGAAACGAAACTGTCACAATTAAAGCAAAAAACTGCCAAGTGGAAAATAATGCCCAAACATTTATTCACACAGTACCTCAGCAATGTAAACGATTCTACATTCCAGCAAAAACGTTTAACATGAGAATAGTTATTAAAAGGATTAGTGACCTTAACACAGTAGTTCCGGTGAAATACCATCCCCAGAATACTGAAGTGTATACATACATGTCATTTTAACGGTATGGCAGGCTTTTCTCATCAATTCCATTCAGAAAATAAAAACTGCCACATACCTCAATGCAGATTCATCTGCCCGCTGTCCCCTGATCTGAAGCCTTTACCTCCCTCAGATGGTCGAGAACAGCAATATGATCTTAACGACTCCGGTTAAAATCATAGTAAAAAATCTCTGTCAGATTCTTCCTCAAACTCTGCCAGAGAAGTAATAACACGCTCCGGTGCTATTTTAAAATAACAAACTTTTGATTGAAGTCATAAAAACTAAGTATAATCACCATAGTCCTCTCACACATCCTATCTAGTCGTTGGGTGCAAGAGAATGACTGGGACTGACGTAGAGGGGAGGAGCTATATGCAGCTCTGCTGGGTGAATCCTCTTGCATTTCCTGTTGGGGAGGAGTTATATCCCAGAAGTAATGATGACCCGTGGACTGATCACACATAACAGAAGAAACTAAATTAAATTTATTAAACCCTAATCTGCCGCTCCCGACATCGCCGCCACTAATAAAAATTATTAACCCCATTCCACCGCTCCCCGATATCGCTGCCACTATACTAAAGTTATTAACCCCTAAACCGCCGCCCTCCATCGCAAACACTATTTAAATATTATTAAACCCTAATCTGACGTCCGCCCATATTGCCCCCACTATACTAAAGTTACTAACCCCCAATTCCGCCGCCACTATAATAAACCTATTAACCCCTAAACCAAAAGCCCCCCCCAATGAAATATACTAAATTAAACTATTAACCCCTAAACCAAAAGCCCCCCACATCGCAATAAACAAATTTAAACTAGTAACCCCTAAACCTAACGCCCCCTAACTTTATATTAAAATTACAATTTCCCTATCTTAAATTAAATCCTACCTGTCAAATTAAAAAAAAAATAAGTTTAAACTAATATAACTATTTAATATTAAACTAACTACCAATTAAATAAAACTAAAATACAAATTGAAAAATCCTAACACTACTATAAAATTACAAGCTAATTACAAAAAATACAAAATTACAAGAAATAAAAAAGTCCACCCAAAAGAAAAAAAAGGGCCTTTTGTAGGGCGTTGCCCTAAGTTAAACAGCTCTTTTACCTGTAAAAAAAAAAAATACAAAGACCCCCCAACAGTAAAACCCACCACCCAACCAACCCCCCAAAATAAAAAAATAAAAAAACTAACAAAAACCTAAGCTACCTATTGCCCTGAAAAGGGCATTTGTATGGGCATTGCCCTTAAAAGGGCATTTAGCTCTTTTGCATTGCCCTGAAAAGGCATTTAGCTCTTTTAAGAAAAGCCCAAACTCTAAACTAAAAACAAAACAACACCCCAAAAAAACACAACTATCACTAACCCCCGAAGATCCACACAGTTTTTGAAGTCCCGCTTGAACGATATTCATCCAGGCGGCAAAGTCCTCATCCAGGCGCGAGAAGTCTTCATCTAGGCGGCATCTTCTATCTTCATCCCGGCAGCGTGGAGCAGGTTCATCTTGAAGACATCCAGCACGGAGCATCCTCTTCATACGGTCGCCGCCATATACTGAATATTCAATGCAAGGTACGCGATTTTGAATTGCGTACCCTGCATTGAAGATTCAGTATATGGCGGCGACCATATGAAGAGGATGCGCCGCGCTGGATGTCTTCAGGATGGACCCGCTCTGCACCGCCGGGATGCAGATAGAAGATGCCGCCTGGATGAGGACTTCGCTGCCTGGATGAAGATCGTTTAAGCGGGACTTCAAAAACTGTAAGTGGATCTTCGAGGGTTAGTGATAGGGTTTTTTTAAGTTTTTTGGGGGGTGTTTTTTTTTTAGTTTAGGGTTTGGGCTTTTCATAAAAGAGCTAATTGCCCTTTTCAGGGCAATGCAAAAGCGCTAAATGCCCTTTTCAAGGCAATGGTTATCTTAGGTTTTTTTTTCATTTTGTGGGTTTGTGGGGGGGGGGGTTGTAATGTTAGTGGGTTTTTGTATATTTTTTTTTTCAGGTAAAAGAGCTGTTTAACTTACGGCAATGCCCTACAAAAGGCCCTTTTAAGGGCTATTGGTAGTTTATTGTAAATTAGTTTTTTTTAATTTTGGGGTGTTTTTTTTTTAAATGGGTATTAGAATAGGAATAATTTTTATTATTTTTGATAATTCGTTTGTTATTTTGTGTAAAAAAAAAATCCGTTTTGGGGTGGGTTTTTATTTTTAGATTAGTGGGTTATGCATTTCATGCAAGAGCTGAATGCCCTTTTAAGGGCAGGAAAAAGAGCTGAATGCCCTTTGAAAGGACAATGCCCATACAAATGCCCTTTTCAGGGCTATGGGTAGATTAGGTTTTACTTTATTTTAATTTTGTGGGTTGGGGGGGTGAGGGTGTTTGTTTTGTAGCAAAAGAGCTGTTAACTTTAGGCCAATGCCCTACAAAAGGCCCTTTTAAGGGCTCTTGGTAGTTTATTTTAGATTAGGCTTTTTTATTTTGGGGTGGTATTTTTTTTGTTTTTGTTTTTTTAAAGAGTAAGGTTTTTTTTGTAATGTTAGGTTTAAGTGTAAGGCAGCTTAGGTTTTATTTCACAGGTAAGTATGTATTTATTTTAACTAGGTAGTTAGTAAATAATAACTATTTACTAACTAGTCTACCTAGTTAAAATAAATACAAACTTATCTGTGAAATAAAAATAAAACCTAAGCTAGCTACATTATAACTATTAGTTATATTGTAGCTAGCTTAGGTTTTATTTCACCCTGCTCGGGTGCTTCCAGAGGCTCCCGTTCCCCCCGGCGGGGTAAACGTCAGAAGCGGACCATTCACCCCTCATCACACCGTGGCCGGAACTGGGAAACCAGTAGAGCCGGCTGGCATCCAGAGATCTGGGGGAAAAGGCGATTAGGCCTCACCGATGCGCAGCCTGGGATAAAGGGCGCGAATACCCGCCATTTTGGGCCTCCGGGCCTTACATCTCCCCACACGCCTGGGAGCAGTGACAGCTCAAGGGGGAATCATCTGCAGCGGAGTCCCACACCTTGCATCAGCTAGGCTCCTTGCCTCAACATCTTCCCCCGCAGACCGGGTAAGACTTAGTCAGTTTATCTGACACTTTTCATATCTACTCCTGACTCCGCTGTATAATTTGTGCACATCTACCAGTTTTCCCCCAATACTTTTGCTGGTCCCTCCTTAACGCCTACTAGCATTTATTTGTGCCAAAGTGTTGAGTGTACTTTGAACTCTGCTCCTGTAGAAGGCCTGTGCCCCCTTGACACTTCAAGCGAGCTATAGCCTACCCCATCTCTCTAGGCCCTTTGGGGGCCACACACAATAAGATCCATCATTCAGGAACCCCCGGCTGGCCTTCTGTCCAATACTGGGACATATAGGGGAAGACCCCCACATTGCTGGGATAACTACACGCACCCAGCTACCCTGCTCTTTACCCAAGGATATATACCCCAGAGACACCTACTACTGCATACCCCATGTTGTCTCTGCTTCCCTAGCAACCGCACTCCCTACCTGGCAAACTACAGAGCATAATAGAAGGGTTAACTCTTACCACGCCAGAGACCCCTATCCTCTCACATCACATATCTTGGGAGGAAGATAACTGAATTCATTCCTAACTAATATCTTACACCATTTCTAACTCCGTCAGCTATCTTGGAGGACTCTGCCATTGTCACTTCACTTACACTCCATTTTTTTTTTTGAGACTGCGGAGCTATAAACTGGACTCTTAACGAAAGTATAAATGTGAAAGGCTGCTGCGTCAGTGCAATTGTCCTTAGGCATGATGCCTATGGTGTAGTGTCATTCAATAACAACTCTTTCCTTCCACAGGCTTCCCTGCAGACCTTAATTAGTTATTGGCCTCAACCCCCCCGGGGCCTTGTTTATTGTCTTACTTGTTTTCATTAGCCCTGCATAACCGCTGTATTTTTATCCACAAGCCTTGTGTCCCCATATTTCTCAGGCCCCAGTCTCTCCTACCTGCTCATTGCACTAACTTGAACTATCCATTGCATGAGAAAGCAATTTTAGCCTCTCTCCCGTGCACTGAGCAGTAGGGGCCACTGTGTGTCATGTAATCTAGGCCCACGAGCCCGCCTGGGTACGAGGGCCCGTCTCTTAGCTGGCGCTCTGACACAGTCGGATTTGATATAACTACTTGTGACATCCCATCTGATTTTTGGCTGCTGCTATCTGACCCCTCACCTCTCCGCTCCCGCCCGGCTAGTCCGGGTGGGTCACCTCCAACTTCCTTTTTCCCTTCCTTCGGGTCGTATCCCCTACTCCCTGAGGTGGGGGACTTGGGTAGCTGTAACAAATCTATGTGCTAATGTAACTCTTCTTTTCCAAGTGCGACTCAGCCCCGCTCTAACTACGAGACAGGTGCCATGTAAATTAAGTGCTTCACTTTAATATGTATAACCTTTGAATTCCTTCCAAAACAGCAGGACGCTACTTAGAGCCCCCAGGGACCTCCTATTTTATCCGCTGGATATCTGATTACTTATATATAAGATGCCTCACATGATAAAGAAACATTCGAAGTCCAACCCCAAACCTAGGAAAACAGTCTTCGATCATTTCACCCACATAACCAAGGAACCCCCATCCCAACCAGTAGGTGAGATGAGTGAACAGGACTCCCAAGATGAAGAGTCCCAATCTAGCCAACATTCAGCATCTTCTTCCCAACATTATATCACAGAATCATCGCTTAAAAAACTACTAGCCATCCAGACCAAGTCCATCACCCAAGAAATTCAGCGCAGCTCCGCAGAGCTCAAGAAAGAAATTTCGGAAATTGGTGACAGAGTTGATGCTCTGGAGCGCAAGCAAGATGATCAGGCTGTGGACCAATCCAACATTCTGGCTTACGCTGAAAATCTTGCAGAGCAGATCTTGCAGCTAGAATCTAAATTAGCTGACATGGAAGATAGATCGAGACGAAGTAATATCAGATTCAGAGGGGTCCCGGAAACAGTGACTCCAGCGGATATTCAAGGCTACCTTCAAGACCTCTTTAAAGAGCTTATAGGCACCCCTGAAGGCCTATCTAGCACAATGGAGAGGGCACACAGAGCATTACGCCCCAGATCAGTGAGTTCCGACAAGCCGAGAGACATTGTGGTGTGCTTCCATAGCTACTTATATAAAGATCGCCTCCTTCAAGCTGCTTATCGCAAGCCAAATCTAAGTGGTAGGTTTGAGGGGGTACAAATCTTGCCTGACCTTTCTGCACATACTCTCCAGCAACGTCGACACTTCCAGTCAGTGACCACTGCTTTGCGCAAAGCTAATTACTGATATCGATGGGGGTTCCCAACCAGGCTCATAGTCACCAAGGATAATCAATCCATAACCATCACTACACCCTCTCAGGGTACGACTCTACTGGCCTCATGGGGTCTTCTTGTGGACCCTCTCAATACCCGGACTCAATCTCAAACTGCCTTGAGAGCCTCAGCCCCTGAATGGTCGACAAAAGAACAGAGAATAAAAAGGCCTAAGACACAACACTCACAGGCTTCTCTGGGACACTCTGAGCTCACTGAGTAGGCCTCTGCGGAAATCATGTGTCCTGGTTCAGAAGTTAGTTGACCCTAGGATCTCTCCTGATAGCACTCTCTGCCTGGCCTACATCTTGGCTAAGGTGGGGCCGCAGTGAGACCTATTGATCTGTTAAATTGTTTACTTATGGAAAAAGTTATATATAATAAGTTATGATAAATTATGTTACTTGCTGTTTTGCATTTGTTTAGGTTTAAGCACTTTGTACTTTGATAAACTTACTCTTAGAGCGGGGCTGACGCTTCTGCTCCGATGTGCTAGCTCCGGAGCTGTTTTCTCAACCCCCCAACTGAAGCCCACTCTAGGGCTCACCTGAGGTGGACTACTTCCACCACTCCAGAGGCACTCCTTAGTGCCTTCCTTCTCTACTTCCTTACCCTCCCTCTCTCTCTCCCCCTTTCTGTCCCTCAGACCCAGAAACTCTGACTCCCTTCCTCCAACTCTCAATCATTACTATTTATGACAGGCTCTCCTCTGAGGTTTCTTACCCAAAATGTTAGAGGACTTAACACTCCCTTTAAGAGAAGTCTTTTATTGCGCTCACTAAAACACCACAACCCTGATGTGGTGTTCCTACAGGAGACACATTGGCTCAAGGACGAACCGATTAGACTTTCCTCCAGGGATTATACACATATTGAGTATGCTCCCTTCACAAAAACTTTGTTTTATTTATCTCTCAGCAAAAAAAAGAACAAAGTATTTTTCCTAAATTAATTTTTTTAATAGTTGCAAAAAAAAAACAAAAACAAAAAAACAACTGTAACCAATTGGAAAAGCAGCTTCCACTATAAACAACAGGGGAAGATGGCATCATATTATCCTCTGATAAAGTGAAGCTATTTACAAAACTGGTCAGGAGAACAGCCTTGTGGGAGTGACGTCAAGCCCATTGAATCCTGGAGAACACCAACGTGGACACGGACTTATCCAGATCTCTTGCCTTTAAACTTAAAAGGATTTTAAAACCACCCATACATTTTGAGAACTTCATCTATTTTTTGGAATTGTTTAAAAATGACATCTAATATAATTTATGCTTTTACAGAGTAAGCACAAATGGAACTTGCATTACTTCCATTTAAAGAACTAAAAGTACAAAAATACTTTAAGGATATAAGAGTTTTGAGACAAATAACTTATTTTTGCTACAAAGCATTTTCACCAAATAAAAAGCTTTTTTATCCATATGAACTTAAAGTGAAGGTAAACTTTTAGCCTTCATAATGCATATTTACAATCCGATTACCCTGTTAAATACAGTCGCTATATTTTTTTTTTAATAAAGATTAGTTATTTCTATCTTTTTTACCACTGATTTTTATTACCCTTGCCTTCCGATTCTCCTCCCATTCCTTATTTCTGGCTTTAGGATACAGTGATGTATAGAGCGGTCCCACCCGCTCTATATGTATCTACCAAGCTTGTGCACATCGATCAGCTACAAACCGCGCATGCGCATCCTTATGGCACTATCACCTTTGCGCATGCGTTAATCGTGATACAAATGTTGCAGAATGGTAAATTGTTTCCAAGTTAGTTGCGTATGAGTTGTGATGCGGTTTCCAGAGTTCCAGATAATTGAAATTGATAATGCGCATGCGCGAAACATCTCCAAAAAGTTACGCATGCGTATATTGAGCCACAAAATGATTACGTCAATTGACGGCCGCCTAACGGCCAGAGAATCAATTGGCTGAGTAAAGAACATGATCGTTGATTAGAAAAAAAAAAAAAAAAAACGGGTTGATTTGCGGATAGCGCAATTGGTGAGAAAAATATAAGATATGTAAGCTAATTATTAAATGTCGAACAATTGATGAATTAAAGTTATATTATTTTGGGGGTAATAAACAAACTTATTCATTCTAGACCGTTTTAGTTTACCTTCACTTTAATGTTTGCTCATTAATTTTAACCTTAAAAATCTACACTGAGGGGGAACCTGTTCTTCTATAAACACAGCCAGAGAACAGTATCCTGCACAGTTGGAATCATCTTTAAAACAAATAGGGGACCTTTCCCCTCTATACGTTTAAGATACCTCATAACCATTCATATATACAGACACATGCACTCATATATACCCTTTATATACTACTACTATATTACTGGGCTAAAAGAAGCTGCACCAAGGTGGTAAATCGCCATATAACAGGCTAAAAATGGTATTGAGTTAGTTGTTCGTTCCTGTGAGAGCGCTACTCTCTGAATGTATTTAGTCTCCCTAAGGAGAAACCAGACGTGGACTCCTTGCTCAGTGTACTTAGAGGAATATGGCTACACCTCACTGATGAGGCCCAATGAAGGCCGTAACGATCATCTGCGGTTGCTGCGTTCCTTGTTCAGAGAGGAATGGCCTGTTATTTCGGCGCTGGACTGACCGTAATAGGCAGGATAAGACTGATATACTACAGGAATGTTCTACTCTGTGAAAACCATTACTGGGCTAAAAAGAAGCTGCACCCAGGTGGTAAATCGCTATAGAACAGGCTAACAATGGTATTGAGCTAGTTCTTTGTTCATGTAAGTGCACTTATCTTTGTATAATTATATATATATATATATATATATATATATATATATATATATATATATATATATATATATATATATATATCCAGCAGGGTCAAAGCACTCCAGGCAATATTGCAGCGTAGCTGCTAGTAGGTGCACTTTAAAGTACATACTGTATATAAAGAGCAGGAACAGAAGGCACTCACAGGGTCTTGATAAGCCAAGGTAATTTAATACGAACGTTTCGGGGTCTCCCCCATTTTCAAAGTAAAATGACAGATGGTGTAACAAACTCACCCTATTTGCAGCTCCCACTACCATTGTACCGTCTCTGGAGGCGCCCCAGAAGTTGTCCGCGTCACGTGATGCAGATGTCACAATCTCCATGACAACCAGATGCCTCGCCATTTTTGCTGACGTAACTTTTGCTGACATATTTATTGCTGACATATTTCAGGGCTTGTGTATTCATTCTTCACATCTTATATTCTCTGCTTGTGATACACGCATACAATAATTGTTTGGCATGGGGGCTATAGGGATAACATAGCATATTTAATGATATTGTATATTTATTTGCACATGTAATGTTCTGTTCAGACTGTTAGATTACATTCAGCCTTCCTATGACATTGATGACCATTAGCCGATTTACAATGACACTGTATAGCGCTCCATATTTGACATTTTGTTGTTGCTTCTATCTTCACGCAGCCGTCCCTGGCAAGGCATCCGGTTGCCATGGAGATAGTGACGTCTGGATCACTTGAAATGGATAACTTCCGGGACGCCTCCACAGACGCAATGGTGGTGGGAGCTGCAACTAAATAGGGTGAGTATGTTACACCGTCTGTCATTTTACTTTGAAAATGGGGGAGACCCAGAAACGTTAGTATTACATTACCTTGGCTTATCAAGACCCTGTGAGTGCCTTCTGTCTGTGTATATATATTACATACACACACATATACAAAATATATGCAAAAGCAGCAGTCATAATAGTATGAGCACAAGTCTTGGTGCTGTATATAAATGATACTGTGTAGCAATTGGACTAATGTCAGTCACAGTCCGAGAATTCCAACAGTATAATTAATCCCCTTCAGTGTAGTAATTGTAAAGTGCAGAAAATAGGCAAACATACCTCTCCATTCGTAACGAGACCACAAGTCTACCTCTCCATCTCCAGTAGGTGATGCTGCGGAAATACTCACTATCAGTGTGATGGAGCAGAGATCGATGGCCGTCGGAGGCTGTGTGTGTCAACGCGGATGGTGCCGCGTCAAGCTCCTCCTATGTGACGCCAGAGAGGGAAGCGGTCAGGTGAAAGAAAATACTCACTACTACGAAGGGGGTTCTTCCGTATGGGACGCTGCTGATGGCAAAGTGTAATGTGATAAATCGGTTCCAATCCTCTGGGCTAGCTCAGTCACAAATTACAGATGCAAAAAGAACAACAAGGAGATGTAGGAATCTTGAACCAAGTGGGTTTATTCAAAAATAGGAGTTTGAACCTCCAGGGCACTGCTAGGGCATCTATTAGATCCGCTTGGGGATCCCTCGACCCATACGGATCCCTGGGTAGTTTGGTATTGAGATAGGATGCCATGAGATCTATCTCCAGCTTCCCCCACTTGCTGCATATCTCTGCACACACCTTGGGATGGAGAGACCAATCCCCTGGATGGAAGGATTGCCTGTTGAGAAAATCTGCCTCCTAGTTGTCCACACCCGGAATGTGGATCACTGACAGCAAATATCTGTGGGCCTCCACCCACTCCAGAATCTGAGATACTTCTTTCATGCCAAGGAACTTCTCGTTCCCCCCTGATCGTTGATGTAAGCCACTGAGGTTATATTGTCTGATTGGAATCTGATAAACTGGGATGAACCCAAAACTGGCCAAGCCTTCAAGGCCTTGAAGATTGCCCGTAGTTCCAAAATATTGATTGGGAGGAAGGACTCCTCCCCTGTGCCTTCCCCCCCTAAACAGCTCCCCATACGAATAGGCTTGCGTCCGTAGTCACAATCTCCCAGGATGGTCTTAAGAGTCATGTCCCTCGGGACAGATGATCTGGACAGAGCCACCAAGAGAGAGATTCTCTTGAACGGCTGTCACAATCTGTTGAGACAGATCTGAATGATCTCCATTCCACTGCCTCAGCATGCACAGATGTAAAGGTCTGAGACGGAACCTGGCAAAAGGAATGATGTCCATGCAGGACACCATGAGACCAATCACCTCCATACACTGAGCCACAGATGGACTCAAGGAGTTCCAGAGGGCAAGACATGCCAAAGTTAGCTTGCAACGTCTCTGGTCTGTTAGAAATATCCTCATGGATATGGAGTCTATTATAGTACCCAATAATTCCACCCTGGTACTTGGGATAAGAGAACTCTTTTTCCACGTTTATCTTCCATCCATGTGATCGAAGAAGACTGAGAAGGGACTCCGAGAATTCTTCCGCTTGCACCAGAATATCATCCAAGTATGGGGCTACTGCAATACCCTGAGTTCTGACAACAGCTAGAAGAGCCCCCAGAACCTTCGTAAAGATTATTGGAGCAGTAGCTAGGCCAAACAAAAGGGCATTGAACTGGAAGTGCTGGTCCAGGAATGCAAACCTCAGGAACTAAAAGTGTTGCATGTGGATTGGAACATGAAGGCAAGCATCCTTCAGATCTATAGTGGTCATAAAACGGCCTTCCTGAATTAAAGGAAGGATGGACCATATCATCTCCATCTTGAAGGAAGGGACACTGAGAAATTTGTTTAAGCATTTTAGGTCCAGAATTGGGCGGAAAGTTCCCTCTTTCTTTGGGACCATGAAAAGGCTTGAATAAAACCCCAAACCTCTTTCTTTGATAGACACCGGGAAAACAACTCCTAAGGAGGATAGATTTCGAACGCACCCTAGAAAGTCATCTTTTCTGGTCTGGTAGACAAATTCTAAAGAAGGAATCTGCCCCTTGGCGGATGAGATTTGAAGCCCACCTTGTATCCCTGAGATACCACCTCCAGGACCCACGGATCCTGTACGTCCTTGAACCAGGCATTTGAAAAAAAGAGAGAGTCTGCCTCCTACACAATACGATCCCGGATCGGGGGCCGCCCCTTCATTCCGATTTGTTTTCAGCAGACTTCTTATTCTGCTTGGATTTATTCCAGGACTGAGCTGGCTTCCAAGTACTCTTGGCTTGCTCGTGCTTGGAGAAGAGTTGTTGTCGTTGGGATTTGTCAGAACGAAAATTAGAAGATTGTCGTCCCTTAGACTTGTTCTTCGTATCTTGCGGTAGGAAGGCACCCTTGCCTCCGGTAATCGTAGAAATAATGGAGTCCAGGCCTGGACCAAATAAAATCTTTCCCTTGAAGGGAAGAGAAAATAGTCTGGAATTAGAAGTCATATCCGCAGACCAAGACTTCAACCAGAGCGCCCGGTGGGCTAGGACCACAAAGCCAGAGGCCTTTGCATTTAGCCGAATAATTTGCATGTTCGCATCAGATAAAAAAAAAAATAGCAATTCTCAGAGCTTTAATTCTGTCTTGAATATCCTCGAGGGGAGACTTCACCTCAATGAGTTCCAACAAAGAGTTGCACAAGTATGTAACCGCTCCGGCAACCGCGGTAACTGCAGCCGCCGGTTGAAACAAAAATCCTGTATGTTGAAACATCTTTCTCAGAAAGGTTTCCTTTTTCTTATCCATCGGCTCTCTGAACAAAGAACTATCCTCAAGAGGTATAGTAGTACATTTAGCAAGCGTAGAGATAGCACCATCCACCTTAGGAATGGAGCCCCACAAATCCAGTTGGGAGTCCGGGACCGGGAACAACTTTTTAAAAGTAGACAAGGGGAAAAAGGAAGAACCAATTTTTTCCCATTCATTCTTAATAATGTTCGCCATATTAACCGGTACAGGAAAAGTCAAAAGGAACTTTCCTGTCTTTGTAAACTCTGTCTAATTTAGGTATCAAAGGTTCTTCAGGCAGCGCGGCCTCTGGAACTTCTAACGTAGACAGAACCTCTTAATAAAAAACGCAAGTGCTCAATTTTAAATCTAAAGGACGGTTCCTCCACAGCAGGAGGCGTAGACGCTAAGGACTCCGACCCAGAAAGTTCACCCTCTGAAGCTACAGAGGTTACCTCATCATCGGATAACTGGGACCTAATAGCTAAATCTGATAAATATTTAGATGACTCAGGGTCAGGAGAGCTATGTTTAACCTCTTGCTTTTGTTAGAGTGAAGTAATGCACTGAGGGCCGCAGACACCACCGTTTGTAACTGCGTGGCAAAGTCCGCAGGAAGAAGGCCCCCTCCGGATGGAGGATTAGATGTGCTACGGGGAACTGCATGTGGAGTGGATAATGTAGCAAGGGTAGTAATCGCACAGAACGCCGAGCCCTGAGAGGTAGATGGCTCAGAGAGACTAAGAGCCTTAGCAGGCTTGTCTCCCTTCTTAAACTTTATAACTGTTAAGGCATCTGGAACATAATTGAATGGGCGGGAAAACCATGGGCGGGAAAACCACGGCCTCCTCACAATATAAACAGGTATGATTTAGTACAGAAGAAGGAGTACCTTCTAAAATGTCAGAGTCCTCCATAGCTCAGGTTATACCTACAGAAGGACAGAAATAAAAATGTTTTTTATTATAGAAAACCGCACCTTTATACTCCCAAAGGCTCCTAGATCCAGACAGTTAACAGAGGAAAATGCTCCCTCAGGTTCAAGTCTCAGCTGGAATGGAGGAAATGAAGCAGGGAGTGAAACTCGCCAACTCTGATTACTTAGGAGCTGTTAGCAGTAGTCTGGATGGTTTCACAGAAAAATTTTCCCTGCATCTCCAGACTAACTTTCATCAATACTCTCACTGAGAGGTTGACATGACTACTTAAAACTCCAGTCCTATCTCAAAGGGCAGATACCCTTTTTTAGGACTCTCGGAATCTTCTGCCACCTCCTAACGTGACGAAAGGCAAAGAATGATGGGGTAATGAGGAAGTGGGAGGAATATTTAAGCCTTTGGCTGGGGTGTATTTGCCTCCTCCTGGTGGACAGATTTTGTATTTCCCCAACAGTAAGGAATGAAGCCGTCGACTCTCCCTATGTTAGGAAGGAAATGCTTTTCGTAACGAGTATAAAAACTGTAAAAGGTATTAACACTTTTTAGTACAATAATTTATTAAAAATATTTTCTATTTCAAAAAGAAACCATAAAGCGCACAAGCCCGGATATTTTCAACATATGCTACACACTTTCTAAAATAATACTTTAGCTGATTGTGTTGACTAAACAGTAGTTTCAATATTGTCAGACGTTAATCATCATCATTGATTTGAAAGGGATAGCAAAGTCAATTTTTATCACTAAAGCATCCTTTAGTCCAAACTATAATCATTAAAGATCCAAATACCTGACAATGTCACATTTCCTGCCTTTAAATGTGGCTCCTTTCCAAACCCACTGTGAGGCTAATTTGCATTAGCAAATCACGGAGGGCAGCCTGAGTGCTCCCCTTACGCAAGCTTCTTTGAGCGCACGTACCCGCAAATGCGCAGCAATGCCAGAATCTACCGCATATGTGCATTTTGAAGAGATCGGCAACCCAGGGAATCCTCGCCAACGTTGTCACCTGACTGCTGTTTCTGCAGAGCCAGAGACACAGCATCAGCAGAGGCAGAAGAGTGAGTGATTCTTTATATTTAGTTTAAGTATATTTAGAACACTCCTAGAGAAACAAGCAAATGTATTACATATATTTTAATCACATATATGAGCATGCATTGGGAGCTCTCATAATATGCAATTCTTCTGGCAATCGTGGGAGTGATAAACCTCTTGTTGGACAGCCCCTAGATGTGGGCTGTTTACTACATCAGACTATAAAAAAAGAATGGTTATGGGGGGCGGAGCCTAGCCAGGATCTGTAATGGCTGCATTTTAACAGAGCTCCGTAGTCCCTAGTGTTATATCGCAAATAACCTGGTTGACCCAAGCTTGATAAACCCACTCACTGGATCAAGAAAGACTCCCTGAACTTGGGAGAACCACAAGATACCTTCCCTTTAGAGATGCAGTGAGTCTTGGAGGAGCATAAACAGAAGCGATCTCAAGTGCCGAGACGCCTGCTGGGCATGGTGTCGGATGGCATAGAACCCCAGCATACATACCCCGGACCAGTGTAAGGCGGCACATACAGGGGACCTGAAGAGCCGAGGATACAGACCCGCATTATTGTGTTGCCGTTCGTGACGGCAGGGCCGCGACCACGTGGCTCAGACATTGAGGAGAGCAACGCACGCAGCATACCGCCGCTGCAGACGGCTATACACAGCAAGAGCCGACACCGGAGCATAACCCTCCACGATCCAGAACACAGCTAGCAGAAGGGCTCAGTGTGACTGATCGGAGCACAAGCAAGGAGTGAGGGTGAGTCCCGGAGGCGGCCTCCATACTGCTACTGATATTGATACTACTACCCACGAGCGGGCCCTCATTACATAATCTAGCCAAATAACTTTTAGCTAACAGAGCTCTGAGGTCACAAACGCCAGATAACAGACCTGATGGTAGAGACACAGGGGATCCCAAAGCACAAGCAGTTTGACTCAAACAGGGGATAAAAAAAAAAACAGGCCCTCTTAGAGAGAAAAAAAGGGAAAAAAAAAATTAGGCCTCAGTGATATACCAGGTGTGCAACCACAAACCACCACATTTGAGGATATATAAATAATAAAGATACGCACAACAAAGGTGCAATACTGAGCCTTTACAGATTATATATATATATATATATATATATATATATATATATATATATATATATATATATATATATATATATATATATATATATATATATATATATATATATATATATATATATATATATATATATATATATATATAGTCTCTCTGCCTGCAATGTCTACCAAAAGAAACCCTAAACCTTCCAAAAGCACACAACCTACCATGATGGAGAACTTTTTGATACCATCAGACTCTGCCCAAACGCCTAACAAAACTATACAGGACTCTCAGGGGCCCTCAGTGAATGCACAGGTCCATGAGCATAGGCCTAGCACTAACTCTCATAGCTATCTTACAAAAGAAGATATATTACACCTATCATCCAAGGAGGACATTAAATGTGTGATGCATGAATTTAAAAGTATGTTCAGGGAGGTTAAAATGGACATTGCAGCTATGGATCACCGTGTCACGCAGGTAGAGGAGAAACAGGAATCTCTTAGCTCCGATGTACAACATCAAGCTAGTTTACAGCAGGCTTAGGAGGGCATGGTTCACTCCCTTATGGACCGCTTAGAAGACCTAGAAAATAGGAGCAGAAGGAGCAATCTGCGCCTCCGGGGTATACCTGAATCAGTTGACCCCCCAGAAATACCACTTTATATACAGGAATTTATCAGATACCTAAAAAATAACGCCTCAGCACAAGATGTACAAATAGAGCGAGCACACAGAGCTTTACGCCCTAAACCACCAAATAGGGCCCCACCCAGGGACATAATTATTAAATTTTTATCTTTTCGGGACAAAGAAGAGATCCTCAAATTAGCTAGAGCCAGACACCCAATCACTTTTAGAGGTACAGAAGTTCAAGTATACTCAGACTTGTGTCCCACTACACTGCAAAAGAGGAGAGACATGCGATACATCACATCAGTGCTGAAGGAGAAGGGGATCCCATACAGGTGGGGATTCCCCACTTGCCTCATCTCCCCAACTTTAACCAAGCACTTGGACTGGAAATTGAACCGCCACATCAGGAAGAACCAGCTCGCAGAGCTCCGAATGCCATAATTCAGGAAGAAATCCAGCAGATCCATGGGTGAATCCAGAAAAATTGTCATGGATTTTGCTTTTGCTCCTTTTTTTCATTTTTTTTTCTCAAACTACTTCCTGGGACATTTACAGTTGGTCTCAGGCAGCACTGGTTCCTGACGAACTTTTCCAGGGGCTATGCCCCTCTGTGAAACTATCAGGTCGTATATAACATGCTGTTTTATTGTTGTTATTTTAAATTAATATCTGTACTACCACATTTATGTTTACCAAAAGTATTGCACCAAAAGTAATATAGGAATGTTTAATTTCGGCATTATCACCGGAAATACTATTACTGTTGTTAAAACCCGATATACAGCTAAGCTAACCGATATTGTTCTTATCTAGCATCCCTCTTGATTCAGTGACTACATTAATGCCCATCTCCCAATAGCAGAGTGTAGGGACTAATGTAGCAAATTACAGTAGAATACACAAAAGGGTCACCCATTCGATATTTTAAGAAGGGATGTGCTTTTATAATCAGGGCCCCCATGTTAGAGTGGTTGGCGAAGACACAAGCAGGCTACACTGTACTATTAACCCTCCCACTTGATTGATATAAGCACTTATACATCCTGTCCCGATCCTTCAATGAGATACGGGAGCTTGTGGGATATGCGGGAGGGAGGACATATAGCGTTAAGGTTGTCAGAGGATTAGCAATAGATAACCTACGGGGACACCTGTAAACACCTTCACATGGGTTGACGTATGACCAACACTAAAAGCCAATTAGATCCAGATAGTATGGAACCTGGAGAAGTAGGATGTATAGCTGAGTGGTAACATTATGTTGCTAACTAAGTTATTTAGATATAAGGAAAGCACTTTAATCCCTTCAAATTCACCTAAAGGGTCAACCAGATTTCAAAGCACAATGTTATCTAATTAAGTTCATAAGCGATATGCACAGGGACAACTACCCCTGATTTTTTTAAGTAGTTGTGACAGAATTTATTTGTTTTAGGAACTGTTACTGATTGTATTTGATGTTTAAGGTTATGCTTTCTCAGTTCTTACTAAGTGATACACATTCACTGTTTGAGTCTTCTTAGAGAAGACTCCCCTATTTCACGTCCCCTACACCCTCTAACCTTCTCGACCCCTTTCTTTCCCCTTTCACGTACTCCCCCCCTTCCCCCTAAACCCCTCCTCCCCCCCCCCCCTTTTTTTTTTCTTCCCCCTTCCTCCCTTCTTCTCTCTCTCTCTCTCTCTCTCTCTCTCTCTCTTTCCCTTTCTCTCTTCTATCTCTCTCTCTTTTTTCTTCCTTTCCTCCCTGGGATTGCCGTCTCCTCTCTCTCTCCCACGACGCACTATTGGACACACAGGGTAGCCATGGCGTCTCAAACTAATAGAGGTAAACCCCGGCCAATTGAACTTATTACTGTTAATGCCAAGGGGCTTAATAGTCCCTCCAAGCGTGCCATAGTTATGAGGGACCTACAGAGAATGAATGGGGACATAGTCCTCATACAGGAAACACATTTTGCAATAGCTCACGAACCAAATTGGCATAACCGACGATACCCAGTGGCATACTTTGCCTCAAGCTCCAAAAAAAAAAATGGGGTGGGGATTCTCTTTGGTGCAGGGGTTCCCTTCCAGCGCTCACAAAGTTACAAAGACCCTGAGGGCAGATTTCTGATACTTACGGGCACTTTGTTTAACAAGCCCATCACACTAGCCAATGTATATTGCCCGAACTCCTCCCAGCATCTCTTCCTTCAAAAAGTCTCCCGCAAACTACTTGAAATGCAAATGGGCATTTTGTACCTTGGTGGGGACTTCAATGCTCCCTTGGATCCTGTCCTTGACACCTCCAACGGTCTCTCCAGCGTCCCACATAAAACACTTAAACGCATGTCCTCTACACTGGCTGAATTAAAGATTCACGACATTTGGCGCACACATCACCCAACAGACAAGAATTTTACTTTCTATTCACATCCCCATCGAAAATATTCCAGGATAGACTATTTATTTACAGATTCCACCGGATTAATTATCACTAGAACTAGCAGAATTTCTGCGATCACATGGTCCGACCACGCACCAGTGAACTGTACCATTCAATGGCCTAGCAAGACTGTCACTCCCTTTATATGGAGAGTTGATGACACTCTTCTGGATGACCCAGTGTTTAACACTGAATTGAGAAAATCCATGACTGAATACTTCAGCTTAAACGCGACTGATGGGATTGACGAATCCGTTATATGGGAAGCGCATAAGTGCACTATAAGAGGCCTCCTCATAATACGCAAAGTGAGGTTAAACAAAATGCGGAAAGAGCAATATAACAGACTGTTGCTGCAGGTAAAAACATCCGAGCAACATCACAAACAGCACCCCCGAGACGACTTGGGGCTAGCACGATTAACCACGGCTAGGAAGGACCTCCTGCAATTTTTGCAGGAGGACTATCAAAGACAGGCTCTCAAGTTGCGGCAGCTTTACTTTGAACAGGGTGACAAACCTGGGAAACTCCTGGCAAGAGCCATAGCCAGGAAAAAACTAAAAGCCCATGTACACCACATAGTGGACGCAGGTGGAGGCATAAGGGCGGATGGCGATTCAATCGCTGCAGCCTTCAGGTGCTATTATGAATCACTCTACAACCTGACAAACCCTGGCAGAGAGCAGGCAGCTCCTCCCGCACACCAGACAGCAGATGATGACACACTTCAATATTTGCGGTCCACTGACCTCCCGGAAATTTCAGAGGCTGACAGAGAGCTCATGGAACAGCCAATCACACTTGAGGAAGTACAGAAGGCCATTAAAGACCTCCCGACGGGCAAAAGCCCCGGGCCCGATGGCTTCGGACTGAAGTATTATAAAAAGTACTTGGATATCCTTGCCCCAAAGCTGACAAACTTGTTCGCAACTTTGTCTGAAACTCCCAGGCTTCCCAGCACCATGCTGGAAGCTTACATTGCGGTCATCCCTAAACCTGGGAAACCACCTGACAAGCCTGAAAATTTCAGGCCGATATCTTTGCTCAACTCAGATGTAAAGATCTTGGCGAAAGTTGTAGCCGCCCGATTGAACAGACTTCTCCCGGGTCTCATCTCTGCTGACCAAGTAGGATTTATTCCTGCACGGGAAGCCAGGGATAACACCCTTAAAGTACAACAGCTGATAACTTATGCCCATATACACAAACTGCCTCTTGTCCTGGTAACAACAGACGCGGAGAAGGCGTTTGACCGGGTCAGCTGGAGGTTTATCCGATTGACACTGCAAAGGTTCGGATTCGGGCCCTGTATCATAAATGTCATCATGTCCTTATACTCGACACCAAACATGAGGGTGAGGGTGAATGGGACCCTCTCGGAAACATTCCTGATTAAAAACGGTACGAGGCAGGGGTGCCCTCTGTCACCTCTCCTCTTTGCTCTCACAATTGAGGTCCTTGCCAGTAGGATCAGGGCCAACGCAGCAGTGGGGGGGTCTGACCGTTGGCGGCGTTGAGCATAAACTCTCAATGTACGCCGATGATGTCCTCCTGACATTAGGGGACTCAGACACATCTCTGAGGGAGGCTTTGATCGTTTTCAAGAAATACGGTGACCTTTCGAATTTTCTACTTAATCCTATGAAATCTGAGATCATAAATATCACTGAACACCCGGATAGGTTTGCAGCCTCAACGATAAACTGCCCAATTAAAATAGCCAGGAATAATATAAAATACCTGGGAATAATTATCACGCCTAGTGCCCCAGAAATTATTGAGCTTAATTACAAAAAAATCAGGGACGAAGTTCTTAGAGACTTGTCCAATTGGAAAAAGAAAACAATCTCATGGTTGGGAAGAATAGGGATTGTTAAGATGAATGTACTCCCGAGGATCCTTTACATCATGCAAACAATCCCGTCACTGTCGGGTTCTCACTACCTTCAACAACTGCAAAAGGGCATTGAAACCTACATATGGAATGGAGTCAGACCAAGAGTCAGAAAGTCCACCATATACCTGTCCAGAGATAGAGGCGGCTTGGGAGTCCCGCTCTTAAGAGTGTACCAAAAAGCTATATCCCTTCAGAGGATTGTGGAATGGAGTCGGAACTCACTTGATAAGTTATGGATACAAATAGACAATGAAATCTTGCAACGCGGAAACACTGGGGCACTGGCCTGGATTTCTGCTAAAAACCGCCCGTTATCCCTTGCACTGTACCCAATGATAAGTGATACGTTCAAGGTGTGGGACAGGACAATAGAAGAGAGCTCCTATGTGTCAACACACACCTCACCAAATATTCCCATACGGGAGAACCCTGACTTGGGCATGGAGTTTCCAAAACGCGCTAGGGGGACAACATACACTCTAGCTGATTCAGCTTTTTCGAATGTTGCGCAACAAAATAAGCTTAGATCGCAAACAGATTTGGTAGAATGGGACCGGACGGTCTTCTCGTCCTGGTTCAGAATGGCGCAAATCACTCACTACTTCATCACCTGCAAAGATCAAGCTGGGTTGCTTAGGGACAGAACGCCCTATGAGGCCCTGTGCACTATGCAACACCCGCCGACACATTTAATCTCTCTCCTATACAAACTTCTGATGAGTAGGGGAGGCACGGCTTTGCTGGCATACACTTCCGCTTGGCAGGTGGAATTGGATCTTGATATAACTGTCGCAGACTGGATGAAAATATTAACAAAGAACAGGAGAGCATCTGTGTCCGCAAGGATACAAGAAATGCATTATAAATTACTCAGCAGATGGTACCTGACACCCCAAAGACTGCGGAAAATTTACCCCAACACAGACGGAGGGTGCTGGAGGGTCTGTGGAAAGGAAGGATCACTTCTGCACATCTGGTGGACTTGTCCGCGAATAAGACCATTTTGGGAGGAGGTGCTGGGAGAGATGTGCAAAATTCTCAGACTCATTATCCCCCCCAAACCATCTTACCTACTCTTTCACGACCTACCTAAAGTGGTGGGAGAGCACAGACATATACTTTTTCTCATTATGCTGGGTTGCGCGAAGGGACTAATTCCCGCGCATTGGAAGGTCCCCGAGACACCGACAATCCAGGAATGGAGACACAAAGTAGGGGACTTACTCAAACTAGAACGATATCACTTTCTCAAAACAGGAAAACTTGTCACCCATGAGATGATGACGTTGACTTGGGAGGGCCGGGAGCTGTGACGGCGGTCCCTGTGACTTCTTATGGAGTGTCTCTCCAGTCTTTCTTTGCGCTTCACTCCCTCCTGTTTCTTCTTCCCCCCACTCTCTTCTCCCTCCCCCCCCCCCCCTTTTTTTTTTTCCCTTCCACTTCCCTGTTCTCCTCTTTATTGTCTTCTTATACTTGTTACTGGTCGTGACATCAGACTATATGGTTTATCAGCAACATGTAGAAAACGTGCTGAAAACACACAAGACTATCTTAATTATCTGATGTCAAGCTTCTAATTTGATACTCTAACTGTTGATAATGTTTGTCCTATATTGCCGAACTACTAGTTCGTGGAAACAAGCTCAGACTATCTACATTGTTCCTAATATAAAGTTGACAAGACATCGAGAGATTTGCTGGACTTTGAATATAAAATATCTTCTCTCTGTATTAAATATACTTAATCATTGTGATATTGATGATGGGAAAATATTTGATACTTTGCACTATGTAAGAAAATAGTATGTAATATTCAAGCAAACACTGTATATGATTTTTTGCTGTATGTCATTTTTGTCAACCTTAATAAAGCTTGTTTGGAAAAAAAAAAAAAAGAATGGTTATTCAAAATATAATACAGGCTTCATTTCAGAAAATAGTAAGTGGGAAATGTTTATTATATTTATATTTTATGATAAGCATGTTTACAACATTTATCTAGAAATTACTTTTCTAGTCCTTTAAAACAGAACGTATTTGTATAGTTAAAATGAATTCTCCTATGAAGAAACAATGCCATCTTCTGCTTGGCGCAAAGTGTGTACGTGACTTAATAAACACCGATTTTCTTCCTTCTCTACTCTTCCCTTTTAGTATTCATGACAGTTTGGGCATGCTGATGAGACCATGTGGTCTGTAACATCACACATAATAAGGATATCCACAGGCAAACACTTCATCATTGCTCATGATGTGGGGGGGGGGGGGGAGGAAGCAGTTTACCCTTGCACCATACAAAGGTTACACACAACCCCTGTACTGGTGAATTAGATTCTACCATTTCAAATAGGTCCCAAACACATCAAAGATTCAGGTAACCCCTGCAATGACAATTACTTGAAAGTCTAGGAGTTTTGGAGGAGGGTAATATGAGTCCTATTCAAAAGAGATTGATCGACTGAAATTGGAGAAAATCACACTTTCTAATGAGAGGTTACATGTCACCCCAAGGATACAAGTGAACACCAAATAAAAATAATCTGACATCTGGATTTTGAACAAATTTGTTGAGCACTTTACAGTGGTGTGCAAACATAGTACTGAAAGGCAAACAATTAACAGTACAGTATAAAGCCAAAGGTGGCTTACAAAAAATTAAATTCGCAGGAACTCAACAATATTTCAACAATTCTCCGATTTACCATTGATATAGATGGATTTATAATCCTAAACTTTTTGAACAGTCTTATAACATGTTATCCAACTTGTATAACTTTTTATTTCTCTTTTATCAGTAAGTCTCAACAAGAGCGTTGGGACACCACAAGGTTTCAAAGCCCTCAGCTGTTACAAACCATCAGGTCTAACTATAACAATAAGAACATCTTTTAATGACACATATTACATAATATGCTCTATACATTACAGATTAATCTACAGTAATTTCCTCTTTTATCGTATTACAACCAAGTCTCAGAGGTGTTATAAGTACATTCAAGTTATTAAAGGTAACACATGCATCTGAATCTCAGATTTAATGTTTCAAATGAAAAGATAACGTTGGTAACTAAGAAGTCTATTCAGAAAGTTTATGGGTTGGCTATATATATTCTGCTGCAAAATATCTGCATACAAGAGCTCCTGCACTGATTAAGCAAATCAACGGGTGGACTGTTGTAGGGTCACAGTGCACTTTTCAGCTTAATTACAAGAACAAATATAAAATACATAAAGGATGTACATTATAGTTTTTTAATATGCATAATAAAACATACAGGGATATACATGTTGAATGTGCAGACACTTTAAGTGTGCACATCTTTAAAGACAAATAATTACTATTTTTCAATATCAGTAAATGTTGCAAAAGGTAAAATTATATATATATATATATATATATATATATTTATTAATTAATCACACGCACTACTAGTTTTATATGAAGTTCCAAAGGGTTTCACTGTACTGACATGCAACGGATGTATAACTTCACAAGCACCTGAAATCAAGTGGAGTATACATTTACAAAGCTCTTTTAATTTTCATATTTGTTAATAATTACTGGGTAAGATTCTGTAAAGTGAATGGAGAATTAAATCTTATCTAATTACATACTTCACCAGTAGCTGGTAAGATGAAAAGGTTCACAGTTAAATCATTTAAAATTAAGCACTTACATTTTTGTACTATAATAAAGATATTTCATCATTCAAATCACAACCTGCTCAGGAGAAGTTCCGAAATGTGTGGGTGCAAAGGAAAATTGACCACATTACTAAATATCACTGTTGTAGGGTTAAAATTAGTGGTGGACCTATTCCTGAATTATTATTTTTTTATTTCTTTTTTTAATTTCCTCTCCGTTTGTCCTTGACAGAGTACTGGAAATATAAAAAGGCAGGATAGCTGACACCTTTGCGGATTGGGGGGGGCTGTAATAATAAATTAGGGTACTGAACACCAAGCACCAGCGCCCTTCAGACATTCTAATTTCACAGCTATAAAAAAATACAGCAAAAATCCCTATAAAAAATGAATTTCATATTTTATAATAAACATTTCAGACGTATTGATATTAAATGGAATAGAGGAAATAAATGTGCCAGTATCTAATCACGATGAAACTGGTGCTCCCCAGGATAGGGGTAATATATGTTTTTATACCTATAATGGAGATTATTAAAATGATTCAACTATTGTTATTATATAACTTTCTTTTATACTAGCATTTTAAAAATAACATTATTTTATTCTTCCAGTCAGTATATATAATTTTTGTTTTATTAAGGTAAAATGGTTACAACACACAAGTAGTGAAGGTAATAATAAGACAACAGGAGAAAACAATTTTATACAAAATTGTCAAACAAACTTGTAATTAGGGTTGCACTGATACCATTTTTTTTAAGACCGAGTACAAAGTACCAATACTTTTTTTAGAGTACTCACCGATACCAATTACCGATACTTTATTGTCATGTGACAGTATTATCAAATGTGCTTCATTCTTTTGGTATCTTTTGTTGAAGGATCAGCAATGCACTACTGGGGGCTAGCTCAGCAAGTTGAATGAGCCAGTGACAGCCATCAATCACTCAGCTAGCTCCCAGTAATGCATTGTTGCTACCTGCTAGTAGTGAGCATATAAACATGTTTTTCAACAAAGGATACCAAAAACAAAGCTTTCTGAATAATTTTGACTTTACTGTCCCTTTAATTAGTGTATAAAATTCAGAAGGAATTTGCTGGTAGTAAAATCTGTGAGAGGAATGAAGAGGTACTGCCAATGCCTAAATACTAGCATGCTGGGCCTGAATAAACCAAACATGCTGCTACTGTGACACAATATTATATAAAATGTATGTATGTATGTACTTGTAAAGCGCGGCTAATCACCCGTAAGGGTCTCAAGGCGCTGCTCATTTTATCAACCTCGGAAAGATGAAAGGCTGAGTGGACCTCGCCAGGGATCAAACCTGCAACCCTTGGGTTGCTACAGAGCTCAGCCACAGTGCCTTAGCATGCTGAACTGTTACACAATATAATACAACTTCCAATGCCATTTTCCTCCTAAATCATTTTAGCACAGTTGTTCAAACTTGGGAAGAGTGTACTATTTTTCCAAACTTATAGGGCAGTTTGAGTCAATCATTATGCTTTTATAGGACAACTACTGACTGAGGATTTATAATGGGGTTATTAAGGAGATTTCCACCAGCTATGTGATTGGGAATTGTGAAGGATAGAATCACAGTATCTCTTAATGGCGGCAAATTCCCATCAGATACGCTCTTCCCACAAACCCTCCAATATCTGATTCATTGGGTCGATAAGAGTATTTTATTAAATATATATATATATCGGATTGTGATGTGAGTAATACAATTGAATTTCAAATTACATATAACATGAGACGGCAGTTCAAACGCTGCTGTAATACTCTAGTCTGACTTTGCAATGGCTGTTCAAACGCTACTCTATTTTGTATGGTGTCGCAATTTCAAAGGGCATTTTTAAACAAACAATCATACTGGATGACAAAGGCAAAAAAATCTCCTAACCTGGCTGCAACGATGCAATCTCCATGAGCCGTCAAGCTATGTAGGTGAGTTTTAGCTGCTCCATAGCGGTGACTGTTAGCTGCTCCTTAGCTCCCTGCAATTGTGCTCTCATTGGGTCTGCCCCCCTCTACTATACCACGCTCTCTGATTTGTCTCCCTCACATCACGTCTCCCTCCTTCTTCCCTCACAGTGCTCCAAAGTAAGATGGGGTGAAAAAGTATCGGAGCAGTTTAAAACAAGTACAAGTACTTGTTAAAATGCTCAGTATCGGCACTGATACCGATACTAGTATCAGTGCATCCCTACTTGTAATACGTCATTACATCCATCATATTTGTACTATACTTTACTTATACTCATAGGTAAAACCTGAATTAGGATTTTGTCTTTTAAATATTAAGTAGGAGAATATATGATCGAAGTTGTTAAATGAAATCATGTTATTATAGGAAATGTGGAGGGGTTGGGTGGGGGAAGGATATGTAAAGAAATCATATCCAGCTAGATAAATCTGTGAGACCCAATGCAGACCGGACTCATAACCAGGGGGAGAAAAAAAAAGGGTAAGAGAGGGGAAAGAAGGTAAGGAGATAGAGAGTTTACTATAATATACTATAATTTGAGCCAATCGCTCCAGACGACCCAGTAGTTATTCATGTTATCCTGCATTTTATGCACATATCTTTCCATTTTTGCAAAATGATTTATCAGATCACATACACTAGATAGATAAGGGGGTTCAATTTGCTTCCAAGCCCTGGCTATGCAGAGCTTGGCAGCTACCATAGAATATACTAAGATTTTCTTTGTAGGTACAGGAAGTTTATCTTCAAAGATGTGAAAGAGAACTGTTTGAGGGGAGAGTATTATTTGAATGCCAAGAGACTGTAGTAATAGTTTTCTCTCATTCCACAAAATTGTTAATTTTGGGCACGTCCACCATATATGGGTATCCATTCCCAGCTGGCCACATTGCCTCCAACACTGCGGAGAGACAGAACTGAACATTTTAGAAAGTCTCATAGGTGTTCTATGCCACTTCAATAAAACTTTATTATATACTTTAAATACTGTAACACAGTGTAGAGTTTTTTTTTTAGTGAGAGTGATCACCTTAAAAATGTCTTGCTCAGGGATTATGAGATCCAACTCATGTGACCAGGTCTTAATCTGCCATGGAACACCCAGTGAATATTCTTTCAATAAGGCACTGTAATGGAATGTAAGGGTCCTTCTCAATCCGCTTCCACTAGCCCACCTCTCCTCCCACTTAGTAAGTTCCCCCAGGCCATTCCCTGGAAAATTCCACTACTTAATTAGGCTAAGGGTTCTGCATGTCTCAAATTGAAGCCAGGGAGGGTTCATCTCTTGCATTTGGGAAATTTGGGCTACTGTGATCAATTTATTGTTTACGTATAGATCTTTTATGAAGACTATATTGAGACTCTTCCAGTAGTCTATATGTATGTTTGGTAAGTCCCAGAGCAGGCAATTTAGATGTTGAATTGGGGACGGATGAGGAGCGATTTCAGTACGGTGTCTGAGGTTGTGCCATATATTTAAATTCTGCTTAACTAAGAGGTTATAGATCAGCTTAGTTAAGGATTTATGTCTTGGGACCCATTTAGCCTGGTCCAATTCTAGAACTTCCGGGATAGCCAATTCCTGTAGCCTATACAAGCCTGGTCTTTCCTTTCTTTGGCTCCAGGCTGTTATATGAGTCAGTCTGGATACCTCATAGTACAAAAACACATTAAGGAAGGAGCCCCCCCCCCCTCTCGTGACTTGTCTCTGGAGAATCTCATGTGCTATACTTGGGGTTCTATTACTCCACACATATCTCAGGAATAACTGATATATCTGTTGTAGGGTTTTGTGTGGTACATTCACAAAACTTTTGGTAGCAGGTAAATTTTTATTGTGGCAATTCTTCCTAGCCAGGGAATCTCTCTATGGTCCCATTTTACTATAAGAGATTTGATTTCACAAATGAGTGCTTCAAAATTAAGGTTTAGGGTGTCTTCAGTGTCCGCGCTTAATTTAACCCCTAAGTGTGTTAAGTGTTCTAGGGGCCAGTGAAATGTGTAGCATACTTGTAGGTCCCTTAACAGAGCTGGATTGGAATTGATTAAATAAGCCTCCGTTTTAGAGTGGTTAACTTTGTAATAGCTATATCTGCCAAATTATTCGATCAACCTAAAAACTGAGTCTATGGAAGTGACTGGATCTGACAACAAAAGAGTAACATCATCCGCAAATAGTACAATTCTCTCCTCTTGGTTACCAAATGGGAACCCTGTTATTAACGTCGAATTTCGAATGGCTTGGGCAAAGGGTTCAATGACCAGAGCAATATCAAAGGTGAAAGGGGGGACCCCTGCCTTGTGCCATTAGATATATTTATCTCTGGGGAGCCAGTATATATATATATATATATATATATAAATATATATAATATAATATAATAATAATAATAATAAAAAAAATAATAATAATAATAATAATCTACATTAAGCCAGCTGTG
The DNA here is from genome assembly GCF_027579735.1 of Bombina bombina. Classification (NCBI taxonomy): domain Eukaryota; kingdom Metazoa; phylum Chordata; class Amphibia; order Anura; family Bombinatoridae; genus Bombina; species Bombina bombina. Next base: position 217,852,951 of record NC_069500.1, read on the forward strand.
GGGTCCTGCCATCAAACACATTTTACTTTATTCTGGTATTAACCTAGTGGCTGCTGCTTAAGAATTTTTAAAGATCAAAACATGTCTGATGCTAGGGGTACATGAATGATCTATGCATCCCCTTACTGTCATAGTAAAAAGGAATAGAAACTAGGGGTCTATGGAAAACTAAGCAAATCACTACTAAATCAGAGGAGAATTACAAGACAAGAAGATGTGCAGAAGATATAGAGCATTTACAATTTTAAAAAAGTGCTTCAGCAAACATGAGGGGCATTGAGGGATTATGCCTCCACTGCTAGCACGCTGGAACTTTGTAAGGGATATAATATATATATATATATATATATATATATATATATATATATATATATATATATATATATATATATTTATTTATTTATTTATTAACTAATAAGCACCAGGGAGCCTCACAAAGACAGATCATGTACCCCCCACTAACCAGCAAACAAAAGTGAATAGAGGGACTATACCCCCAGACTTCACATCATGGAGGGGGTGGGGAGTGGGGAAGGGAAATTAATGTATTATCTGCTGATGAGCAACAGGGGATCAAAGATAAAACCTATTTATAATGATTATATATGTTCCCTGCCCTCTGCAATTTATCAGCAATATACACTTACACAAAACAGGGGGTATTGGCACACATCCACTTGCAAATAAACAAACACCTAAATGCTGCAAAAATTGCCCACAAAATACACCTATGCTTTTCTATTACAATTAGGATCTTAGTCACACAATATGACCATATTCTGCTTGGCCAGTGAGCAACTTACAAGGTGTCCCAATGTTAACTGGTCCTAGCACTATTTTTCCTTTATGGACTAAATCATTCCTGCTTTTTCTCTTTATAATAGAAAGAGACTCCCTGGCTTTATATACAACTCTAATACAATATAATGAGTACACCTTCCACTTTGTGAAAATGTGCTCTTTACAGTCCTGGGTGCATAATAAGTATTTAACTCACTTTTACCCAAAATGCTACTCACCATTCTTTTAGTGTCATATCACAATATGTTTAAAATTCGGAAATTCAATGGTAAAGGATGTAATTAATAGCTGCATATTGATTCTTAGACACAATAGACTAGATTCATAGTTACAACCATGGCACTTAACTGCCCTATAAAAGAGGTTTTGTAAATGATTGTAGTTGTAAGATAAATGTTTTTACCACCCGTTTCCAAACTTTACCACCTCAATGGAAACTAGGCCTTAGTCGGCACTGAAATCTCTCATCTTGTCACCATTTGTCGGTATTTGAAAGATGACAAGGTTGTCCTGTTTTTTGTTTAATTTTATTTATTTATTTTTTTAAAATTTGGTGCATATATTAGTGTGGACTTTTTTTCCCCTCTTTTAAATTTGTTTTGTAAGGATTTGACAAGCATTTTTTTGTGATGCTGGTATCTTTGACAGTGAGAAGTTAACGGCTTGATTTCAGTGGAGCTGAACTAGCCACTTAATGCCCTGTCGAGGGACTGTTACAAAACTTTATGAATTTCGCAAGTTGTTACATGTTTTTCCAGAGAGATAAACGTTTCGCAAATGGGTTTTATTGACTAAGGACAAATAACTAAGCCCTAGATTAAGTTGCTTTTGGTTTTTCTGTAATTTTTTTCAATAGAGAAACCACATCTTATGGTAATTGAAAAGCTGGCATCTCCATGCCCTCTTGCTGCCCTTTTAGCTGCCTCAGTGCTTAGTAATGTCCATACATAATAAAATAAAAATGGGAAACACATAGCAAACACACAGGAGAGCAAAGCACAGTCTCTGTAATTCTCTTGTGTTAAATCAACCAAATGTTCTTCTGATAAGTAAAAGGAAAAAAAAATCAATAACTGTTTAAAATTCAGTTGTAATGCTAGTGCTTGTGTTCCTATTTAAAGGAAACATCATAACAACATTCTATTTGCACGAGCCTTGGAATCATTACTAAATTCTATTAATCTCAGAGCCCAGATTGCAGTTACATGATCTGAAAAGATCACATGACCTGCAACAGACATAGCTCAAAAATACAAAAGGCTTTTTTTCTAGTTATTAAAGACTGCTGGCATTTTTTAATCAAATTTATAACACAGTTATAATAATATACATTTTACCTCTGTTTTACCTTGTATCTATGCCTCTGCAAAGTGCCCCCTTATTTCAGTTCTTTTGACAGACATGCAGTTTAGCCTATCAGTGCTGGCTCCTAGGTAACTTCACATGTGTGAGCTCAATGTTATCTATATGACACACATGAACTAACATCCTCTAGTTGTGAAAAAATGTATTCAGATTTTGACAGTTTTTCACCACTGTCTCCCTGACTTTGTCTCCATGGCTGCTGTTACACGTCCCTTTAATTTCTTCTAGAATTCTCTGGTAACCATTTCCTCTGATGACTCCATTTTGTCTACCTGTAATCATCTTACTCTGTATAACTCTAATGCATCCTGCCCCCCCTCTAATTTACAAGTGTGAGTAACTCCTATCTAGACTTCTTGTAACCAGCTGCTCTGAATCAGTTCATTACACCCACTGCTATAATCAGCAGTCCACAGGCTCCCTTGAGCTTTGGCTCCTCTGCTTCAAAGTGGCGCTCTCTGTTACAAGTGACAGAGTTACTCACTGGAGTTAGAAACTGGAGGGCAAACTGCAGTCCAACCAACAGGTAAACTTACTAACTATACACCTGCACAATGCTCTCCATGTCTTTTCTGCTCTTCTCCTAAAACTCAATGCATATCTCTATAACAATAACAACCCCCCACACTATCCATATATCACCCTCCCTTATCTCACTCCCTATGATGTCCTCTCATGAACTACTCTGTCTCCTTAAAAACATTTCCCCATCTTACTCTCCTGGGTCTAACCATACACGCACTTACAAGTCTCAATCTCACTGCTACTACTGCTTGCTGCTGGTGACGTCTCTCCTAACCCTGGCCATGCCGCAATCATCACACTTTTACACTCTTGCTCAGTCTCCCACTGCAAAAACTCTATGTACCGCAATACTAACAATCTCATCTCCTTTAACACAAATCGCTTATCCCCTCTCTTTTCTTGCTTGTTCTGTCTATAACAAACTTACAACTGTTCATGACCTGTTTGTTTCCAACGCTTTCAACCTTTTAGCAATTACTGAAACCTGGCTACCTTCCTTGGAGACTGCTTCCATTGCTGCTCTCACACATGGTGGTCTTCACTTTAGCCACACACCTAGGCCAGGTGAGAGACTCGGTGGCGGTGTTGGCATCTTACTCTCCCTATCTCCATTTCCATCTCTCTCCTTTTTTCCCCAGTTAAGTCCACTGCATCCTCCTTTCTCCCCCCTCTCTCTCAGAGTGGAAGTTATCTAACGCCCCCCTGGACCAACCTCCCAAATCCTTGACAACTTTTCTGCCTGGCTTCTTCACTTTCTCTCTCTACAAATACACCTACTCTAATTCTGGGTGACTTCAACATCCCCATTGACAACCCATCTGCCCCTGCTGCCTCTAAACTTCTCTCACTCACTAACTCCTTCAGCCTCTCACAATCCACCCTATTCCCTACCCACCGCGATGGTCACTATTGATCTTGTATTCTCCAATCTTTGTTCTCTCTCTGATGTTGCCTGTTGCCCATTTCCCATCTCAGACCACCACCTGCTCACCTTTAATCTTAATACACAGGCTTAACCTAGTTCTCCTAACCTTATTCAAATATGCCTCCCCCAGACTTCCACAATATCCTGCCCTGACCTTGCTACAACCCACTATAACAATACTCTCTCCTCTGCACTTGACACTCTCGCTCCTCTCCAACTTCGCAAAGCTCCACGTCGCCAGCTTCAGCCCTGGCACTCCCAGCAAACATGCCACCTACAAAAATGCTCCTGCGCTGCTGAAAGTGCCTGGAGGAAATCCTGCTCTGAACTTGATTTCACGTACTATAAGTTCATTCTTTACTCTTACACCTTTGCCCTGCACTTAGCTAAGCAAACCTACTTCTCTTCTTTTATATCCACTTACGCCTCAAACCCTAAAAGACTCTTCTCCATTTTCAACTCTCTCCTCTACCCAACTTCACCACCCCCCTCATCTGCATTCATTGCTTAAGACCTGGCTGACTACTTTTTCAATAAACACTTACCATCCGAAGAAACATCCCAACACAAGCCTGCAATCTCCCAACCTTACTCCCAGTCACCCCCTCTGCCACCCTCCTCCCAACCACTGAGAGTGAAGTGGGTTCCCTATTGTCTTCCTCACACCTCACTACCTGCCCACTTGACCCTATTCCTTTACATCTAATACCTTCTCTGTTTCCCACCCTCACTCCAGCTCTTATTCACATATTCAACGTATCCCTTTCTGCCGGCTCATTCCCTTCAAACATGCAAAGGTCATCCTCATAAAACCCTCCCTTGACCCTAACTCTCCTGAAAACTACTGCCCCATATCACTGCTCCCGCTAGCTTCAAATATCCTTGAAAAACTAGTTTTCGATCGTCTAACCCACTTCCTGTCCTCCAACTCATTGCCGACCCCCTGCAATCTGGTTTCCGTCCTCAAAACTCAATTGAGACTGCCCTCACCAAGGTTACTAACAATCTCCTTTCTGCTAAAAGCACAGGCTACTACTCTATACTCATCTTACTTGACCTCTCTGCTGCCTTTGACACTGTTGACCATCCCCTTCTACAGACTCTCAGCTCTCTTGGGCTCTGTGACACTGCCCTCTCCTGGATACACTCTTATCTCTCTAACAGATCCTTCTCCGTCTCTTTTGCTGGTGACTCCTCCTCTCTTTTGCCTCTGTCTGTTGGAGTACATCAAGGCTCTGTCTTGGGTCCTCTACTCTTCTCTATTTACACTTTTTCACTGGGTAAACTTATCAACAGCTTTGGCTTCAATGATCACCTTTATGCTGATACACAGATCAACCTATTCACCCCTGCACTCTCTCCTTCTGTCAATTCTCAGATCAGCGACTACTTATCTGGCATTTCCTTCTCTATAGCCTCTCACCACCGAAAAATAAACATGTCCAAGACCAAACTACTTCTAATCCCCCCCCTCTATCTCTACTCCAGTTTCTCATTTTTATATCAACATTGGCGGCACCACTATCTCCCCAAGACCGCTGCCTTGGAGTCACACTTGACTCAAATCTGTCTTTCATTCTCCACATCCAATTGTATCTGCTGCACCTCTCTGTGAGTCCCTTCACTGGCACCCCATTCACAGCAGAGTTAAATTCAAAATTATCACCCTGACCTACAAAGCCCTCACCAATGCTGCCCCACCCTATCTGTCCTCACTCATCAACAAATATACTCCAGCCCGCCCCCTAAGATCCAACAATGACCTGCTTCTTTTGTCCTCTACCATTACCTCCTCTCATGCTAGACTACAGGACTTATCATGTGTGGCACCAACCCTCTGGAACGCACTCTCTCGAGCTGTCAGACTTTCCCCTAACCTCTCCTCCTTTAAACGTTCCCTAAAGACCTTATCACCCGACTCAGTAACAAAAGAATTTCACATACCTAACAGTTGCCCTCATCTATCTCCTCACTAATAACATTCTCACCTCTGCCGTCCCCACCTCCTGTTTCCTATCCTCCTACCCATCTAGATTGTAAATTCCCATAGGAACAGGGCCCTCAATTCCCCCTGTATTTGTCTGTAAAATTTTGTCTTTTATTGTATTGTTTTATTGTTGTACCTTATTTTGGACTTGACTGTCCCTTTAATTGTTGCACTGTTGCTTGTCTATACTTATGTGTTTAACCTCTGTGTTAAAAGCCAGCTCTGGTGGCAGCAATATACTGTTAATTTTAACCAATAGTTCAATACAAAACCGAGATTACTTGTGGGGGTTAAAAACAGAAATATTGGCAAGCAATAGTGCACTTTTATGTCCATTTGAAGGATTCAACACCTTCTGCGAGTAATAAACATGGGCCTGATGGTCTAAAGCTCTCTGGGGCTTGTAAGATTATTTAAGAAATCCCACCTGTACTATGAAGCCCCTTTCTTAATTCTCTAAATGCAGTTTTTATGTTGAGACCAGTGTGTCTCAAAGGGCTGTTAACTGCTTTTAAGTGAATACTTTATAATATGACTTTATAATGGTCTGCACAAATTCTATTCAATGGAAAATTTTAAATTCATATTGAAATTATGTATGAAAAAAATATTTAAGGTGCTCAATACAAAATCGTAAAAGAAACTATAATGCGCTTGCAAAAAAACACTTCAAAATTCATATTTAAAATACAAACCTTAAAAAATAATTTAGCAAAATGAGTTTAAATTTTAAAAGTGTGCTCCCTGCTAACTTATCTCTCCCTAGCAAAGTTTCCCTTTCAAGTGAGCTCAATTACTTTCTATGGGAAATATCTAACCAATCACAAGGGAAAACCCTTTTTTATCTTTTAGATAATTTCCCCTACACCAGGGTTGCCACCTCAGCCATGTTTTCCTGGACGTTTACGAGTTACACATGCTGTAGGGTGTGCAGGAAGGATCATTAATAGTGCTGTCCAGGATCACTATTCATGTGCTATCCAGGGCTGCAGCATGTGTAACTCATAAGCATCCAGGACAGGGGCAAAACTACAGAGGGTGCAGAGGTTGAAATTGCGACTGGGCCCCCAAGGGTGGGGTCCCAGCTTAATTTTTTTTTTTTTTTTTTTCACAATAAAAATGTTGACCTGCCACTGCCTGCACTGATATCATGTGAGTGTGACATGATGCTTCACTAGTGTCTCCGACTACAGGGGTTAGTGTTTCCGTTTTACCCATTGGTGTTTATGTGTGTATGTATGTGACTGTGTGTGTATTTATGCATGTATGTGTGTGTGTGTATGTTTGTGGAACCAGCAAATTACAGAACTTGTTACTACAGCATAGGGGGGGGGGCGGGGGTAAACAGTGTCCGTTTTATACAGTACGGGGGGGGCTGGACTATGTCACAGACTACTGTGGTCCCTTTATAATGTACTGGGGTGGGTAGGGTCAGGCCAGCCATCTCACCGGCAGATTACAGACTGTCACTGACTCACTATATACAGTACTGGTGGGTTAAACAGTGTAATTATATACAGTAATAGGGGGTCAGACAGTCTCACAGACTGTGGGCACAGGGTACCTCCTTTTGTAGACATGTAATCTGATTCACGTTTATTTTCTGTGTTAAATGTAAAAAAAAAAAAAAAAAATGATATGTATCAAATTCACTTCTTTTTTTGGGGGGTGGGGGGCCCTTCTTAGATTCTTGCACCTGGGCCCTGTGGTTTCTAGTTACGCCTCTGGTCCAGGAAAAAACATGGCCGAGGTGGCAACTCTAGCTACACCTGTGAGTGTCAACATGGTTTTTAAAATTTTGCTTAGTGAAGTTTTGATCATTGGGCCCCATCTTATTTTTGGTGTTTTGCCAATTAAAAAAAGGGACATGAAACCCAAATTTTAATCTTTCAAGATTCAGAAAGAGCAGGCAATTTTAAACAACTATCCAATTGACTTATATAATTTGCTTCATTCTCCTAAATTCATTTGTTGAAAATCATATCTAAATATGCTAAGTAGCTGCACATAGATTCGTCATGTTATTGACCCACCCATGTGCATTGCTATTTCTTCAACAAAGGATACCTAAAGAATGAAGCAAATTAGATAATAGAAGTAAATTGGAATGTTGTTTAAAATGGTATGCTCCATCTAAACCATGAAAGAAAGATTTTGGGTTTCATGTCCCTTTAATAAAAAGACTATGAATATTTACACGTTTTTTTTTCTGTGAGAATTTTAGGAACATCTGTCGTAGTTTGACTTAAAAAACACACACACAAACACCAGCAACTAACACTATTCAGTGGGCACTGCTTGCTAAAGAGCCATACTGCAATTTCATTGAATTAATCATGCAGTGAGCATTTAATGTTAATGATTATTGCCCAGTGTCAAAACTGTGAACCAAAACTATATAAAATACAGCCAGGTACATTCATGTGCCTCCTTCGACATAAATGTCTTAACTAGAATCCACCTGTTTATCAAATAACTCACAGCTAAAGCATCTCAATGAATTCTTACTCAAATTCTTCTCTGTAATAAACTTCACTTTCCTCCAGGGTGACCTTCAGCTAAAAATAGCTTATGTGGACCATATGAGGGGAAAATGTGTCTATTTGCACAAAAATCCTCATAACCCTGTAGCCATTAAAGTGATTTACTTCAGTGAAGCAAGGAGATCAAATTGCTCTATCTTTACAAGACCCTGTATTTTTATTTATTTATGTATGTTACAGGAATTGTTTCAAATTTGTAAAGTTTTTTTTTTTTTCCTTTACAGCTAAAGACAAAAGCTGTAGTGAATTACCCATTAATCAATCTTCTAAATTCAGTGACAGGTCTCTACAGCTTCCCAGGCCTCATAAGATTCATCAACAATTGTTATTTTTTGCTTCTCATTAACTAAAGATCACTTTGTTGTTTTGTTAATCAGATGCACAGAATAGCATATGATTCTCTACAGCTCTCTGCTCAAGTGAGATTATCAAAATTGTTCTTTCAGAACTACAAGGTTCTTCAAGTAATGTAGCAAAATTTGAATTTCTGGAAACTTTTGAAGGGTCAGATTATCTAAAGCGCAAGATAGTGTTTTGTAATATACTTTCAGTATCAAAATGCTTCTAGTAAAAAAAAATATATATATACTGTTTTTCAGTGGCATACGCACATATCCTGTGTAGGCCCATGCACCTGTATTAAAACACCATACCTCTCTCAGCGAGGCCTGCTTGACACAAATTAAGTCTTTAGAAACAATACACACTACCACTAGCTCTCTGAGTAGGCATGGTGTTTAAATACAGGTGCATGGGCCCTTACAGGATATGTGCATATGCCGCAGAAAAACAGTAATGACTTTTACTACAAGCATTTTTGCTAAGTATATTGCATAAATGCTTCTATTTCAAATTGTAATGTGTCCATGCACATTTCATTTTTGACCTTTCTATCCCTTTAACAGAATAATTTACATGAAACTTAAAAAAAAAAAATATAGGTTGAAATATACTTTTCATTTGTATTTGCTTCAAACTGAAAATCTGCATCAGTGCCAGGTGCTCCCCTGTTATCCTTACTCTCCCCTGCGAGATTCTCCATAGCAGACAGCCTCATTATTTTCTATGGGGAGCAGCTAACTTCTTTCTGGGACTTCCAGGTTTCTCACCTTTTCTTAGAATATTTAGTGTGTTCTGCACCTGTGAAGTCTGAAAATGATTTCACTCCAAGTTGAAGAGGTTTTGTTAGACATAAAAACTAGTGAAAAGCTGGCAAAACTGAAGAAATGCATATTTATAGTTGTGTGTACAAATCCAGTGTTACATATGTCCCCATGAACAATTGCACAGATAAAAGTTAGACAGCATTCTTCTTTACATAAGGTTAAGGTAATGGATAGAGACAGTCTTAAAGGTAATGTAAGCTTTTAAGAATGAGTGTCCGGTTTTTAAAAATACTATTAAAAACAGGGGCACTTTCATTGATGAAAGTTTACATTTCACCCGTTTTCTTAAAATAATTACCTTTTCTTCTTGAAGCCGCTCCAGCGCTTCACCAGCCCATCACAAGACTCTTCATACATCAGCAATGCCGATTCCGGCATTCTCCAATCACGACTTCCCCCCAGGGGAATCATTGCTTGAGGCAATGCCGTGATTGGAGGAAGCCGGTTTCGTCATTGCTGAGTAAGTTAACCAGGAAGAAGCATGCGGGGGCATTGTTTCAGAATGGCGATCTGGCGTTTCCGAAGAAAAAGGTAAGTATGTTTAAAATCCGGTGCAATGTCAATTTTCATGAATGAAAGTGCCCTTGTTTTTAATAGTTTATTTAAAAACCGGTCACTTTCACATGAAAATTGACATTTACTTTAAGTGAACTTGGTAGTAAACTAATAAAAAAAATTGGTCCTGTTAGATTTCAATCTCACTGAAATGGACTTGCAAGATTTTATTGTTGTCTAAAAAGGGCATGAAGGTAATCATGACAGTTTCATGATTCAAATATAGCATAAAATTTACTTTGTAACCTTTGCTAATGGCATTTAGGTAGGCTCTGAAGCATGCAGGGGTCTTAAGAGTTAAAGGGACAGTCTAGTCAAAATTAAACTTTCATTATTCAGATAGGGAATGCAATTTAAATCAACTTTTTAATTTACTTTTTTCATCAAATTTGCTTTTCTCTTGGTATTCTTAGTTTAAACTAAACCTAAGTAGGCTTGTATGCCAATTTCTAAGCCCTTGAGGGCTGCCACTTATCACATGCGTTTTAAATTGCTTTTCACAACAAGAGACTTGAAAGATCATGTGGGCCATATAGATAACACCGTGTTCAGGCATAGAAAGTTATTTAAGATTTAGCACAACACAATGCTAAATGCAAGTCAATGGATAAAATAGTCACAGTCATGTGATCAGGGGGCTATCAGAAGGTTCTTAGATACAAGGTAATCACAGAGGTAAAATATATATATTTTAATATAACTGTGTTGGTTACGCAAAACTGGGGAATGGGTAATAAAGGGGTTATCTATCTTTTAAAACAATACAAATTATATTGTAGACTGTCCCTTTAAGTAATCATACACTTTTTTTGTTGCATTGCTACATAGTACAAGACGTGCATGCTCCTTAAAGAAATTAGGTTTCAATTAAAGGGACACTAAACCCAAATTTTTTCTTTCGTGATTCAGATAGAGCATGCAATTTTAAGCAACTTTCTAATTTACTTCTATTATCAAATGTTCTTCATTCTCTTGTTATCTTTATTTGAAATACAAAAATGTAAGTTTAGATGCCGGCCCATTTTTGGTGAATAACCTGGGTTATTCTTGCTGATTGGTGGATATATTCAGCCACCAATAAAAAAAATGCTGTCCAGAGTTCTGAAAAAAAGAAGCTTACATGCCTTCTTTTTCAAATAAAGATAGCAAGTGAACAAAGAAAAATTGAGAATAGGAGTAAATTAGAAAGTTGCTTAAAATTGCATGCTCTATATGAATCAAGAAAGAAAAAAAATTGGGTTCAGTGTCCCTTTAAGGATACCAAGTGAAAGAAATTGGAATATATCTGAATCATGAAACTTTAATTTTATCATATCCCTATGAAGCCACTAGCCCTTTTTAAAACGTGTTATATTTAAAGTGCATCTCTATTATACTATTTAGAAAACGAAAGCTTGGAATATTATTGACGGTGCACACACACTTATTGATTTGTATCTTTTTTTAAAATCATAAATATCCCAAAGTACAACTATATTACTAAACTCTAATAAATATAGAGACTAGATCCTGAAGGAATTCAGCTAATATTTTAGAACAGAAGTGCATATAATATTAACTAAATAACAGTAAGAGACAGTAGTATGTGTTATTTATCAATCTACTTGAGAATAGTTGACAATAAATAGGAATAAACCAAACCTCTGTAGTATAGTGCCTTGTCATACTGCCTATCCAAAACGGACACAAGATTATTTCAAACAGTTGCTATTGCAAGATATCAGTATCCTACTTTATTTTTAAAATAAATTTAAGCTTTGCATTCAGATTTCAACCGCAAGGGAATAGATCTAAACCTCTAACATTTCAACAATGGAAAAATGTTTTAGTCTTGCCCATTATGTTGTGGTGTATGGAAATGTATCCATCTGAAGTCACCGTTTGGCCTATGACTTATTTTTGCCTTCTTAGGAAACAATAAAATGTTTGAAAATTCTAGATTTTGTGGTTGTCCAGCCATTAAAGATAAATCCTGAAAACGTCATCATAGTTCTTTGCAAGCTTTTCTTAAAAAAGTATATTGCCTATTTAGTTTGTATTACAATTAAAAATAATGTCATGTTCAGATAATTCCTATGAACAGATTGTCATTGTTTTCTTAAAGAAATCATGTATTTTTTGCATAAGAATGTCCAATTCCTAGCAAAGGGGTTAAACACAAAATACTCTTTGACAACACACACTGTGGGTCCCAAACAGGAACCTACTGGTCTTTGTTGGTAACATTTGACAGCTGCTTCTGATTGGCTGTGTTCTGCTCAAGAGCTACAATCCATGTGGTCTCAGAAGGGGGACTATCTATGTAACCATAAGTATTTTTGTTGTTAGAATGCCCCTTTAATTACTGAACTGATAATCTTGTATTTTCTAGAAATTAGAACAAGAATCATTCTGATTTTACAACTGCATATTGAACAGACAATTAGAATACTCCATTCAGCACCTGCAATACTAAAACATTTCCTTCTAAATCACCTGTCAGGAAAATTGAGATCATCTGCCTTGTTCCCTTATGTATATTTTAAAACAAGCAGATCCTGAAAGCCTTGGTAATTTGGAAAATAACATAGTTTGAAAGGGAAGATATTCAATTTTACAGCTGGTTGGTCAGACTATTGGCTTTGCAATGTAGTTAACAATCAGATATAATTTTCAAGTTTGTAGTCATGAACTCCAGTTAGGAAAATTGGACACTTACTTTCCAGTTATCAAGTAGTTTTTATGACTAATTTTTATAAAACAAAATTATGAAACACATTCCTTCTAGGCATAATATATTAAAATGACTGATTTTGCATTTAATAGCACATTATTAATAATGTAAATACTACTTTAAAAGGAAATAATGTTAGCTCATAATAATGAATATTTTATAATAAAATAATATATTTTGTGAAATACTTAAACCGGCTTCAACTCTGGACAGAAAAGAGAATTACAGAATGTCTGGCAAGTCAGTATGTAATATAAATTAAATCTGTCATCTAGACCTTATCAGGATATATATTTGCTTAAAGAATAAAGACACACTAATATAGAATTCATGACAGAATGTATAACATTGCATGCTAGCTGCATCTGTGTAAAATGTTATTGGATTTTTAGAGTATCCCAACACTTATGAATTATTTAAGAGCTAATAAGATATTCAGTTTGATCACTGATCTATTGGTTTCATTTTAAAATAAAAATGATTATTAAGTAGCTAAGATTAGTTTAGCTCACTATAAAGAAAGAGAATCTTGGAAGAAAAAAACATTATATACTTTTTTACTACTGTAAGCTAAACAAATACTGCTCTGGCTGTAAACAAGTTTACAATACTAGCAAATTATATATATATATATATATATATATATATATATATATATATATATATATATATATATATATATATATATATATATATATAAACAAAACAGCTGCATATAAAGGAATCGTTTGTATGTTAATGAATACCATTTTTCTGTTCCAATCTATGAAGTTGCCTTTGTATTTAAATAGTGTAACATCACTAAAATAACATCTGTCTGAATATGCTGTAATTAAACTACCAGATGCCATTGTATAATATGAAAGTAAGAACAAAAACAAAAAAAGTAATTTGTTTTTTCCTTAGGTCACTTGCTTGAAGAAGTCTCATCCATTTTGTAAAATGATGACAGTATTTTTTTTTTTTTTTTTTTTTCGCTCAACAATCTGCTTGGAATTACTGCAGATGATATATAGCTATATTCTCAAATATGTAAGTGCATGAAAATGTGTAAAAGAAAGTTCTCTTTAAATACATTCCATAAATTTGTGGTAGCACAACTATAATATAATTTACAGGATGATATGAACTTAGAGAGGTATTGTGGCTTCGTTTTAACTTTTTAGTGCATTTCCTTTCCTGTACAGACAAGTTCATCTAAACCAATAAAGCTGTAGCAGTTTTTCTAATAAATCAGTCAGCATTAGTAAGATATTCATAAATAATACTCCAGTATTTTTTTTAAACAGCTGGTACTTAAAAGGGACTGTAAAGTCAAAATGAAATGTTTATGATTCATATAGTGAAGTCAATTTTAAACAACTTTCAATTTTACTTATATAATCAAATTTGCTTTGTGTTCTGGGAATACTTTGTTGAAGATCAAACGTAAGTAGGCTGCTAGGAGTTTAGGAAGGTGCATGTACCTTTAGGGCATCGTATGACAGCAGTGTTTGCAACTATGTATCACATTGCTATTACATTGTTGCAAACACTGCTGCCAGAGGCTACCAACATGCACCTGCCTGAGCTCACCTAGGTTTACTCTTAAAGGGACACTGAACCCAATTTTTTTCTCTTGTGATTCAGATAGAGAATGCAATTTTAAGCAACTTTCTAATTTACTCCTATTATCAATTTTTCTTCGTTCTCTTTATTCTCTTCGTTCTACATTATTTGAAATAAAAGCCATCTAAGCTTTTTTGGGTTAAGACTCTGGACAGCACTTTTTGATTGGTGGATGGATTTTTTCCACCAATCAGCGAGGACAACCCAGGTTGTTCACCAAAATGGGCCGGCATCTAAACTTAGATTCTTGCATTTCAAATAAAGATACCAAGAAAATAAAGAAAATTTGATAATAGGAGTAAATTAGAAAGTTGCTTAAAAATCCGTGCTCTATCTGAATCACAAAAGAAAAAAAATTGGGTTCAGTGTCCCTTTAAGCATAGGATCGCAAAATTGAGAATAGAAGTAAATCAAGAAGTTGATTAAAATGTCATAGTCTATCCATTTAAAGGGATATGAAACCCAAATTTTGTCCCAGGTTCTGAACCAAAAATGGGCCGACTTCTAAGCTTAGATTCCTACTTTTCAAACAAAGATACCAAGAGAAAGAAGAAAAATGAATAGGAGTAAATAAGAAAGTTGCTTAAAATTGTAGGCTCTATCTGAATCATAAAAGAAAAAAACATTTGGGTTTCATATCCCTTTACGCTTAATTTTGACTTTTCTGTCCCTTTATTATTTTTATGCAAAAAAAATAAAATGATATTTAAAGTATTCTTTCATATACATGATAAAAAAAATGCTTGAGTATGATGCTAAACAGGAAAGAGGAGCTGATCTGAAACAACTATAGCTGAGCAGGTTTGTAGATAATTATTTAGTATTTCTTGGTTGACCTGAAGAGTGTGTCTGCAGCCAGTTCTTTTCTTCTAATTGTGGGTGCTCTCATGACCCAAAAATAGAGCACTACAGGTGCTGTAGAGGTAGAGTGGAGATGTCTGGAGACCACTGTGGGTGGAGGGAAGAGCATTTACTTCCTCTTACAAGATCTACTGTAAGTGCAGGGACGATCAATACCCAGAACAACACCGGAAAATATTTATCTTAAGAGAAATCATTCGCTCAGCCCAAGTGCTTATTAAAGCTAGCCAAAATGCAATTTGAGTTTTGTGATAATCTATAATGTAATGACAAGAGTGCAGCTGATTTGCAGATTGATTCTTTTCCCTTACTAGATAAATCTATGCAGCAGTGTATAGCTTAATATACAACACAGGCAAAGTATTCCTTCTAAAGTTCTCCTCTTAATGATATGTGCCTTGCAGCCAGATACAGATGTTCAGAATAAAAAATGGTAATCGAAGCAATTGTTTTACATTATAAGAAAAAAAGCAAGGCTCTGTATAGGGAGACGTGGGATTTATTATTATGGATGCGGTCACTCCCATTGTGATATTTATATTAATTTAGAAGATCAAATCAGTGCTGCTCACACAATTTAAAGCCCCAAAGGCTTCATTATCTTTCAGGCAGTGAAAATGAACTACACAGTCTGGCAAACACTGATCTCACAGATCTCATCCTCATATTCACTCCTGCAAACCATGACAAATTGTCTGTATGTAACTAAACCTTTTACCCTCTAACAAGACAAGTTAGGGACCGATTACAGGCTTAGGTACCCTTTTATTACTGAATAGTATTAACATAAAAATGCATTTTTTACATCTAGATAGCTCTAAATCCAGATGGCAACTAAAACATCACATAGTAAAATCGAATGCTTCCTATATACATGCAAGTTACTTAAAATGTTGAATGCAGATTAAGTCTGTCTAATTAATGAAAGCTTTTTGTCATGTTTTTATACCACAATATTTTTGATAATTATGCTTCTTTGAATGCAATCATGATATCAATAACTTTTAACTAATGCATTATCCACAAACATTGATCAGAATTGGCTCCCATACACATGCAGTAAAATTACAACAGAACCAGAATGACCCCACAGATTCTTCTCATTAGAATGTAGAAAGCTGTGAGGACCCAAACCTGCCTGCAACTTGCTTCATTGCAATAGAAATTAGTCAGGAGGATTAGGGCAGCCCTGCGGATATTTAAATCCTCCTAACTACAGATAGGGATTACAATTTAGATCTCTCTCGCTCTGTCATCTAATTAAGAGCAGTTGCTAAACAGAACAGGTCTGCAGATGGCACAGCAAGTAATCCCACTTCGGGATCACGCTTTAGCAACCTGTATTTTTCCTTGAGTTCAAAGAACATCACGTCATTTCCCTCCTGATCATAATTTCCAGCAACTGCATAACCCCTATTCCCAGCATCACACTTTATTGATGACTTTTCCTCCTACTTTATATAGTCAGTATTTACTAATAAATCAAACCATATGTATTTAAGTTAACATCCTCTGTATTATTTTCATCAGCAAATGGGGTTAAAGTAGGTTCATTCTTCACTTACCTTTAGCTAGCAGTGGGACCCAGAAGATGACACATATGAGGAGGGGGGCAATCCCCTTCAGGATAATCATTTCTATAGTTTATTTCTCAACAAAATGAAAATACCAGGCTGTAAAATCCTTGTAAGAAGCCAAAAGTCTTATCCTTTTTTTATGATGATTTTATTTTGGTTTTGTTGCCTGCTGGTTATTCCTCTAGAAGATGCAGTCTTTATGATTAGAGAAGAACAGCTTAGCACAAGAGTTGGAAGTCAATCACCGCCAGTGCTCTGAAATCAAGAGAGATGTTTCTGTATCCCCAGCGCCTCCTGTATTCCTCTCTCTCTTGAACCAGTATTCTGCTCCAAACCCCGCCCCTGCATCTCTCACTGATTCTGTCCCCTTTGTTCATTTAAGGTGGATTAGTCGCTGATGCTGTTCATATAATGAAAACAATAAGCCAATTTTGCTGTAGTGTTGCAGAAAGTTAAACCAGGAATTTCTATTCAGGAATTCCCAACTAAATATAAATTGACTCTGAAATTGTATATTTATAATTGATTGAAACGATTTGAAAATAAAAATAATAAACCATTACGGAGGAGTATATCAACTCATACCATGTATCACTTTTATTTTATAGCATAGTGCAAAGACTTGAACTTTTCAAATAGGTGTAAATTAGAGGTTAACATGTAACCCTCATTTTCACTTTAATTTCTTCTTGCTTCAGTTTCTCTATACTTTATTTTTACAGTTTGTCCTGCAGTGAAACTTGCATTTCCCTGCATACTATTTTATACTGCATTTTTCTCAGTGAGGGCCTGATGATTTAATGCTCTATGCTCCTGCTAGATTTGCTAATAAGTCTCATCAATACTGAAAAGCCTCACAAAACATTTAAAGGGACATTTCACCATTTAGGTAGACCATACAATTTTAAACAACTTTCCAGTTTACTTCTTTAATCAAATTTGCTTCTTGGTATCATTTGTTGAAGGAGCAGCAATGCACTACTAGTTTCTAACTAAACACATAGGTGAGCCAATGACAATCGGTAGATATGCAGCCTCCAATCAGCAGCTAGCACCAGGTTATTTGCTGCTGCAGAGCTTTCTTAGATAAACCCTTCAACAAAGGATAACAAAAAAAGGAAGCAAATTAAATAACAGAAGTTTAATAGAAAATTGTTTAACCCCTTAGGGACCACAGCACTTTTCCATTTCTGAGCGTTTGGGACCAGGGCTATCTTTAAATTTTTGTGGTGTTTGTGTTTAGCTGTAATTTTCCTCTTACTCATTTACTATACCCACACATATTATATACAATTTTTCTCACCATTAAATGGACTTTCTAAAGATACCATTATTTTCATCAAGCTCGCAGTAGCAATAACCAGGTAGTTATTTATTGTGAGGCCGCAAATGGGCGAATTTGCCGTTTGTGGGCATGCAATAAATTAGGGCTCCACTGACCCAAAATGTTTAATTATGCATAGTAAAAGCATTCATGTGTGCTAATCGAACCGCGTTAAGATCTAAATTGAGAAATGCGATGCCCAAAACACATACTTTACATTCCTATGTTCTTCACATAGAAAATACTGTACTTTTTATTATGAAATATATATTTGTATGCACGAGCATGAGCGATAATTACCGCTCCACTTGTAATCTGTCCCTTAGTTGTCAAAAAAGCCTTCTCACAAGCTTGATTGGGTAATCACCGATAATAACCTTTCCATCTCAATCCTGATTGTTTAGTCTCTTAACTAGTCAGGGTTGCTTTAAAATGGAGGGAGAAACATTAGATTAGGCACAGATGTTGAGGAAGAAGACCCTGATGTTTATGCATGGGGATAGACTGTGGAAACAAGGGTTAATCTTTTTTTTTTGAGAGATCTACAGTTGGAAAGAAGCTTTTAGATATTTGGGGTCCCTTTAAGCTTTGGGGTAACTTGGGCGTAGAGAATTTGTTTGATTTTGGGGTTGTGTGTTAATTATACTTTATAGAAAAAACACTAACTTTCAGTTATCAAACAGTGAAAAACAATTCCAGAATTCTTTTTTATTGAAATTACATTTGTAGACTAAAAAGTTGTAGCTGCCGTTATGCAATATCTGATTGTAAATTATACTTAAGGGAAACTATATCAAACTACAGATGAACAAGTTCTAGCACCTGTCCTCCATTGCCACTTCTTATGCAGCTATTCTCAGCAACATTTGGGATTGCACAAGTACTGTCACATGCAATCTTGTCCCTGATTTTGTGCAATCAATCATTTGAGAGCAGGACCTGTCAGTCATCCTGGAAGAATATATTAAGGGGGATTTATCTCCACCACTTGCACTGCAATGTGTCAGAAGCTGCAAAATGCAGCTTGATTAATGATCTATTTAGGATATAAAAGTTGTGTTTAAAATGCACTGCAGTAAATCTTGAATTTGTGTACATGGCTTACTGTTATATCAACAACAGTTCATGTGCTTGGTTAAAGGGACGTACACATATTTTTTTTATTTATATATAGTATAGATCAACAACTAAATACTACATTCCAAAAGGTCTAGATTTTTTTAGGAGCATTTTCTTGCTATTTTTTTATTTTTTTGCAACCCTTCTCAATGCCTCTTTTCTCCCCTGCTAAGAATAATTAGGAACAGACATACGAGTGAACTTTTGTCAATCTACAATCACTGTGTAGAATGTATCATGGTTGAGCTTTTGAATTGTAGGAAAAGGGGAGAAATAAATAATGAAAGCACAGTGCAATGATTATTTTATTACACAAAATGTATGTTATTATTAGAAATTAAAAATGTTTCATGTCTCTATCACTATCATTTGAACAGAATTTTGATTGGCAAATACATGCAAATTGCTTCTTGCTCCACATTTCTGTTCACCAATTGGAAACTCATCCATCCTCCATCATAATTGTGTCCTGGTTTCTCTATTAGACACATCGGACGTCCAAAATACATACAAAGAAATACTAGTCCCTTCCCAAACAATACACGCATTAAAGTAATGCATTAACTTTTGTCTTGATAAAGCCACTATGCTATATGAGAAATATTGCTAGAGTATATTTTCCTTATAACAGATAGGATTACTGGGTTTACTGGTAAATAGAGGTTCTACAGGGGACTACACCTGTAGGCTTTGAAGAGGACAGGACAAAACATCTTCAGAAGGAAGCACCATCAGTATGTATGCTACTAAACACCCCTCAGTCACATGACTGGTTTAAGACCAAACGTTTACCTAAATTCCAATATGCATGGATGTCCATCCTATAGTTATCAAATGGGTTGCCACTAAACAATGGTTTAACAAATGCATAATAAAAATATAACGCATAAACACTAATTCTTAGTCAAATGAGTAGTAAAATTATTTCTGACAAATTTGAAGTTAGTTCCATTTTTCTTCCCTCTGTATCATGATGTGACGGCCATCAGCCAATCATAAAATGCATATACATTTAGACTGTGAATTCTTGCACATCCTCAGTAGGAACTGGTGCCATAGAAAGTGTGCATATAAAAAGAATGAAAACATTGTAGTAATGGAAAGTGAATTGGATAGTTGTTTAAAATTGCACGCTCTATCTGAATACTGAAAATGTATTTTTTAGTGTTCCTTTCACCTTATTGTTATAAAATGCATATGGCCTGAAAAATCATCTCCTATACGTTTCGATCAATGGGACAATGCTGCACCACTATTCCAATCAATCAGTAAACTATTTTTCAACTTTTCTCTAAATTTCATTACTTCTCAAATTTTACAGCTTGACCTCTGTAAAACAATTTTTATATTATTTTAAGTATCCAAAAATGCTTTTCCAAACTTTTCCAGATATTGTAGGATTGTTTACAGGTTAGGAACTTTGCCTGCTGTCCCATTGTCCAACCCTCCTGACTTAGTTCCTCCCACAAAACACCAGTGGGTCATAGCTCACAAATTCCCCTCATCTCCATGTCCTGGGAAGCCTCTGGGAATTGTTGAGATGTTTTTGTGCATCTTCAGTTCACATGTAAAGAAACTAGATAATTTTTGTGTAATTAAAAATTAAACTTAAAAGTTCAAATCACATCTTTAAACTTGCACTCAAATTAAATAAAATCATTTAAATAATTATTTCTGATTGCAAATACATGATTGGAAGTATAAACATATTAATTAAAAAATAATAAAAATAATATGAAATAATTAATTGCACATTTCACAAATTAATGTTATAATAGTAAGAAGAAAAAAAACCCGTCAAAATATACTAGGTAGTCTTCAGTATCCAATTCATAATGTATGACTTTCATTTTAGTATATCTTTCACATCTGTGATAATCTGAAACATCTTAAAAGAAGAACCTGCAGGAAAGTCATGGTTTTTAAAGGTTTTCATTTGCTTTTGTTTTTCTGTATTACTGATGTTTAACAATTCACAACTGAAATATCAGATTTTGGTTTGTTTTTTTCAAATGTTTTTTAATGTTTTACTGAATGATCATATATATGTGTTTGTATGTGTGTGTGTGTACATGTGTGTGTTTGTATATATGTGTGTGTTTGTATATGTGTGTATATATGTGTGTCTGTGTGTTTGTATATATGTGTGTGTTTGTACATGTGTGTATATATGTGTGTCTGTGTGTTTGTATATGTGTGTGTTTGTGTATATATATGTGTGTGTTTGTATATGTGTGTATATATGTGTGTCTGTGTGTTTGTATATGTGTGTATATATGTGTGTGTTTGTATATGTGTGTATATATGTGTGTCTGTGTGTTTGTATATGTGTGTGTTTGTATATGTGTATATATATGTGTGTCTGTGTGTTTGTATATGTGTGTGTTTGTATATGTGTATATATATGTGTGTGTTTGTATATGTGTGTATATATGTGTGTCTGTGTGTTTGTATATGTGTGTGTTTGTATATGTGTATATATATGTGTGTGTTTGTATATGTGTGTATATATGTGTGTCTGTGTGTTTGTATATGTGTGTGTTTGTATATGTGTGTATATATGTGTGTCTGTGTGTTTGTATATGTGTGTGTTTGTATATGTGTATATATATGTGTGTGTTTGTATATGTGTGTATATATGTGTGTCTGTGTGTTTGTATATGTGTGTATATATGTGTGTGTTTGTATATGTGTGTATATATGTGTGTCTGTGTGTTTGTATATATGTGTGTGTTTGTATATGTGTGTATATATGTGTGTCTGTGTGTTTGTATATGTGTGTGTGCGCACATATGTATTGTTTGCTACAGAAAGTATAAATAGGGTTTATCATTACAAAATAATTTATAGCACCACAAAACATACGCAAAACAGTATTAGAGGCAAGGGAAAAGACATGGATAATCTGAGATAGAGAGACCTGTAAAAAAGAAGGGGAGAAGCACCAATTGGGAACTGATACAAGGTAAAAAATAAAGGAGGAATGGGATTTAAAGGGACAGTAAACACCTTGAGATTTTTATATCACGATTACAGCTGAGGATTTTCTAATACACAGAACCTGAAATGCACCCAAATTACCCCTCAAGGCGAACCTTGCTACATCTATTTCCTTAATTGGTTTTAACTGATAACAAGTGCAAAACAATGCACTTAATATGACGGCACATAGATTCTAATACAATGATGTATCTGTTATAAAGCAGCATCTCCTGACTAACCAGGCAGATGGCTCTTTGAAGGAAAAACAATAAACACTAAACTAAAAAACAAAACAAATATTCATTGGTTTAGATCCTTATTTCTCGCTTGTTCTGGTTTTGATGCAATGAATCCCTCTATAGTAACTGGGGGTCAAGAGGTCAAGAACATAGCAATACAGTAGCAACAACAGAATCTATTATGGTGCTCACTGGTATTAAGTGCCATTATCCTGCTCTCCATATTGTCTGGATATAAAATGAATGTAATAATGTCTTAATGATAATTTAATCATAGACAAGGCACTCTGATATACATTATGTTTCCTATCATATGTTCCTTATAATGTTTTTTCCTAGCATGAATAGATTGTGTATTTCAGAGGGTGCACAGAATTTTATTATTATTACTAGTCCTAAAGCCTGTGTACACTGGACATTGTTTGCAGTACAGCGGTCCCACCCCTTGCTCTCTCTCTCCCTCTCTCTCTTTTGCTATTTCTCTCTCTCCCCCTCTCTTATGCACTTTCGTTCCCCCCTCTCTTATGCGTTCTCTCTCCCCCTCTCTTTTGTGCTCTCTCCCTTCTCTCTTTTGCTCTCTCTCCCCCTCTCTTTTGCTCTCTCTTTCTCTCCTCCTCTCTTTTGCACTCTTTCTCTCTCCCCTTCTCTTGCTCTCTCTCCCCCTTTCTTGCTCTCTCTCCCCCATCTCTTTTGCTATCTCTCTCTCCCCCTCTCTTTTGCTCTCTCTTTCTCTTCTCCTCTCTTTTGCACTCTTTCTCTCTCCCCCTCTCTTGCTCTCTCTCCCCCTCTCTTTCGCTCTCTCTCCCCTTCTCTTTTGCTCTCTCTCTCTCTCTCTCTCTCTCTCTCCCCCTCCTCTCTTTTGCTCTCTCTCTCCACCGTTTTTTTGCTCTCTCTCTCCCTCCTCTCTTTTGCTCTCTCTTCCTCCTCTCTTTGCTCTCTCCCTCCTCTCTTTTGCTCTCTCTCTCCCCCTCTCTTTCGCTCTTTCTCTGCCCCTTCTCTTTTGCTCTCTCTCTCCCCTCTCTTTTGTTCTCTGTCTCTCCCTCTCTTTTGCTCTCTCTCTCCCCCTCTCTTTTGCTCTCTCCCCCTCTCTTTTGCTCTCCTCCTCTCTTTTGCTCACTCTCTCTCCCCTTTATTTTGCTCGCTCTCTCTCCCCTCTATTTTGCTCTTTCTCTCCCTCACTTTTGCGCTCTCTCCCCCTTTCTTTTGCTCTCTCTCTCCCTCTCTTTTGCTCTCTCTCTCCCCCTCTCTTTTGCTCTCTCTCTCCCTCCTCTCTATTGCTCTCTCTCTCCCCTCTCTTTTGCTCTCTCTCTCTCTCTCTCTCTCTCTCTCTCTCTCCCCTTCTCTTTTGCTCTCTCTCCCCCCTCTCTTTTTCTCTCTCTCTCCCCCTCTCTTTTTCTCTCTTTCTCCCACTCTCTCTCCCTCCCCCCCCTATCTTTTGCTCTCTCCCCCTCTCTTTTGCTCTCTTTCTCTCCCGCCTCTCACTCCCTCTCCCCTCTCTTTTGCTCTCTCTCCCCCTCTTTTGCTCTCTCCCCTCTCCTTTGCTCACTCTCTCTCCCCTTTATTTTGCTTTCTCTCCCCCTCTCTTTTGCTCTCTTTCTCTCTTGCCTCTCTCTCCCTCCCCCCTCTCTTTTGCTCTCTCTCCCCCTCTCTTTTGCTCTCTCTCCCCTCTCTTTTGCTCTCTCTCTCTCTGTTTTGCTCTCTCTCTCCCCCCTCTCTTTTGCTCTCTCTCCCTCTCTCTTTTGCTCTCTCTCTCCCCCTCTCTTTTGCTCTCTTTCTCTCCCGCCTCTCTCTCCCTCCCCCCTCTCTTTTGCTCTCTCTCCCCCTCTCTTTTGCTCTCTCTCCCCTCTCTTTTGCTCTCTCCCCCTCTCTTTTGCTCTCTCTCCCCCCTCTCTCTTGCTCTCTCTCCCCCTCTTGCTCTCTCTCTCTTCCCCCTCTTGCTCTCTCTCTCCCCCCTCTCTTTTGCTCTCTCTCTCCCCCTTCTCTTTTGCTCTCTCTCCCCCCTCTCTTTTTCTCTCTCTCTCCCCCTCTCTTTTTCTCTCTTTCTCCCACTCTCTCTCCCTCCCCCCTATCTTTTGCTCTCTCCCCCTCTCTTTTGCTCTCTTTCGCTCCCGCCTCTCACTCCCTCTCCCCTCTCTTTTGCTCTCTCTCCCCCTCTTTTGCTCTCTCCCCTCTCTTTTGCTCACTCTCTCTCCCCTTTATTTTGCTTTCTCTCCCCCTCTCTTTTGCTCTCTTTCTCTCCCGCCTCTCTCTCCCTCCCCCCTCTCTTTTGCTCTCTCTCCCCCTCTCTTTTGCTCTCTCTCCCCTCTCTTTTGCTCTCTCCCCCTCTGTTTTGCTCTCTCTCTCCCCACTCTCTTTTGCTCTCTCTCCCTCTCTCTTTTGCTCTCTCTCTCTCTCTCCCCCTCTCTTTTGCTCTCTTTCTCTCCCGCCTCTCTCTCCCTCCCCCCTCTCTTTTGCTCTCTCTCCCCCTCTCTTTTGCTCTCTCTCCCCTCTCTTTTACTCTCTCCCCCTCTCTTTTGCTCTCTCTCCCCCCTCTCTCTTGCTCTCTCTCCCCCTCTTGCTCTCTCTCTTCCCCCTCTTGCTCTCTCTCTCCCCCCTCTCTTTTGCTCTCTCTCTCCCCCCTCTCTTTTGCTCTCTCTCTCCCCCTCTCTTTCGCTCTCTCTCTCCCTCCTCTCTTTTGCTCTCTCTCTCCCCCTCTCTTTTGCTCTCTCCCCCTCTCTTTTGCTCTCTCCCCCTCTCTTTTGCTCTCCTCCTCTGTTTTGCTCACTCTCTCTCCCCTTTATTTTGCTTGGTCTCTCTCCCTTTTCTTTTGCTCTTTCTCTCCCTCTCTTTTGCGCTCTCTCTCCCTCTTTTTTGCTCTCCTCCCTCTCTTTTGCTCTTTCTCTCTCCCTCCTCTCTTTTGCTCTCTCTCTCCCCCTCTCTTTTGCTCTCTCTCTCCCTCCTCTCTTTTGCTCTCTCTCTCCCTCTCTTTTGCTCTCTCTCTCCCCCTCTCTTTTGCTCTCTCTCTCCCTCCTCTCTATTGCTCTCTCTCTCCCCTCTCTTTTGCTCTCTCTCTCTCTCTCTCTCTCTCTCTCTCTCTCTCTCCCCTTCTCTTTTGCTCTCTCTCCCCCCTCTCTTTTTCTCTCTCTCTCCCCCTCTCTTTTTCTCTCTTTCTCCCACTCTCTCTCCCTCCCCCCCTATCTTTTGCTCTCTCCCCCTCTCTTTTGCTCTCTTTCTCTCCCGCCTCTCACTCCCTCTCCCCTCTCTTTTGCTCTCTCTCCCCCTCTTTTGCTCTCTCCCCTCTCTTTTGCTCACTCTCTCTCCCCTTTATTTTGCTTTCTCTCCCCCTCTCTTTTGCTCTCTTTCTCTCTTGCCTCTCTCTCCCTCCCCCCTCTCTTTTGCTCTCTCTCCCCCTCTCTTTTGCTCTCTCTCCCCTCTCTTTTGCTCTCTCCCCCTCTGTTTTGCTCTCTCTCTCCCCCCTCTCTTTTGCTCTCTCTCCCTCTCTCTTTTGCTCTCTCTCTCCCCCTCTCTTTTGCTCTCTTTCTCTCCCGCCTCTCTCTCCCTCCCCCCTCTCTTTTGCTCTCTCTCCCCCTCTCTTTTGCTCTCTCTCCCCTCTCTTTTGCTCTCTCCCCCTCTCTTTTGCTCTCTCTCCCCCCTCTCTCTTGCTCTCTCTCCCCCTCTTGCTCTCTCTCTCTTCCCCCTCTTGCTCTCTCTCTCCCCCCTCTCTTTTGCTCTCTCTCTCCCCCTTCTCTTTTGCTCTCTCTCCCCCCTCTCTTTTTCTCTCTCTCTCCCCCTCTCTTTTTCTCTCTTTCTCCCACTCTCTCTCCCTCCCCCCTATCTTTTGCTCTCTCCCCCTCTCTTTTGCTCTCTTTCTCTCCCGCCTCTCACTCCCTCTCCCCTCTCTTTTGCTCTCTCTCCCCCTCTTTTGCTCTCTCCCCTCTCTTTTGCTCACTCTCTCTCCCCTTTATTTTGCTTTCTCTCCCCCTCTCTTTTGCTCTCTTTCTCTCCCGCCTCTCTCTCCCTCCCCCCTCTCTTTTGCTCTCTCTCCCCCTCTCTTTTGCTCTCTCTCCCCTCTCTTTTGCTCTCTCCCCCTCTGTTTTGCTCTCTCTCTCCCCACTCTCTTTTGCTCTCTCTCCCTCTCTCTTTTGCTCTCTCTCTCTCTCCCCCTCTCTTTTGCTCTCTTTCTCTCCCGCCTCTCTCTCCCTCCCCCCTCTCTTTTGCTCTCTCTCCCCCTCTCTTTTGCTCTCTCTCCCCTCTCTTTTACTCTCTCCCCCTCTCTTTTGCTCTCTCTCCCCCCTCTCTCTTGCTCTCTCTCCCCCTCTTGCTCTCTCTCTTCCCCATCTTGCTCTCTCTCTCCCCCCTCTCTTTTGCTCTCTCTCTCCCCCCTCTCTTTTGCTCTCTCTCTCCCCCTCTCTTTCGCTCTCTCTCTCCCTCCTCTCTTTTGCTCTCTCTCTCCCCCTCTCTTTTGCTCTCTCCCCCTCTCTTTTGCTCTCTCCCCCTCTCTTTTGCTCTCCTCCTCTGTTTTGCTCACTCTCTCTCCCCTTTATTTTGCTTGGTCTCTCTCCCTTTTCTTTTGCTCTTTCTCTCCCTCTCTTTTGCGCTCTCTCTCCCTCTTTTTTGCTCTCCTCCCTCTCTTTTGCTCTTTCTCTCTCCCTCCTCTCTTTTGCTCTCTCTCTCCCCCTCTCTTTTGCTCTCTCTCTCCCTCCTCTCTTTTGCTCTCTCTCTCCCCTCTCTTTTGCTTTCTCTCTCTCCCCTTCTCTTTTGCTCTCTCTCCCCCCCTTTCTTTTGCTCTCTCTCTCCCCCCTCTCTTTTGCTCTCTTTCTCCCCCCTCTCTCTCCCTCCCCCCCTCTCTTTTGCTCTCTCCCCCCTCTCTTTTGCTCTCTTTCTCTCCCGCCTCTCAGTCCCTCTCCCCCTCTCTTTTGCTCTCCTCCTCTCTTTTGCTCACTCTCTCCCCTTTATTTTGCTCACTCTCTCTCTCCCCTCTCTTTTGCTCTCTCTCCCTCTCTCTTTTGCGCTCTCTCTCCCCCCCCTCTCTTTTGCTCTCTCTCTCCCCCCTCTCTTTTGCTCTTTCTCTCTCCCCCCTCTATTTTGCTCTCTTTATCTCCCCCTCTCTCCCTCTCTCTTTTGCTCTCTCTCTCCCCCTCATTTTTGCTCTCTCCCCCTCTCTTTTGCTCTCTTTCTCTCCCCCTCTCTCTCCCTCTCCCCCTCTCTTTTGCGCTCTCTCCCCCTCTCTTTTGCTCTCCCTCCCTCCTCTCTTTTGACTCTCTCTCCACCCTCTTTTGCTCTCTCTCCTCTCTTTTGGTCTCTCTCTCTCTCCCCCTCTCTTGTGCTCTCCCTCGCTCTCCCTCTCCCCCTCTCTTTTGCTCTATCTCCCCCCTCTCTTTTGTTCTCTTCCCCTCTATTTTGCTCTCTCTCTCACTCTCTTCCCCTCTCTTTTGCTCTCCCCCCTCTCTTTTGCTCTCTCTCCCCCCCTCTCTTTTGCTCTCTCTCCCCTCTCTTTTGCTCTCTCTCCCTCTTTTGCTGTCTCTTTCCCCCTCTTTTTCTCTCCCCCCTTTTGCACTCTCTCCTCCCTCTCTTTTGCTCTCTCTTTCTCCCCCCTCATTTGCACTCTCTCCCCTCACCTTTGCTCTCTCTCCCGTCTCTTTTGCTCTCTCTCCCGTCTCTTTTGCTCTCTCTCCCCCCTCTTTTGCTCTCTCTCTCCCCCCTCTTTTGCTTTCTCCCCCCCCCCCCCCTCTTTTGCTCTCTCTCTCCCCCTCTTTTGCGCTCTCTCCCTCTCTTTTGCTCTCTTTCTCTCCCGCCTCTCACTCCCTCTCCCCCTCTCTTTTGCTCTCTCTCCCCCTCTCTTTTGCTCTCTCCCCCTCTCTTTTGCTCTCCTCCTCTCTTTTGCTCACTCTCTCTCCCCTTTATTTTGCTCGCTCTCTCTCCCCTCTATTTTGCTCTTTCTCTCCCTCTCTCTTTTGCGCTCTCTCCCCCTCTCTCTCCCCCCTCTCTTTTGCTCTTTCTCTCTCCCCCCTCTATTTTGCTCTCTTTATCTCCCCCCTCTCTCCCTCTCCCTCTCTCTTTTGCTCTCTCTCTCCCCCTCATTTTTGCTCTCTCTCCCCCCTCTCTTTTGCTCTCCCTCCCTCCTCTCTTTTGCTCTCTCTCCCCCCTCTTTTGCTCTCTCTCCACCTTCTCTTTTGCTCTCTCTCTCCCCCTCTCTTTTGCTCTCCCTCTCTCTCCCCCTCTCTTTTGCTCTCTCTCCCCCCTCTCTTTTGCTGTTTTCCCCTCTCTTTTGCTCTCTCTCACTCTCTTCCCCTCTCTTTTGCTCTCCCCCCTCTCTTTTGCTCTCTCTCCCCTCTCTTTTGCTCTCTCTCCCTCTTTTGCTCTCTCTTTCCCCCTCTTTTTCTCTCCCCCTTTTGCACTCTCTCCTCCCTCTCTTTTGCTCTCTCTTTCTCCCCCCTCATTTGCGCTCTCTCCCCTCACCTTTGCTCTCTCTCCCCTCTCTTTTGCTCTCTCTCCCCCCTCTTTTGCTCTCTCTCTCCCTCCTCTTTTGCTCTCTCTCCCCCCTCTTTTGCTCTCTCTTTCCCCCTCTTTTGCGCTCTCTCCCTCTCTTTTGCACTCTCTCAGGCCACGCCCACGCCCGACCAACCATGCCCACCTGACCAGTTCCCGTCTGGTCACGCCCCATCATGATACTCCCGCCGGCCATGCCCCCTCGTCATGGCCGCTCTGCCGATCATGCCTTTGCCATTCCCACCCAACCTGTACCTGCCCGACCATGCCCCTTACCACAGCATTCCCATCGGCCACACCCCCTCATCACGGCCGCTCCATCCGACCACACTCCTGGCCACGCCACCACCCAACAGCCGCTTCCGCACACCCTCTCTGCTCTGCTGTCAGATCCTAAAGGCCAGGTATGTTTGTTCTCGTGCAGTCTGGATAAACATACTTGGCCTTTTATTATATAGGATTATTATTCTTTATTTATAAAGCACCAACAGATTCCACAGCGCTGTCCCTGGGTACAAAGATAAAAGTACAGTGCAATACAATATAAAAGACACCGGACATAATTTAACATACAAATACAGGGGAAATTGAGGGTCCTGTTCCCGTGGGAACTTACAATCTAGATGGGTGAAAAACAGGAGGTGGGGACTGCAAAGGTGAGAATGATGTTAGTGTGGAGTTAGATGAGGGCAACTATTGGGCAAGTGGAATTAATTTGTTACTGATTTGGAGATAGGCTTCCCTGAACAAAAAGGTCTTTAGGGAGCGTTTAAAGGAGGAGAGGTTTATAAAATGAATTGTATTATTTAGCTATACTGTTCCACTCCTAGTCTGTTTAGCTTATTAATATATCTTAATGATAACTAATTGCTTTAGCCAATTCTGTTGAACACATTTTCCCAACTCCCCATTTGCATTGATTTAATAGTATAATATACACTATGTGGCCAAAAGTATGTGGACACCCCTACTAATGATTGAGTTCAGGTGCTTCTGCCACACCCATTATTAACAAGTGCATACCATTTATAACATAGCCAAGGAATCTCCATAGACAACCATTGGCAGTACTATGTCATACTGATTATCTTAATGACTGTCATAGGATGCCATCTATGCCACAAGTCAGTTAATGAAATGTCTGCCCTAATAGAATTGCCCTGGTCATTTGAAAGTACTATTATTATGAAGTGGAAGTGTCTAGGAGCAAAAAGAGCACATCAACAAAGGGGTAGACCATCCAAATTCGCAGACCATGGCTGCAGAGTTCTGGAGCATGTATAATCTCACCAATTGTGATCTTCATGAAATGTGTTTCCATTCCCAAGCAGCTGTACACAAACCTCATGCCTCCACTGGTCTCTGGAGTGATTAATTATGCTCCATTATCTGGCAGTCTGATGGGAGAATAAGGATGTGGGGGATTCCCATAGAACTGTACCTGGAGGAACTTAAGCTTTAACCTCAACCCCATTGAACACCTTTGGAATGAATTAGAATCACAATTATAAGCTAGAATTTCTCATCAAAAGGTGTCTGACTTTACAAATGCTCTTTTTGCTGAATAGGCACAAATTCCCACAGACACCCGCTATAAAGTCATGTGGAAAGTCTTACCAGAATTGTGCCCACTGTTATAGCCACAGGGAAGGGGCAAGGGTGGCAACTCTATACTAATTAATACAAGAACCTTTGGTGCCACTCCTTTTGAAATCTGCGCAGTTAACCTTCCTCAAAGCTAGTACTTCCAGATAAGTGTTGAATTCAGTCTGTGAGTGATGCTATACACAGTACTTCCCAACTCCATACTTATGTCCATGGTTTTGGAATGGGATGTCCAAAAAGCTCATATAGGTATTTTGACCATACAGTATGTGTGTGTGTGTGTGCTGTTAACTGCTTTCTGCACTGGTTTATGCTCCTCTTTATGTATCTAGTTCCTTTGAGTTATAGGCAGCTGAGACAACTCTGCTTTCTCCCTTTTGACATTGTTTGTACCACCGCCTATTTTTTGTATTAGTGTACAACATTTGTGATGGGGTGAAGTTTTTTCTACTAACCTAGAACTTAAACCCCAGGAATTTCCTTGCTTTTAAGTATCTGAGATAGAACTTAAAGGCCATAAAGGCCTAGATTACAAATGGTGTGCAAAAATATTAGCTCTATTGTTGCTCAAGCTCAATCAATAGCGCTTCTATTTTTGTGCTCATGTTCCAAGTCAATTATTTTTTTATCACTCGAACAATAGTGTAGGGTGTCCTAACAACTGCATTTCTGAATGCACTAAAAAAATTTTGTTTTAAATTAAACCAAAGTCGAATATTGTAGGAAAACAAATATCCGGGGAGATGACTTTCCTTGAATATTTGTTACAAAAATTTAATCTGAAACTATTTTTTTTCCCCGCACATTCCTACTGTGCTATACTATTACAATAATGGTTTACTTCAGGTCTTAAAAAGGGCTACATTTTTACAAATCTTTTGGCTAGATTACAAGTTTTGTGTTAGAGGCTATTTTGTCTCACCGCTCTCTTACCTGCAGCGCTGGTATTACGGGTTTTTACAAACCCGGCGTTAAAAGGCAAGAAGTGAGCATTGAGCAAAATGGAGCTCCTTACCGCACTTCAATACCAGCACTGCTTAAGTCAGCGGTGAGCTGGTTGTGCGTTCTCATGCACGATTTCCCCATAGGAATCAACGGGGAGAGCCGGCTGAGAAAAAGTCTAACACCTGCAAAAAAGCAGTGTAAAACTCAGTAATGCAGCCCTATTGATTCCTATGGGGAAATAAAATGTATGTCTACACCTAACACCCTAACATGAACCCCGAGTCTAAACACCCCTAATCTTACACTTATTAACCCCTAAACTGGCGCCCTCGACATTGCCGACACCTGCATTATATTTATTAACCCCTAATCTGCTGCCCCCAACATCGCCAACACCTACATTATATTTATTAACCCCTAATCTGCTGCCCCCTATGTCGCCGCCACCTACCTACACTTATTAACTCCTAATCTGCCTAATTCTATCAGACAATCGGAATTAAGGTAGAAAAAATCCAATTGGCTGATGCAATCAGCCAATAGGATTGAGCTCGCATTCTATTGGCTGTTCCAATCAGCCAATAGAATGCGAGCTCAATCCTATTGGCTGATTGGATTAGCCAATAGGATTGAAGTTCAATCCTATTGGCTGATTGCATCAGCCAATAGGATTTTTTCTACCTTAATTCCGATTGGCTGAATGAAGGTACCTTCATTCGTCTTTAGTCGTCGGATGAAGAGGATGCTCCACGTCGGATGTCTTGAAGATGGAGCCGCTCCGTGTCAGATGGATGAAGATAGAAGATGCCGTCTGGATGAAGACTTCTGCTAGTCTGGAGGACCACTTCGCCCGGCTTGGATGAAGACTTCTCCCGGCTTCGTTGAGGACTTCGGCCCGGTTGGATGAAGACTTCTGCCGCTTCCTTGAGGATGGATGTCGGATCTTCAGAACAGTAAGTCGATCTTCAGGGGTTTAGTGTTAGGTTTTTTTAAGGGTGTATTGGGTGGGTTTTATTTTTTAGATTAGGGTTTGGGCAGCAAAAGAGCTAACTGCCCTTTTAAGGGCAATGCCGATCCAAATGCCCTTTTCAGGGCAATGGGGAAATTAGTTTTTTTTAGATAGCATTTTATTTGGGGGTTGGTTGTGTGGGTGGTGGGTTTTACTGTTGGCGGGGTTGTTTGTATTTTTTTTTACAGGTAAAAGAGCTGATTACTTTGGGACAATGCCCCGCAAAAGGCCCTTTTAAGGGCTATTGGTAGTTTAGTTTAGGCTAGGTTTTTTTTTTATTTTGGGTTTTTTTTTTTATTTTGATAGGGCTATTAGATTAGTTGTAATTCATTAAAATATCTGTAATTTGTTTATTATTTTCTGTAATTTAGTGTTTTTTTCCCCGTACTTTAGCTAATTTAATTTAATTTAGGTAATTGTATTTACTTTAGTTAATTTATTTAATTATAGTGTAGTGTTAGGTGTTATTGTAACTTAGGTTAGGTTTTATTTTACAGGTACTTTTGTATTTATTTTAGCTAGGTAGTTATTAAATAGTTAATAACTATTTAGTAACTATTCTACCTAGTTAAAATAAATACAAACTTGCCTGTAAAATAAAAATAAATCCTAAGCTAGATACAATGTAACTATTAGTTATATTGTAGCTAGCTTATGGTTTATTTTATAGGTAAGTATTTAGTTTTAAATAGGAATAATTTAGCTAATTATAGTAATTTTATTTAGATTTATTTAAATTATATTTAAGTTAGGGTTAGGGTTAGACTTAGGTTTAGGGGTTAATACATTTAGTATAGTGGCTTCGACGTTGGGGGCAGCCGATTAGGGGTTAATAAATGTAGGTAGGTGGCGGCGATGTTAGGGACGGCAGATTAGGAGTTTATAATATTTAACTAATGTTTGCAAGGCGGGAGTGTGGCGGTTTAAGCGTTAATATGTTTATTATAGTGGCGGCGACGTTGGGGTGGCAGATTAGGGGTGAAAAAGTGTAGGTAGGTGGCGGCGACATTGGGGGCAGCAGATTAGGGATTAATAAATATAATGTAGGTGTCTGCGATGTTGGGGGCAGCAGATTAGGGGTTCATAAGTATAATGTAGGTGGCGGCGGTGTCCGGAGCAGCAGATTAGGGATTAAAAATTTAATTTTAGTGTTTGCGATGCGGGAGGGCCTCGGTTTAGGGGTTAATAGGTAGTTTATAGGTGTTAGTGTACTTTTTAGCACTTTAGTTATGAGTTTTATGTTACGGCGTTGTACCATAAAACTCTTAACTACTGACTTTTAAATGTGTTCGGGATCTTGACAGGGTAGGGTGTACCGCTCACTTTTTGGCCTCCCAGGACAGACTCGAATAATGGGGCTATGGAAGTCCCATATAAAAAAGACTTTACGAAGTTTACGTTATTTGTTTTGCTGTAAGGCCAAGGAAGTGTGTGGTACACCTATACCTGCAAGACTCGTAATAGTAGCGGGCGTAAAAAAGCAGCGTTAGGACCTCTTAATGCTTCCTATTTTACCTTAACGCATAACTTGTAATCTAGCCGTTTGTGATTACCTGATAACCTTGTTGTGCATTAAAGCTTTCTAAAGAAAGTAAAACACTTAAAGGGGAATGGTATGATATAAAGAGATAATAAGATATAAATGAATAAGAAGGAAAAACAAGGGAGTGCAAAATGGGAAAGGGACAACTTTCTAACGTACTGCTATTATAAAAATTGCTTTATCCCCTTTTATCCTTTGTTGAAGAGTAAATTTAGGTAGGCTCAGCAGCAGCAATGCAATACTGAGAGCTAGTTGAACTATCTCCCATTAGTGCATTGCTACTCCTGAGCCTACCTAGGGTTACTCTTCAACAAAGAATACCAAGAACAATAAAGACAATTTGATAACAGAACTATTAATGATTTATTTTGCCTTTACTGCCCCTTTATGATTTAGTACTTATATCAAACTGTGAATAACTTAAATTCCCGAGAGATAAACATATGCTTGTGGTACAAAAAGAGTAGATCTTGGATAGAGCTGAAGGCTGAGAGAATATTTGTATTTATATAATTGTAAATGAGCAATAGAGAAACTTACTGCTGAGTGCTGAGTGAGGAGAAATGGTAAGTGTAAGTGAAGGCTTCCTGAAACATTAATAAAGGACTATAATTGGTAAAAAAAAAATTTTTTGAGGTAAGTAAAATCTATTAGTTAAAGGGACATGGAACTTAAACATTTTCTTTCATGATTCAGATAGAGCATACAATTTTGAACAACTTTCCAACTGACTTCTATTGTCTAATTTGCTTTGTTTTCTTGGTATCCTTTGTTGAAAAGTATACCTAGGTAGGCTGAGGAGAAATAATGCACTACTGGGGGCTAGCTGCTGATTGGTGGTTGCACATACAAACCTCCTGTTATTATCTGTTGAATTAGTTTCTAGTAATGCATTACTGCTCAGTCACCCAAGGATATCAAGAGAATAAAGCAACATTGATAATAGAAGTCAATTAGAAATTTGTTTAAAATTGTATACTCTGTCTGAGTCATGAAAAATAAAATTGGGTTTCATGTCCCTTTAAGTGGTGAATTTGAAGGTTAAAAGCTACACAATACTAATACTCCATTCTAAGGTGCGGTCAGGAACATACACATTTTGAGCACTTCATGAATAACCTGGTTACACACATTGGGGCATATTTATTAAGCTCCGAATGGAGCTTGATGCCCCTTGTCTAAAGACTGCTGCTCCATAACCTGTCCCCCTGCTCTGAGGCCACGGACAGAAATCAACCTGATCAAATACAATCGGGTTGATTGACACCCCCTAAATCTGCCGGGGGGCGGTATTGCACCAGCAGTTCACAAGAACTGCTGGTGCAATGATAAATGCTGACAGCGTAATCTGTCTGCATTTATCAATGTGCAGCGGACATGATACGCTACTTCACATCATGTCACTCGCACAATCATAAATATGCCCCATTGTTGTGATACTGCTGCAATATAGTTCAAGGTCACATTTCATGGCCTACCTCAATTTATTACCTGGAAAATCCTTTTAAGTGGTTGAACTTATATATATTTAAGAAGATCTAAAGCAATACAATACAGGTAGTCCTGCAAATGGATTTTGAATCTGGGTCAAGATAAGACAAGATCAGGGGTCAGCAACCTTGGCTCTCATGTTTAATTTGTACCTTTTTGGAGAGGCTGATATGGTCAAGAGGAAGAGGAGAAACTGTAAAGGAAATGTATCAAACAGTAAGGTAATAAAGTGTGAGGATCATAAAAGTGCAGATACCTCATTTTTTATTTACAGCTGTAAAGTAACATGTAGATACTGGCTAATTGTAGATATCAATATGAATAAGAATATATATGTAAAAAGTTGTTAGAAGACATAAAAAAAACAACTGAAAACAAACAACAAAAAAACAAAACAAAACAACAACATTATTATAGGAGTGGAAGTTATTAGTGTATTGGAACTGAAGGTCATGCATAATGGCGTAAATTGTTTTTTTAAATGACTGGAGAACTGATCAAGATAAAAACAAAAGAGTGACTCTCTTGTAAAATCAGTCCATTGAAATAAATCAAATTATTATGTTGGAGAAACTGTGACAATGTCACTGCATTTTCAGTTGCAATATTGAAATCCCTAATGGGTGTCAGAGTAAAGATAACATGAGATGATGAGGTAATTAAAACACATTTGAGGCTGGTCCAGGAGGATTCTTTAGGCTTACTATGCCTACAGAGATGAAGAAGACAACATAGACTGCTGGTTCCAGTAATTATGTTTGGTTGGGGGGCAGATGCTTACCCTAAGGGAGTCAGGGTGAAATATTGTTCGATTCAGGGGTGTTTAGTGGGCATAGTCAGTACAGGTGGGATTGGAATAATATTTGTTCCATGAGTAGAGCTTGATCGTCCAGTGACATGTCTAAGTGGTTCAGGATGTGGCTGGGCTTTCAGGGCACATGGATTAGTGATATTAGACAGCGTCAGAAAGAAGACATTTTCTCCCTGCACTTCAATATAATGGGGGTGCAACCTTATAGATTGGGGTGTTTTGCACATCACAGAACCATCAGTAACTCCATGAGCTTCAAAAGAACACCTGAGTCGGAGAAACAGTATATATTCTCTCTCTCTCTCTCTCTCTCTCTCTCTCTCTGTATATATATATATATATATATATATATATATATATATATATATATATATTACATTTTTTGTCTTAGGAAAAAATTGTGCCTGCTTGCTTTGGTGTGTTTTTGAATACTGAATATGAAAATGATGCAGACAAAACAGTTTGTGATGAAAATACATAATTCAGTTATGAGTGTAGGGCATTAGATATGAGGTTCTTCAACTTTTTGCAATCATATTAGCATTTTAGGAGGCAAAGGAGATAGAGGTAGTTGCCTTTGGGTTACAAGGGATGGATGGGATATAGTCTTGGATTTGACAGTTTATTAGTTTCTCTAGTAGCTGAAGTCAAAAGTATATGGTGATGCTAAAAAAACCTGGATTAGAAGATTTTGTTTTCAAAGTTTGGTGAAATGTATAAATTATGTTTGCAAAAATGAGTAGGTTTCCTGGGAACACTGTGGAGGAAAAATATACCCATGTGTATTGAGATAGAAGTAATATGTGCTGAGAATAGAAATGAGTTTTGTAGAGAAGGATATTGTGGAAAGGAAAACAATACAAATGCTGATTCTAAAGCAGACACTAGTTAAAGGGCCACTGTAAGTAAATATTTTCTATGCCTGTTACTAACTAACTACCCCAAATACGCTTTTTATCAATAGCATTTCATTAACATATCTCTACCGTATATCAGAAATCTTGTCTGCAAATTTAATTGTTTTCCAAACCCACTCCGTGGGTATCCTTTGCTCTGTACCAATCCGTTTACAATACCTAGGTTTCAAAATGGCGCTTTAAACACAAAGTTATTGGTTTAAGTATTTTGAACATGCAGTGCTGAAAATAGTGGGCAGGATAAAGTGACATCATCGGCGAATAAAAGATATAACTTTTAGAACGTTATGAAACTTCGTTTTGGAGAAAATATAGGTCAGTAGGTTTTAATTAATGTTTATTAACTTTAATATGTTAGTTGTTTAGCTTAAAAATTATAACAGAAAGTAATCCTTTAAGGATTTTTTCTTACTAAAAAATATAGCAAAAAATAACTTATGTTTAATTGCTGCTTTTTCATATGTATGACATGAATACTAAAGTATAATGTAAAAGTATTGTATGTGTATTTATAAGTACATTTGTATATTTATATGCCATTTTGTTTCTATATTTATATCACCTCTATGAATGTTTATTTTTGAACCTTACTCCCTAAATAAATATTAAAATAAATATTGAAAAGACATACTCATGTACAGTATATTGACTTTTTTATTGATTCTGTAGATCCTGATGTCTCCATCACAAACTATAACTGTATGTAGATGTTGATAAATGCATTTATTTTTAATCCTGACACGCTGATATCAGAAAAAAGTGAGTTAGTCAATGCTTTATAATTTGAAACGCACTAATACAAACAAGTAAAGCCTCTGCTCACATAGATTTATATTTGCTTTATTAAATATATATATAAATATATATATATAGTATATATAGTATATTTTATATTAATATTATATAGTATATTTTATATTAATATTATATCCTATATTATAAAAGGCCAAGTGTGTTTGTCTGAAGCCGTCATGCGCAGTAGAGACAAACACACTTGGCCTTAGATCCTCGCACGCGCACCTCCGAGCTGACAAGACACATCGCACACGCACAGCTGACAGGACCTACCCACACACTTGGCTGCACGCGCA
The DNA here is from genome assembly GCF_027579735.1 of Bombina bombina. Classification (NCBI taxonomy): domain Eukaryota; kingdom Metazoa; phylum Chordata; class Amphibia; order Anura; family Bombinatoridae; genus Bombina; species Bombina bombina. The sequence continues at coordinate 217,891,121 of NC_069500.1, forward strand.
CACCCTCGCACCCACACACCCACAAACTTGGCCGCACGCGCACCTATACCTCGCACGCGCACCCTCGCCCACAAACTGACAGGACCTACCCACACACTTGGCTGCACGCGCACACCCTCGCACCCACACACCCACAAACTTGGCCGCACGCGCACCTATACCTCGCACGCGCACCCTCGCCCACAAACTTGGCCGCACCTCACACGCGCACCCTTGCACCCACACACTTACCTCGCACGCGCGCGCACCCACACACTTAGCCTCAGCGCGAGACAGCAGCTGAATCCACACCGGCGCGAGTAGTCGCAGAGTTGAAAGCGTTGCGAGGCTTCACAAAAATTAATAAAACAGCGCAACGCAGTCAATTCAAAGCTCCGGAATTATGTATGTGCTACACAGCACATAGAAAACAAATTAAAAAAAAAAAAAAAATTGCTCTGGACTTACTTATGTAATTAAAAGCTCAGTAGAAAAAAAAAATTTTAGTTAAAAAAAAAAAAAAAGATAGGGGAGAGAGAGAAAGAGGAGAGAGAAAGATAGGGGAGAGAGAGAAAGATGAAAGAGGAGAGAGAGAGAGATAGGAGAGAGAGAGGGGGGAGAGAGGAGGGGGGGAGAGATAGGGGAGAGAAAGGAGAGAGAGAGATAGGGGAGAGAGAGAAAGATGAAAGACAGGAGCGAGAGAGATAGGAGAGAGAGAGAGGGGGGAGAGAGAGGAGGGGGGAGAGAGAAGGGGGGAGAGGGAGAGAGAGGGGAGGGGGGGAGAGAGAATAAGGGAGAGGGAAGGGGGGAGAGGGAGAGAGAGGGGAGGGGTAGAGAGAGGGGGGAGAGAGAGAGGGGGGGGGGGAAAAAGAGAGGAAAAGAGAGGGGAGGAGAGAGAGCAAAAGAAGAGGTGGGGGAGAGAGGGGGGAGAGAGAGGGGGGAGGGGGGGGAGGGGGGGGGAGAGAGAGGGGGGAGGGGGGGGAGAGAGAGGGGGGAGGGGGGGGGAGAGAGAGGGGGGAGGGGGGGTTAGAGAGGGGGGGGGGAGAGAGAGGGGGGGGGAGAGAGAGGGGGGAGGGGGGGAGAGAGAGAGGGGGGGAGGGAGAGAGAGGCGGGAGAGGGGGGAGAGAGGAGGGAGAGAAAAAGGGGGAGAGAAAGAGAGGGGGGAATAGAGAGAGGGGGGGAGAGGGGGAGGGGGTAGATAGAGAGGGGGAGAGAGAGGGGGGAGAAAGAGAGAGCAAAAGAGAGGGGGAGAGAGCGCAAGGGGTAGGACCGCTGTACTGCAAAAAATGGCCCGTGTGAACGGGCTTTAGGACTAGTATAGTATATTTTATATTAATATTATATATAGTATATTTTATATTAATATTATATAGTATATTTTATATTAATATTATATATAGTATATTTTATATATTAATATATATAGTATATTTATTTTATATTCTTCATTATTTAATCAAAAGATTTGTCTTGTCCACCTTAAATGAACAAACCTGAGAGAGACTTTGACAGTGAAATGGGCGGGCTTTGAAGCTGTATACTGGTTAATAAGACAGGTCTACACCTCAGAAAACTGTTGGGGGGATACAAAATCTGCTGTGACAAGGATGTTTGGTTTTCTGTAGCAGCTGATTGACAAAGAGTATTAGGAATAATATAGCCTTCCTGAGAGCGGTGCACAGATTGCAGTTAGCATCATCGCAACAGTGTTTCTTGGTTTATCAGTCATGCTCCTTAACCTAATCACTGAAGTAGCTCCTTCTGCTGCTGGGAGGAAACAGAAAAAAAGGTTTTCCACACAAGGCATCTGCTCATTATGTGCCAGTGTTTACACCTCACAAGGGCTTTCCTATGCTATATTTGCCTTAACTACGTCATTGTGTCTTAAAGGACTCCGTTGGTGTAAATTGCTCTGACATTAGATAACTTTACCCTTTGCAGGTATTTTGTATTATTGCTATAGATCCTCTTTATTTCTTAATTTTAGCTGTGCTTTTTAATACAGTTTTTAAACAAAATTGAATTACATCATATTAGTTATGTTAATTGGATCCTTATGGCAATGATCAGTTATTAATAATGATGTAAATTCAACACAAAAAAAAATAGAAATTGTTTCATTTACATTAATCTTGTTTTCATTATATTTATTGCTTTTTATATTAGTGTCTCCATTTTTTTCTTTTACCTTCTGCAGTAATAGGATCTCTAAATTACTGTCTGAATTCCAGCAATTGCAGTTTACACAATAATTAACATAAGGCTTTTATTCAAGAGAGTTAAAGCAATTCCGATTATCATGCTTATATAGCTGTAAAAGAATGACTTTTATAGAAAAGAAATTATGTTTCGTACTGTTAAAAAAAAAAAGGAACTCTAATATATGCAAATGAAAATGTTTTAGAATCTTATTTCATGGAACATATATCACTGATGAACAGAGAATATCATGAGAAGCCTTTTTTCCATTTAAATTCGAGAAGCAATATTTCTTCAATATGACCACAAGCTGCAAATTTAGAAATCAAAGTTTCTTGCAGAATCATCAGTCAGCAATACAAAGTAATGGGTAACTTCTGATAAATGCAAAGTCTGAGTTATGGGCTATTTAACCTGGGAAAGAGATTATCCCTGAGTCTTTATTCAAGCTATAACTTTTAAAATATATTTCAGTGTATGAAAATTCATGTTCAGTAAAAATAATTTTATAGATATTTTAAATAAATAGGAAATGAATTATGATATCTAAAATAAATAACTTGGCAATGCTGTTGGAAGCATTTGAACTGCTGCTTTGATACGTCTCTGTATAGAGAGTGTTGCATTGAACTCGCTCTAGATTCACTAAGTTCACCTGTTTATGCAGCATTACTAGTTCTTATATTATAAACAGCCAATTCACTAAACAAAGGAGAGAAGTATGAACCAGCCACACAAAGTAGCCAGACCTTAAAGGGACAGTATACACTCATTTTCATATAACTGCATGTAATAGACACTACTATAAAGAATAAGATGCACAGATACTGATATAAAAATCCAGTATAAAACTGTTTAAAAACTTACTTAGAAGCTCTCAGTTTAGCTCTGTTGAAAAGGTAGTTGGAAAGCCCACTGCAAGTGGGAAAAAAGACACTCCCCCCTCCCCCTTCTTTTGCATATGAAAAGACCCTTTACACAAACAGGAGCAAGCTGGAGAAGGTAGCTGACGGTATTCTCATAAAACTTTGGGGCTTGGTTAGGAGTCTGAAAACCAGAGCAATGTTATTTAAAAATAAGCAAAACTATACATTTTAAAAAAACTAAACTTTATGGGCTATATAAATAGATCATCTACAAAACATTTATGCAAAGAAAAAATGAGTGTATAATGTCCCTTTAAGAAAGTGGAGTGACCTGTTAGTGAATTCAGCACACTAAGGGGTTTATCATGCAAAATCGCATTCCCCATAGAGTTCAATGGAGCAGAAAAAGTTGAAAGAAGAACACACACAAGTCACCCAAACACGATTATGGTTAATCTTTGGTGAACAGCCGCACAAATTAATAAGAACTTAAAGGAGCATAAAAGCCAAACTTTTCATTCATGATTCAAATAGACCGTATAGTATTAAACAATTTCTAATGCACTTCTATTATCCAATTTGCTTCATTCGCTTGGCATCCTTTGTTGAAGAAGCTGCAATGCACTACTGGGAGCTAGCTGAGCATATCTGGTGAGCCAATGACAAGAGGCATATATGTGCAGCTTCCAATCAGCAGCTAACTCACAGTAGGGCATTGTTGCTCCTAAACCTACCTAGGTATTCTCTTCAATAAAGGATACTACAAAAATAAAGCAAATTAGATAACAGATTTACATTGGAAAGTTGTTTCACTTATGTTTTACATGAATAATGAATTTTTTTATTTTGACTTGTATGTACGTTTTTCTCTCGGCAAGCAGACGGGCCGAGTAGTATAAGCCCACTAATAGGGTTGTAATGAGTATAAGTCCTTATTGAAACTAATCTTTGATGGTTACCATATTCTGTATAAAAGTTTGGTGTATCCACTACTATAAGATCAATTGAGGGAGGTAGATAAACAGCAAGCATATCCTATAGGTGGAATCTCCATTACCACCCACCTATGAAGAAATGTCTTGCCTTCCAATAGGAGGCGCTTACTCTGTAAACGAGTAGTGAGTGCATACTACTCTTCTGTAGGTGGGGCTAACTTGCTTTTTATCAGTCCAGGGTCATCACAATATTCATAGTGAGCTGTTACTTTTGAAAAAGTCTGCAATAAAGTCAGATGAAATGCGTAGAGAAAAAAAAGTACTCCCTGATCTCCACATCACTGGGTGACAAATGTAGGACTCAATACCAGTATCGGCAGTGAAGTTATACTGGGGAATAACTGGGACCTTGTAACTTCTGTGCACATGCTGCATTTTGTCATTTTGATGAACCCGTATTGTCAGGGCCGTCTTTAATATTGACTGGACCCTGGGCGAAAATTTTCTTGGGCCCCCCCCCATGCAATTTCGCTCTCCACCCCAACATCCCAAAAAACAACTAAATCATTTTTTTTTTAATTATTAGCCCAGCAGTGGATTATCTACTGCTGAGCTAATCATTTAAAAAAATGAAATACATTGCAATATGTGAGACTGGACCTAAGCAGTACTAATAAGTAAATAAATATATAAATTCCTCCACTGTGGATTCATTTAATATTCTTTTGAATGTGATTCTGGTGTGAGGTTAGCTGGTTAAAGAAATTTAGGGTAGCCAACAGGAGCAAAGCAAGGTAAAAACTGAGGAGGAAGCATGGAGGTGCAGTATAAGTTTACTGACTGGAACAGCAGAACTACTATGGGAAGCTGGAAATCTGAGACAGAGAGAAAACAAAAACTATAAAAATAAACCTTACATTAATGTGAGAAGTATCAGCATGACACTATACATCAGCCACAGCAGCACATGTCACTTCTTTGCTAGGAACAAGTTCCCTCTCACCTTGCACTAGACAATGCCGCATGGGGAGGAGTGTGTGTGCACTCACTCATTCTTCAAACTGACACCGTTCTACAAAGCACTGTTCCCCTAACAAACTTCAGTTAGTTGATCTTAGGGCCATAGCAGAAAGAGCAGGGCTAAGGGGACCAGCAGACTGGATGCTGTCTGACCAAGGCTGCATGGATACAGCGTGAGATGAGTCACACAGCCTCAAGACTGAAGAGAGCAGTGTATGCAGCTGCACAGATGCTCAAATCCTCACTTGCTTGCCGCTCCAGCTTTCTGCTGCATGCGCCTACAGTCAGCCCTACCCAGAAACAATCCCCTACCACCAGAGCAGTTACCTGGGTAACAGTGGTAACCCCAGTAGGACCTTTTATGATGCAGTGGGAATGGCTGGATGCCGAGTTAGGGCTTTGCATTCAGTGCTGCACAGTGCACATCTAAAACAGCACATGGCAATAGCTTGGCATGTCACATGACACCGGCACGGTCTGGCACAGTTTAAAAAAAATAATAAATATAAATAAATATATATATATATATATATATATATATATATATAAATAAGCAGAGTAATTTGACTGTGACAGTATTAGGACTGAATGTGTGTGTTCCCCATGTCAAATCAGCAGTCTGGTGTGAACCATAAAAAAAAATTTTTTTTTTTTTTTAAGGACTCTTGGGCCCCTCAACAGAAACTGGGGGCAGCTGCCCCTTTTGCCCTGTGTTAAAGACGGTCCTGCGTATTGTTTTTTATATCTAGTAAATAGACAACATTGGGTTAGTTCATAAGTGTCACGCCAACATTTGCACGAAGGTTTTAACAATTGTTTGCACACAGTTTAAATTGCACTCATATTAAAAGTTGAGTACATATACATGTCTACAGATGTACATGCATGTATGTGTATATATATATATATGTCTATATATGTGTACATATGTATTTATATGTGTACATTTGTATTCATATGTGTATATATGTATTTACAGAACTATAAACACATAAATACATATGTATACATATATAGACATTTATATAAGTGCATTGGAGCCATTTGCAGTTACGTAGATGTAAACATGTAAATGCATATTTATGCAATATTCATATTTTTATATGGGGTTTGCACATATTACAATATGTGATCATGCCTGCGCATATGTGAATATGCTATCGGGCATGCGCATATGAGAACATGCGATCGAGTTTTAGGTTTTTTTCCACTTTTTTCTCCACTGACTTTTATAGGGGAATAGGTTATTGTTTGTGCGACAGTCGGGTTAGCACGAGAGTGCTAACTTTTTACTTTCAACTCATAATACCTCAACCTGACGAGTGCAAAAAGTTTACTTCTAACGCAATTAGCCCATTGTATGACTAAAAGAATAAATTTATAGGCTACTTTGAATCCAGTTGCGCTATGCGTTTGTGATTTTAGATTTTTCTTTAGTTATGTGTAATGTGACAACTTTGCAATATATTTCCATTATTTATTTATTTTCCCTTTTCATGTAAATTGCCTCTGCAAATTGAATTCAGAGATGCTAACCCAAATACAGATATTTTCCAGCTGCAATGTATTTTATGCTAACATTATGACATTGACTAGCCTTGTTGTCTTCAGGCTCAAACCCCTATTGGCTGCTCTAAATCAGGCTAATAGTGGGTGTAGTTTAGCTATTGAAAAAAATTCTTGTAAAAATTATTTTAATCACTTTTATAATGTTTAGACTGATATGTTATTCTATAGCAACACCACTGAAATGTCTTGCAATTACTAGGTGTTTACTGTATTTTTAAAATAATCATTCAGTAATAAAAGGGTAAAATTTAGTCAACAGTTGTGTAGAATTACAGAAATGTATAGACCTTAGAGAAAGATTTAAAGGGACAGTCTAGGCCAAAATAAACTTTCATGATTCAGATAGGGCATGTAATTTTAAACAATTTTCCAATTTACTTTTATCACCAATTTTGCTTTGTTCTCTTGGTATTCTTAGTTGAAAGCTTAAGCTAGGAGGTTCATGTGCTAATTTCTTAGACCTTGAAGCCCACCTCTTTCAGATTGCATTTTTTAACAGTTTTTCACCACTAGAGGGTGTTAGTTCACATATTTCATATAGATAACACTGTGCTCGTGCACGAGAAGTTATCTAGGAGCAGGCACTGATTGGCTAGACTGCAAGTCTGTCAAAAGATATGAAAAAAGGGGCAGTTTGCAGAGGCTTAGATACAAGATAATCACAGAGGTTAAAAGTATATTATTATAAATGTGTTAGTTATGCAAAACTGGGAATTGGGTAATAAAGGGATTATCTATCTTTTAAAACAATAAAAATTCTAGTGTAGACTGTCCCTTTAAAAAGACTCTGGGCTGGAGCCTAAAAAACAGTGCCCCTTGACTGGATTTTCACCTACTAATCTCCATGAACAGTGGGGTTGTTTGCATAGTACATAATAATCCTCTGTACTGTTGACACTTGGCAGGCATATGTTGTCCATTTTACTAATACAATGAAAGATGTATACAAATTTATGTAATAACATTTTCAATTACAGGGACAGTCAACTCCAGAATTTTTGTTGCTTTAAAAGATAGATAATCCCTTAATTACAAATTCCCCAGTGTTGCATAACCAACACAGTTATAATTATACACATTTTACCTCTGTGATTACCTTGTATCTAAGCCTCAGACTGCCCCCTTATTTCAGTTCTTTTGACAGACTTGCAGTTTAGCCAATCAGAGCGGTCTCCATGGTAAATTCACGTGCATGAGCTCAATGTTATCTATATAAAACAAGTGAACTAATGCCCTCTAGTGGTGAAAAACTATCAAAATGCATTTAGATTAGAGGCGGCCTTCAAGGTCTAAGAAATTAGCATATGAACCTCCTAGGTCTAGCTTTCAACTAAGAATACCAAGAGAACAAAGCAAAATTGGTGATAAAAGTAAATTTGAAAGTTGTTTAAAATTGCATGCCCTATTTGAAACATTAAAGTTTTTTTGGATTTGACTGTCCCTTTAATTAAAAATAGAATATCAATTTTGCCTAAAGATGGTTATCAGAGAAACATTCTTGCTTGCATTTCTACATAGGATAAATGCCGTGTCCGTTGCTGTCCTGTTCCAAAATGTTGGTGGTAGAATATATCTAATGAAGTACGAAATAAACATTGTAGCAACTACACGTGCATATATAAATCACATAATAGTGTAGAACAGTTTAAGAAAAGGAGAGGTATGATGTTTCTCATACAATCACAAAGCTTCATACAGAAGCACAATGAACAGATAAACACAGTCCGAATATTACCCATGGCACAGCCTAGGGTTTTTTGTTTGCATCAACAATCAAAACATGTTTTTGTCTAAGACCTCTCTTCTTTAGACTCAGTCAAGCCTTGAATAAAATCTACCCAACATAGCCATTGTTTTATATCCTAAATGGTGGGCTAAAAGGAACAAATGACTCACAATATTTCAATACATATATACAGTAGATACAAAAAGTCTACCCACCGTTATGAAATTGCAGGTTTATGAAGGAAAAAGACAGAAATAACAACAATGTAAATGTCTGAATTTATCCATCCAGAGAGCTAATTATTAGAAACATTTTAAATATAAAAAAAAACTACAACACCATTAATTCACAAGTCTGCACACCTAATACTTTGTGGAAGCATCTTTTGTTTTTATTAAAGCAGCAAGACTTTGTGAATAAGTCTCTATCAAGTCTTCTTCAACTTAGCTCTCTTTAGGTCATTCCACTGGTTTTTGGATGGGGTTTTTATTTCATATTTATACCTTTTTAAAATAACAAGATTAACATGTTTTAACACATATATGGAAATACTCATAATGTACAATCATAAACTAACACAGTATAACAAATTAATTAGCAACTTTTTTTTTATAGTTTACCCTAAAAAAATGCAAGAATTTATTCAACACCAATTTATATTTTAGATTTTTTCTTTAAATAATTTAATATGTAAGAACTTAAAACAATATATAATAGGTTATTAAACTATTGTGAAACTTAAATTAAATGTTCTAATTTCTAACTATGGAATAATAAGATTATTGAATTATAAATTTCACAATATAATTTATTTTTAACTATATAATAAAAAAAATAAGAGCATTGTGACAATATTCATTTTTCAATTTTCAAAGGGCATGAAGCTAATTTTAACAATAACTACCATACAATCTAAGTTTATCTTAACTGAGTCTTTTGTTAGTAATTTTTTATTAAATAATGCTAAAATAATGTATCCCCAATACTCTAAATTTCAGATTTTGAGTTTGCTATATCCATCTTCCATAAACATCCATCAGCAAATACAATGACATCATTAGGACACAAAATGTAATATAATTCAGTGGTACAAATGACTATTTATGCAATGGTTATAATGCCTGTAATGGTGCTATTTTTTCATATTTTTGTATATTGCCTTAAAAATTTCATGTTTCATGATTTGAATGAGAAGTATGTGGTTGATTTTCTTAATTGTTTTCGGCCTCAGGAATGCCATGACAAGTACTTGGTCCTGTGAACATTCCTAAGAGTCACTTGTCAAATAATAATATAGGAACATTTCAGCACATAAATGGACAAGTAGTTAATACTGGAATATACCCTAGAGAAATCTTATTTTAGACAAAACATGTAGGTGGTTTTGAAATGTATAGGGTGTATTTACTGTAAGTCCTTGAGAAGACCCTGACAAGTACTTCTCCTGATTTCAATGTGCCCTTGAACCACATAAATTCCCCCAATGTTTTTTAACTGAACTTGACAGTGCTATTAAACCCCACCAGAAAAGCCTTTTCAAGTAATATTTTGGATGATATTTCTTTAACTTTCCAATTCAAAAGCCTTAGCCTCTTGAAAACACATTTTGGTCAGTTTGGATGAATTATTGTCAACATGGAAGATTTTGTACTTTCTCAGTTCCCATTTGAAAATTCGCTACTCCTTGTGCTCTTTATTATTAAATTATTACAACTATAGCCTATGCACACGGTTCTTTCAAATGATGTTGTCATCCATGATACACACTCACACTTTCCAATTAACCCTTTTAGTGCATGTGATGGGGGGGGCTAATTGCCACATGCTTGCCAGACATTATGAGGTGGGCAAGTGGCCCTGCATCACCAGGGGAATCTGGGGATGCTGGTGGTCACCACAAATGGGCATGGTGATGTCAACAAGCCCCAGAAACCTGTAAGTGCATGATAGCTATACAGGACTTAAGGGAGCTGGATGGGTGGTAAGTATTTAAAACCTTCAATCTCAACTTAAGTCCTAAAAACCTTAAGACCTCTTGTTTGAAAGTTAATTGCCTGCTCTTTCAAATGGTGTGTGTCTTGAAGGTATAGAGTGTAAGTACAATTAAAAAAAAAAATGCACACATTGAAGCACTTTATAATATTATAACAGGCCATCTAAAAGACCTAGTGAACCCCATGTCGCTTTGTTTTAAAGCTTAAAAGCCACTCTATAAAATAAAGCCCCTATAAGTTTTATCAGCCAGGTTATCACTAATGTAATAGTGATCAGCTGGTTTGAATAAACATGCAATTATATAAGTAGAGACTCATGAAATCTCTACATTCAAATCAACATTATATAAATATACAAAAATGACCTTATTTATATGAGGATAAAGCCTTCTTCTTTTCACTACAAGTATAGAAAACACACACACACTTTTGATTTCAACCTTGATCACTAAAATTGTATTACATTTTGTTAATGAGGGGGTCTCTAGGACCTTATAATATGCCATAAAAAGGCCTAGAGACCCTATGACCCCTTTATTATAGCCCAGAATGCTCTTTTTAAAATAAAGCCACCATATAAGTTTTAATAGCCAGGTTATCACTGTGGTAACAGTGAATAAATGCCCATGTATTTGCCTAGATTATTATGGGAGCCCCTCTGTGCAAACCAAAGTTACATAACTATACCCAAAGGCCCTTATTTATGTGAGTATAACCCCTTTTTCCTTTTGACGATACAAGAAACACACACTATTGTTTGCAACCTTATTTATTAAAATTTAAATAAAATATACATTTCTCACAATTTTGAAGAGCAGTTTTGACATTTCATGATATATTCATGAACAAAAAATTATAGTTTGAATTTGATGGGTTTGCCTACAAAAGGGATTAAATGTGAGTTGCATCTAAAAGCCAAAGCAGCATTGGTGGAAATGGTTCAGCTGATAAAGGGTGAAAATATAATCAAGTCAAAAATCACTTTTTAATATGATTTACTGCACAATTTATACATTCAAAATAGATAATCTTTACAAATACACGAATAAATATTTATAAATGATGTTATAATATACCATTGTCATGTAATGGTTTAATTATGTATCTATCACTGATTCTCCCTATTAGAACACTATTATATAGGCCTAGATTTGGAGTTTGGCGGTATCCGTGAAAACCAGCGTTAGAGGCTCCTAACGCTGGTTTTAGGCTACAGCCGGTATTTGGAGTCAGTCAAAAAAGGGTCTAACGCTCACTTTTCAGCCGTGACTTTTCCATACCGCAGATTCCCTTACATCAATTGCGTATCCTATCTTTTCAATGGGATCTTTCTAACTCCGGTATTTAGAGTCGGGATCTTTCTAACTCCGGTATTTAGAGTCGTGTCTGAAGTGAGCGTTAGAAATCTAACGACAAAACTCCAGCCGCAGAAAAAAGTCAGTAGTTAAGAGCTTTCTGGGCTAACGCCGGTTCATAAAGCTCTTAACTACTGTGCTCTAAAGTACACTAAAACCCATAAACTACCTATGTACCCCTAAACCGAGGCCCCCCCCACATCGCCGACACTCAATTAAATTTTTTTAACCCCTAATCTGCCGACCGCCACCTACGTTATCCTTATGTACCCCTAATCTGCTGCCCCTAACACCGCCGACCCCTATATTATATTTATTAACCCCTAATCTGCCCCCCACAACGTCGCCGCCAGCTACCTACACTTATTAACCCCTAATCTGCCGTCCGCACGCCGCCGCCAGCTACATTATAGCTATGTACCCCTAATCTGCTGCCCTAACATCGCCGACCCCTATATTATATTTATTAACCCCTAACTTGCCCCCCACAACGTCGCCGCCACCTACCTACAATAATTAACCCCTAATCTGCCGACCGCAAAGAGCCGCCACCTACATTATAGCTATGTACCCCTAATCTGCTGCCCCTAACACCGCCGACCCCTATATTATATTTATTAACCCCTAATCTGCACTCCCTAACATCGCCGACACCTAACTTCAATTATTAACCCCTAATCTGCCGTCCACACGCTGCCGCCAGCTACATTATAGCTATGTACCCCTAATCTGCTGCCCTAACATCGCCGACCCCTATATTATATTTATTAACCCCTAACTTGCCCCCCACAACGTTGCCGCCACCTACCTACAATAATTAACCCCTAATCTGCCGACCGCAAAGAGCCGCCACCTACATTATAGCTATGTACCCCTAATCTGCTGCCCCTAACACCGCCGACCCCTTTATTATATTTATTAACCCCTAATCTGCACTCCCTAACATCGCCGACACCTAACTTCAATTATTAACCCCTAATCTGCCGACCGAATCTCGCCGCTATTCTAATAAATGTATTAACCCCTAAAGCTAAGTCTAACCCTAACACTAACACTCCCCTAAATTAAATATAATTTAAATCTAACGAAATTAATTAACTCTTATTAAATAAATTATTCCTATTTAAAGCTAAATACTTACCTGTAAAATAAACCCTAATATAGCTACAATATAAATTATAATTATATTATAGCTATTTTAGGATTTATATTTATTTTACAGGTAACTTTGTATTTATTTTAACCAGGTACAATAGCTATTAAATAGTTAAGAACTATTTAATAGCTACCTAGTTAAAATAATTACAAAATTACCTGTAAAATAAATCCTAACCTAAGTTACAATTAAACCTAACACTACACTATCAATAAATTAATTAAATAAAATACCTACAATTACCTACAATTAAACCTAACACTACACTATCAATAAATTAATTAAATACAATATATACAAATAAATACAATGAAATAAACTAACTAAAGTACAAAAAATAAAAAAGAACTAAGTTACAAAAAATAAAAAAATATTTACAAACATAAGAAAAATATTACAACAATTTTAAACTAATTACACCTACTCTAAGCCCCCTAATAAAATAACAAAGCCCCCCAAAATAAAAAATGCCCTACCCTATTCTCAATTACAAAAGTTCAAAGCTCTTTTACCTTACCAGCCCTGAACAGGGCCCTTTGCGGGGCATGCCCCAAGAAATTCAGCTCTTTTTCCTGTAAAAAAACACATACAATACCCCCCCCAACATTACAACCCACCACCCACATACCCGTAATCTAACCCAAACCCCCCTTAAATAAACCTAACACTAAGCCCTGAAGATCTTCCTACCTTGTCTTTACCATGCCAGGTATGACCGATCCGTCCTGGCTCCGATATCTTCATCTAAGCCCAAGCGGGGGCTAGACATCCATCATCCGACGGCTGAAGAAGTCCAGAAGAGGCTCCAAAGTCTTCATCCTATCCGGGAAGAAGAGTAGATCCGGACCGGCAACTATCTTCTTCCAAGCGGCATCTTCTATCTTCATCCGATGAGGACCGGCTCCATCTTGAAGACCTCCACCGCGGACCCATCTTCTTCCGACGACGACTTCCCGATGAATGGCGGTTCCTTTAAGGGACGTCATCCAAGATGGAGTCCCTCGAATTCCGATTGGCTGATAGGATTCTATCAGCCAATCGGAATTAAGGTAGGAAAATTCTGATTGGCTGATGGAATCAGCCAATCAGAATCAAGTTCAATCCGATTGGCTGATCTGATCAGCCAATCAGATTGAGCTCGCATTCTATGGGTATTAGTGTACTTTAGAGCACAGTAGTTAAGAGCTTTATGAACCGGCGTTAGCCCAGAAAGCTCTTAACTACTGACTTTTTTCTGTGGCTGGAGTTTTGTCGTTAGATTTCTAACGCTCACTTCAGACACGACTCTAAATACCGGAGTTAGAAAGATCCCATTGAAAAGATAGGATACGCAATTGACGTAAGGGAAAAGTCGCGGCTGAAAAGTGAGCGTTAGACCCTTTTTTGACTGACTCCAAATACCGGCGGTAGCCTAAAACCAGCGTTAGGAGTCTCTAACGCTGGTTTTCACGGCTACCGCCAAACTCCAAATCTAGGCCTATGAAAACCATTGACATAATCAAGTTGTTGAGCACCATGATAGACACAGCTATGCTATTTAATTTTGTGGAGAATAAGGGGGAGACAGCCTATGAGAAGGTCAGTGTCAGTATTATAGATAAAAAGGATGTGTTCAACCACTGAATGTGGCCTTAAAGGGACACAAAACCCACATTTTTCTTTCATGATTAAAATAGAGCATGCAGAGGATTATAATTTGAACATAGTGTATATGAATGGACAGGGTTTCCCTGTGAGTTGTAAACTGCCCCCAATGCGGCACAAAGCAAAATCCTAAATGCTTCATCGTACGTTTAGAACTGTGACAATAATTTGTCAGAAAAGTATATCTACTACTACTGCAACCAGAATGCAATGGTATGTTTTTTTGTTGTTATTTTTTGTTATTACCAGAATATCAAAATGAGTATAACTATAGTTATCATACCCTTATTGGTATGTTTTCACCTTTTCTCTAAAAAAGAATCAGATAAGAGGTTGCAAACACAGAGCCTATATTTCTCTGTTAACATTACTACTAGCATGATTGTTCTGGAGACAAATAAGGATAAAGCCTTATCAGAAATCCTTTAAATTTTACACAGAGAAAAAGTTGTCTACACTGAGATGAGTGAGTGATTATTACTGCAACCTTATTAACAAATGTTCTTCAGCTATTATACAAGGTACACATTGGCATAGTCCATATGGAGAAAAAGGTTTGGATCAAGTCCGGCATCCAATCCTGGGTGAAGACATTATTAAACACGTTGGTTCCTGTATTGTCTGTATACAAACTTACATGACATTAACAACATGAAAAGATGTGTTTCCAATTACTTTTTTACCAGCTGCAGAGTATAAAATGTATGAGAATTTGCTTTTTTAAGGTTTATTTGTGTATATGAATAAGCTGGTTTTGTGTTTTGAAGCCACAAGTTAACCTAATAAAATGGGTTGAGCTTGTAAATGTAATCAGATCTCATTACTTTATTAAAATGTGTACGTATCCTTGCTTTTTTATCTTATATCTGTCCAAAAACCAAAGACCAATACTTGGTCTTCAGACTCGCCAGAAACAGCAGTTATGAAGCAGCGGTCTAAAGACCGCTGCTCCATAACCCTATCCGCCTGCTCTGATGAGGCGGACAGAGATCGCCACAGTTCAACCCGATCGAGTACAATCAGTTTGATTGACACCCCCTGGCCGCGAGTCTGCAGGGGGCCGCGTTGCACCAGCAGCTCACAAGAGCTGCTGGTGCAATACTGAATACGGAGAGTGTATTGCTCTCCGCATTCAGCGATGTCTGTCGCACCTGATCCGCACTGTCAGATCAGGTCCGACAGACATTTGATAAATAGACCTCATATAAAAATAAAGTGCACCACTTTAAAAATAAAGTGCACGTCAGGCTAAAAAGTATACGTGTGAGTGTATGAGTGCATGTGTGTGTGTGTCAGAAATATGTGGTATGTGTGCTGTCAGTGTGTATGTGTGAGTGTATGTGTGTGTGCGTGTGTCAGAAATATGTGGTATGTGTGCTGTCAGTGTGTATGTGTGAGTGTGTGAGTGCATGTGTGTGCGTGTGTGTGTCAGAAATATGTGGTATGTGTGCTGTCAGTGTGTATGTGTGAGTGTGTGAGTGCATGTGTGTGCGTGTGTCAGAAATATGTGGTATATGTGCTGTCAGTGTGTATGTGTGAGTGTGTGAGTGCATGTGTGTGCGTGTCAGAAATATGTGGTATGTGTGCTGTCAGTGTGTATGTGTGCTTGTGAAGTGTGTGAAAAATGAGTGCATTGAAAAAAACAGGTTTTTTTTATATTCTTCTGATCTATGCTCCTGTCTTTTTCTGTAAAATCATAACTACATAAATAAAATTCATCTCATTAATATGATCTTATATAGGGTACATTTAGTTAATCAATTTGTTTTTTTAATGATGCAGTTTCCTTTGGCTAGTTAAAACTACCTTCTTTAAAGGTATGCAAAAAGCCCACAAAAGGTCACAACATGCTTATTTAAAAAGAAATGTTACATTTTGAGTTAGTAAAGCTTCTGGTGGTGAAATAACAGCCAAATGCCCTTTTTAACAGGGGTTCATGCTGCTGTATGATAACTACCATGTTTATTAAAGAGAATAACTTCTTACTAACATCAAGTAATAAAATACAGCTTATTCTGAACTGAAGGTAAAACCATTACATAGTATTCATATGAGGTAGATATGTAAGGTTTAGCAACATCCTAATTATTATAAACAGTTTATTGGTTAGATAAGTGGCGTATTTAGGTTTTGTGCTGCCCTAGGCACTCAAAATTCTGCTGCCCCTCCTCTTAGGTTTTTGGCCTTTTTTGGTCATACTATATTTTGGTGAGGGTGTACCGTGACTTTTTTTTCATGGCATTTCCAAAGTAAATGTTCATGTTCAGGTGCATTTATGTATATGTATGTGTGTTTATGGTGGGTGTAGTGATTTGGTGTAGTGCAGTGTAGTGTGCGTATATAGTGCAGTATGTGTGTGTGTAGTGAGACTCAAAAAGTGCTGCACCCCAAAAAAACTGCCACCCTAGGCAAGTTACAAGCAAAAGAAATACAAAAGTGTTAGATGTTAACAACACTAGAAAACAAAAATGAAAACCAAGAACTGATACTCTCCTTTTAAGATAGACCGCAGCCTTCTTACAGTCTCTCCTCTAGGACTGTATAGAGATAGGGTAATGGAAGGTAGATGGCGCTGGTCTGCAGAGTAATTTTTCTCTAGTGATGAAGAGAAAAACAGGGCTTGAGGTGTATGTAGCAACCAAATTACTATGGGCGCAATATACTCACTCCATATGCTGCAGTAGTTCGGCTTCAGAATCGTGTATCTCCCAGTTGGGGTATGGTAATCCCATAAGATGCCTGCTGTTTGGCTGTGAATAAATGGAGACTCAAGTGATAAAGAATCCAATGTGTAGAAATAAAAAAGTAGTAACGTCCGGCTTGGTACAGCAAAGAGAAAATTCAAAGGTCTTCCAGTATTTAGTGAAAAATCTCTTTTTATTAGCTCAACGCGTTTCAATGTTAAAACGTCTTTGTCAAGAGCAGTATTAAAACAAATATAAAAGTGATAAAAAGCAAATGATTGAATATGTCTGCTGTATCCAAAAAAGCCGGTTTATATACAGGTGTACTCATTATCCAATTTCCTGTTCTAAACAGGAAATTGGATTTACAATGTGCTTGAATAAAAACAATAAACATACATTGGTGATGAACTCAAATTCAAATCGATAATAATATCTAATATAAAATGCCGATTTTTGTTAAATGTATTATAAAAAATAAATTTGCTGATTTTTTATATTTAGTTCAGCATCAACACGATTTTAAACCAATCAGATTTCAAATTCATTATAGTAACCAATAGAGAGGCGTAATTTCATCAGTCCTCAAACAGGTAGTTAGCAATATATAGTTCCGTTTCAGGTCCGGTGTATCATCACATGATCCATACAGCCAATCCTGGTGATGTTGTGTAATGAAGAACTGATGACGTGTCAAAACAACATGGTGTGTGGTCACGTGGTTAAGGTGTCCAATCGAAAAGAAGCTGTGTAACAAAGGCGTGTTCGTCTGTTAGTTCTGATTGGTCCGTTTTATATGGGGAGTATTTTGGGCTAAAAGTCCGTAAAAGCATTGTATTATAGAAATATCTGAGGAAAAAACAACAAAAATGAACAGTATATGTTCTTCACTTATCGCAACAAGTACAGACAACAACACTATAAGAAAAAAACTTACATATGAATTGCGAAATATATCGCAGCAGGGACAGATCGTTGTCTTACATATATACACTGGTTCTAATAATTTTCTATTTATATAAAAGGACCCAAAAGAATAATTTATGTATTTTTTATTTTTTTTTATTTATTTTTATAAGTCAATATATAAGACTCCTTAAAAAATAAAGAATAAAAATATATTCCAATATATTAAACCTTAAGATAAAAAGTAATAATTGATAATATTATTATGAACAATAATGTAGACCCTAAACCTTCTTAAATGTGAATTTATTTGTGTATAAATATTCTTAAGGAATTGTGTAATGTGCATGGTGAATATATGTGAAAAAAGGACCTTGTTTTATTATTTAATAGGCAATCTAATGCAATAAGGATTATTAATGTGTATCATATTTGTACAACAAAAAATATCTATTTTTAACAGTGATAAATTGTGAAGTGCCTAACTATAGGTTTAGTAATAATTAAGTGTGTGTGTAAAATCCCAATGAACGAATGAAAGAAGGAAAAGAAAAGAAGAAAAAAAGATAGGATGAAATAGAAAGAATTCAAATAATAAAGAAAAAGGAGAGAGGAAAAAATAGTCTGTAAAATAAAATAAAAATAAATATAAATAAATAAAAAAATAAAAAATATAATATAAATAAATAAAAATAAATATGGATATTAATTGAGATGCTAAGTGGGAAAACAAATAAAAATAAAAATAAAAAATAAATAAAAATAAAATTAAAAATTGATTATATGAAAGCTGCTATCCTAATGTCCTTATTTAGTCCCCAGTTATTGTATGTCCTCATAGTGTGGATCCACCATAGTTCCCTTCTATCCATTTGTGTTTCTATTTTACCTCCCCTCCAATGGGTAGATACCTTCTCAATCCCTAACCAAAGGAAATGATCTTTTTTAAAATCTTTACAAGAATTACAGTGTAAAGGTACCCCATGGTTGTCATGTTTCTTTTCGATTTTATTGACATGTTCTAGGATACGTGTTTTCAGAAATCTAGTGGTTTGTCCCAAATACTGAATTTTGCAATTACACTGCAAAAGGTAGATAACATTAGTGGTTTTACAAGTTATGAAGTGTTTGATGGTAAAAGTTTTTCCTGTCACAGAAGAAGTAAAGGTTTTATGGACTCGCTTGGTATAATTACAGCCTTTACAGTGACCACAGGTATAAAAACCTCTGAGGTTACCTATAGATAGTGGAGCTTCTGGGCTCATTCCTTTTATTAGTGAAGGAGCTAGTTTTTGTTTTAAATTGTGACCTTTTCTAAATGTAATTTGTGGTCTGGGTGGTAAAATATCATTTAAAATATCATCACTTCTAAGCACATGCCAATGTTTGTTAATGATATTTTTTATTTGATAGTGACCTGAATTATATGTGGTTATAAAACGAGGAAAAACATTTTCTTGACTAGATTTATGTGATTGACTTTTTAATGTAGATTCTTGATTGAGATTCTTAATGTGTTGTCTATCTATTTCCAATTGTTTAGGCTCATAGCCCTTCTGTAGAAATCTGGTTTTAAGCATAGTAGATTGTTCTTCATAATCTATCAAAGTGTTGCAGTTACGCCTAATGCGTTGAAATTGACCCTTGGGAATGGCACGGAGCCATGTAGGATGACGTTGACTATCGTGTCTAATATATGTATTGGTGTCACATTTTTTGAAAAAGGTTTTCGTGTAAATATCACCTTCTTTCACTGAAATGGATGGATCTAAAAAAGTAGCTTCTGTTTTGTGTATCTCTGGAGTGAGAATAATATTCATATCATTATTGTTAAGGTGAGTAATGAACATTTGAAGTGACTGTAAATCACCCTTCCAGACACATAGTACATTGTCTATGTATCTTCGCCAGGACACCAGGCTCGCTCCAGGTATCACACTGAACCAAACATATAAATGTTCATAGTGGTCCATGTAGATGTTGGCATAACTTGGGGCGAACCTGGTGCCCATGGCGGTACCACATGTTTGTAAGAAATATTTGTGATCAAACCAAAAGAAATTGTGACTTAACATGAAGTCAATGGCTATAATTATGAATTCTAGCAGAGAAGCTGCTAGATTCAGATCCTGTTTTAATTTCCATTCAATTGCTGATATTCCCTTCTTATGGTCAATAATAGAATATAAAGAAGTGACATCTAAAGTTACCCAGTGATAATCTGTTTCCCATTTGATGTTATTTATTATTTTTAAAGCATGTGCAGTGTCTTTCAGATATGATCTGGAATTTTGTGCATATGGCTGAAGAAAATGATCAATGAAAGATGACAAATTTGCTGTTAAAGAGTCAATTCCACTGATAATAGGACATCCTGGCGAGTGGGTAGGGTTTTTATGTAATTTGGGCAAAAAATAAAAAATGGGAGTTTTTGAATCATTTTTAAACAGAAAATCAAATTCTTGTTCAGATGATTTATCTAAAACTTTATAGGTGATGTTATCTGTTAGTATACGATATGCTTCCTGTAGATAGAATTCTCTATCCATAATGACCACCCCTCCACCTTTATCGGCCTCCTTGATCACAATATCTTCTCTCTTGTTAAGTTGTTTCAGAATTTCTGCTTCCGGTTTAGTTAAATTATGAAACTTAGGTTGTTCTCTTATATTCTCAATATCTTTGAGGATTAATTTGCCAAAGACATCTATACTAGATCCCTTACAGTGACTGGGGTAGAATCGAGATTGATTTTTAAATTTTGACCTAGGTTCAGGTGGATTATAACTAATTGTATCCTTCTTTGCAAAGAAGCGTCTGACTGTTAAATTTCTAATACATTTCTGGGCATCAATAAATAATTGAAAGGTGTTTACACCTTGTGTGGGAATAAATTTAAGGCCTTTAGCAAGGATTAGTTTTTCCTGTTCTGTGATATTTTTAGATGATATATTGTAAACCCCTATTCCATCTGTCTCCTTCTCTGTGTCTTTCCTCTACCTCCTCTCCCTCCCCTGTATGATCTGGTGTTTGTTCTCTTTTCTTTTGGTTGGATCTGTCTGTTTGTTGTGCATACTGATTGATTTGTCTGTCTGGTCTGATCGGTGAAAATCTGTTCGGATGTGACCAATACTGTTGGTTGGATGTATGTGTGGATCCTGTTTTGTGTCTGTCTCGATTGGACTGATTTTGAAAAGGGTGGCTGTATTCGTTATTTTCTCTGTTATGGTGTCTATTATCTAAATTGGATTGGTCATGTGGTTCATAATGGTTCCTAGAGGAATTCTTTCTACTGTCTTGGTCATGTTGATAATGATATCCATGATGATTCCTAGAATCAGAGTTGTGTCTGTAACTATCTCTTGTATGATATGATGCATGGTTGGAAGAATTAGAATTGGAGTAATGCAATTGTGTTGATTCTTCTTTTTGTTTGGTGTGTTGGTAGTTATTTCCCCTTGGTTGATAAGTATTTCTGGAATGGATCTGTGTATATGAATGTGTCCTAGGTTTTTCCCAAGGTCTTGTATTTGAGGGTCACCTCCCTCTATTTAAAGGGTAATTATTAGTGGATTTATTGTTTATCTGCTTATGAGGATTAACATTGACTGACTGTAATTGTACATATTGTGTACCATTGGAAAAATCCTCTTTTTCTCTAAGATATTTGTTGTACTTAGAGTCCCCAATTTGTTCATCTAATTCTTTAGCTCTTCTTTTAATCTCTTTAAATTTTTCACTACAGAATTTATTAGATAAAAATGGGTCTAATTCGATTTCTAGAGCTATTATTTCTTTTTCTATATGTTTTAAGTTAATTTCTTGTAATTCATATAATAGACTAACCAATTCAGTGGAGCATTTATGTAATGCTGCATTCCACTTATCCATAAATTCTTTATCGTTAGTTCCAAAAGCTGGTACCTTATAAACTCTTAAACCTCTTGGTACAATATTTTCATTTAAATACCTACTTAAAAAGTGGTTTCCCACAATTTTTTAGTTTCCTTGGGAATAGAGTTTCTGTAATTTATTTATAATGGATTCCCAATTATCTACTTCCTGTTGGTTATCTTTGAAATTACTATTATATTTATTTTGTCTCGCTGCCCTCCAAACATTAAGAGTGTTCTTAGACATGTGGGAGAAAGATACAATACAAGATACAAGCAAAAGAAATACAAAAGTGTTAGATGTTAACAACACTAGAAAACAAAAAAGAAAACCAAGAACTGATACTCTCCTTTTAAGATAGACCGCAGCCTTCTTACAGTCTCTCCTCTAGGACTGTATAGAGATAGGGTAATGGAAGGTAGATGGCGCTGGTCTGCAGAGTAATTTTTCTCTAGTGATGAAGAGAAAAACAGGGCTTGAGGTGTATGTAGCAACCAAATTACTATGGGTGCAATATACTCACTCCATATGCTGCAGTAGTTCAGCTTCAGAATCGTGTATCTCCCAGTTGGGGTATGGTAATCCCATAAGATGCCTGCTGTTTGGTTGTGAATAAATGGAGACTCAAGTGATAAAGAATCCAATGTGTAGAAATAAAAAAGTAGTAACTTACTCCATATATTTGGAGAGTCCGGCTTGGTACAGCAAAGAGAAAATTCAAAGGTCTTCCAGTATTTAGTGAAAAATCTCTTTTTATTATCTCAACGCGTTTCAACGTTAAAACGTCTTTGTCAAGAGCAGTATTAAAACAAATATAAAAGTGATAAAAAGCAAATGATTGAATATGTCTGCTGTATCCAAAAAAGCTGGTTTATATACAGATGTACTCATTATCCAATTTCCTGTTCTAAACAGGAAATTGGATTTACAATATGCTTGAATAAAAACAATAAACATACATTAGTGATGAACTAAAATTCAAATCGATAATAATATCTAATATAAAATGCCGATTTTTGTTAAATGTATTATAAAAAATAAATTTGCTGATTTTTTATATTTAGTTCAGCATCAACACGATTTTAAACCAATCAGATTTCAAATTCATTATAGTAACCAATAGAGAGGCGTAATTTCATCAGTCCTCAAACAGGTAGTTAGCAATATATAGTTCCGTTTCAGGTCCGGTGTATCATCACATGATCCATACAGCCAATCCTGGTGATGTTGTGTAATGAAGAACTGATGACGTGTCAAAACAACATGGTGTGTGGTCACGTGGTTAAGGTGTCCAATCGAAAAGAAGCTGTGTAACAAAGGCGTGTTCGTCTGTTAGTTCTGATTGGTCCATTTTATATGGGGAGTATTTTGGGCTAAAAGTCCGTAAAAGCATTGTATTATAGAAATATCTGAGGAAAAAACAACAAAAATGAACAGTATATGTTCTTCACTTATCGCAACAAGTACAGACAACAACACTATAAGAAAAAAACTTACATATGAATTGCGAAATATATCGCAGCAGGGACAGATCGTTGTCTTACATATATACACTGGTTCTAATAATTTTCTATTTATATAAAAGGACCCAAAAGAATAATTTATGTATTTTTTATTTATTTTTATAAGTCAATATATAAGACTCCTTAAAAAATAAAGAATAAAAATATATTCCAATATATTAAACCTTAAGATAAAAAGTAATAATTGATAATATTATTATGAACAATAATGTAGACCCTAAACCTTCTTAAATGTGAATTTATTTGTGTATAAATATTCTTAAGG
Organism: Bombina bombina; assembly: GCF_027579735.1. Taxonomy (NCBI): domain Eukaryota; kingdom Metazoa; phylum Chordata; class Amphibia; order Anura; family Bombinatoridae; genus Bombina; species Bombina bombina. The sequence continues at coordinate 217,914,836 of NC_069500.1, forward strand.
AATTGTGTAATGTGCATGGTGAATATATGTGAAAAAAGGACCTTGTTTTATTATTTAATAGGCAATCTAATGCAATAAGGATTATTAATGTGTATCATATTTGTACAACAAAAAATATCTATTTTTAACAGTGATAAATTGTGAAGTGCCTAACTATAGGTTTAGTAATAATTAAGTGTGTGTGTAAAATCCCAATGAACGAATGAAAGAAGGAAAAGAAAAGAAGAAAAAAAGATAGGATGAAATAGAAAGAATTCAAATAATAAAGAAAAAGGAGAGAGGAAAAAATAGTCTGTAAAATAAAATAAAAATAAATATAAATAAATAAAAAAATAAAAAATATAATATAAATAAATAAAAATAAATATGGATATTAATTGAGATGCTAAGTGGGAAAACAAATAAAAATAAAAATAAAAAATAAATAAAAATAAAATTAAAAATTGATTATATGAAAGCTGCTATCCTAATGTCCTTATTTAGTCCCCAGTTATTGTATGTCCTCATAGTGTGGATCCACCATAGTTCCCTTCTATCCATTTGTGTTTCTATTTTACCTCCCCTCCAATGGGTAGATACCTTCTCAATCCCTAACCAAAGGAAATGATCTTTTTTAAAATCTTTACAAGAATTACAGTGTAAAGGTACCCCATGGTTGTCATGTTTCTTTTCGATTTTATTGAGATGTTCTAGGATACGTGTTTTCAGAAATCTAGTGGTTTGTCCCAAATACTGAATTTTGCAATTACACTGCAAAAGGTAGATAACATTAGTGGTTTTACAAGTTATGAAGTGTTTGATGGCAAAAGTTTTTCCTGTCACAGAAGAAGTAAAGGTTTTATGGACTCGCTTGGTATAATTACAGCCTTTACAGTGACCACAGGTATAAAAACCTCTGAGGTTACCTATAGATAGTGGAGCTTCTGGGCTCATTCCTTTTATTAGTGAAGGAGCTAGTTTTTGTTTTAAATTGTGACCTTTTCTAAATGTAATTTGTGGTCTGGGTGGTAAAATATCATTTAAAATATAATCACTTCTAAGCACATGCCAATGTTTGTTAATGATATTTTTTATTTGATAGTGACCTGAATTATATGTGGTTATAAAACGAGGAAAAACATTTTCTTGACTAGATTTATGTGATTGACTTTTTAATGTAGATTCTCGATTGAGATTCTTAATGTGTTGTCTATCTATTTCCAATTGTTTAGGCTCATAGCCCTTCTGTAGAAATCTGGTTTTAAGCATAGTAGATTGTTCTTCATAATCTATCAAAGTGTTGCAGTTACGCCTAATGCGTTGAAATTGACCCTTGGGAATGGCATGGAGCCATGTAGGATGATGTTGACTATCGTGTCTAATATATGTATTGGTGTCACATTTTTTGAAAAAGGTTTTCGTGTAAATATCACCTTCTTTCACTGAAATGGATGGATCTAAAAAAGTAGCTTCTGTTTTGTGTATCTCTGGAGTGAGAATAATATTCATATCATTATTGTTAAGGTGAGTAATGAATATTTGAAGTGACTGTAAATCACCCTTCCAGACACATAGTACATCGTTTATGTATCTTCGCCAGGACACCAGGCTCGCCCCAGGTATCACACTGGACCAAACATATAAATGTTAATAGTGGTCCATGTAGATGTTGGCATAACTTGGGGCGAACCTGGTGCCCATGGCGGTACCACATGTTTGTAAGAAATATTTGTGATCAAACCAAAAGAAATTGTGACTTAACATGAAGTCATTCCAGAAATACTTATCAACCAAGGTGAAATAACTACCAACACATCAAACAAAAAGAAGAATCAACACACACTCATTACTCCAATTCTAATTCTTTCAACCATGCATCATATCATACAAGAGATAGTTACAGACACAACTCTGATTCTAGGAATCATCATGGATATCATAATCCACATGACCAAGACAGTAGAAAGAATTCCTCTAGGAACCATTATGAACCACATGACCAATCCAATTTAGATAATAGACACCATAACAGAGAAAATAACCAATACAGCCACCCTTTTCAAAATCAGTCCAATCGAGACAGACACAAAACAGGATCCACACATACATCCAACCAACAGTATTGGTCACATCCGAACAGATTTTCACCGATCAGACCAGACAGACAAATCAATCAGTATGCACAACAAACAGACAGATCCAACCAAAAGAAAATAGAACGAACACCAGATCATATAGGGGAGGGAGAGGAGGTAGAGGAAAGACACAGACGAAGGAGAAAGATGGAATAGGGGTTTACAATATATCATCTAAAAATATCACAGAACAGGAAAAACTAATCCTTGCTAAAGGCCTTAAATTTATTCCCACACAAGGTGTAAACACCTTTCAATTATTTATTGATGCCCAGAAATTTATTAGAAATTTAACAGTCAAACGCTTCTTTGCGAAGAAGGATACAATTAGTTATAATCCAACTGAACCTAGGTCAAAATTTAAAAATCCATCTCGATTCTACCCCAGTCACTGTAAGGGATCTAGTATAGATGTCTTTGGCAAATTAATCCTCAAAGATATTGAGAATATAAGAGAACAACCTAAGTTTCACAATTTAACTAAACCGGAAGCAGAAATTCTGAAACAACTTAACAAGAGAGAAGATATTGTGATCAAGGAGGCCGATAAAGGTGGAGGGGTGGTCATAATGGATAGAGAATTCTATCTACAGGAAGCATATCGTATACTAACAGATAACATCACCTATAAAGTTTTAGATAAATCACCGAAAAAAGAATTTTGTAAAGAAATAGAGGAGGGTTTAACTCAAGCTTTAGACAAAAAAGTTATATCTGAACAAGAATTTGATTTTCTGTTTAAAAATGATTCAAAAACTCCCATTTTTTATTTTTTGCCCAAATTACATAAAAACCCTACCCACCCCCCAGGACGTCCTATTATCAGTGGAATTGACTCTTTAACAGCAAATTTGTCATCTTTCATTTATCATTTTCTTCAGCCATATGCACAAAATTCCAGATCATATCTGAAAGACACTGCACATGCTTTAAAAATAATAAATAACATCAAATGGGAAACAGATTATCACTGGGTAACTTTAGATGTCACTTCTTTATATTCTATTATTGACCATAAGAAGGGAATATCAGCAATTGAATGGAAATTAAAACAGGATCCGAATCTAGCAGCTTCTCTGCTAGAATTCATAATTATAGCCATTGACTTCATGTTAAGTCACAATTTCTTTTGGTTTGATCACAAATATTTCTTACAAACATGTGGTACCGCCATGGGCACCAGGTTCGCCCCAAGTTATGCCAACATCTACATGGACCACTATGAACATTTATATGTTTGGTCCAGTTTGATACCTGGGGCGAGCCTGGTGTCCTGGTGAAGATACATAGACGATGTACTATGTGTCTGGAAGGGTGATTTACAGTCACTTCAAATGTTCATTACTCACCTTAACAATAATGATATGAATATTATTCTCACTCCAGAGATACACAAAACAGAAGCTACTTTTTTAGATCTATCCATTTCAGTGAAAGAAGGTGATATTTACACGAAAACCTTTTTCAAAAAATGTGACACCAATACATATATTAGACACGATAGTCAACATCATCCTACATGGCTCCATGCCATTCCCAAGGGTCAATTTCAATGCATTAGGCGTAACTGCAACACTTTGATAGATTATGAAGAACAATCTACTATGCTTAAAACCAGATTTCTACAGAAGGGCTATGAGCCTAAACAATTTGAAATAGATAGACAACACATTAAGAATCTCAATCGAGAATCTACAATAAAAGGTCAATCATATAAATCTAGTCAAGAAAATGTTTTTCCTCGTTTTATAACCACATATAATTCAGGTCACTATCAAATAAAAAATATCATTAACAAACATTGGCATGTGCTTAGAAGTGACAATATTTTAAATGATATTTTACCACCCAGACCACAAATTACATTTAGAAAAGGTCACAATTTAAAACAAAAACTAGCTTCTTCACTAATAAAAGGAATGAGCCCAGAAGCTCCACTATCTATAGGTAACCTCAGAGGTTTTTATACCTGTGGTCACTGTAAAGGCTGTAATTATACCAAGCGAGTCCATAAAACCTTTACTTCTTCTGTGACAGGAAAAACTTTTACCATCAAACACTTCATAACTTGTAAAACCACTAATGTTATCTACCTTTTGCAGTGTAATTGCAAAATTCAGTATTTGGGACAAACCACTAGATTTCTGAAAACACGTATCCTAGAACATCTCAATAAAATCGAAAAGAAACATGACAACCATGGGGTACCTTTACACTGTAATTCTTGTAAAGATTTAAAAAAAGATTATTTCCTTTGGTTAGGGATTGAGAAGGTATCTACCCATTGGAGGGGAGGTAAAATAGAAACACAAATGGATAGAAGGGAACTATGGTGGATCCACACTATGAGGACATACAATAACTGGGGACTAAATAAGGACATTAGGATAGCAGCTTTCATATAATCAATTTTTAATTTTATTTTTGTTTATTTTTTATTTTTATTTGTTTTCCCACTTAGCATCTCACTTAATATCCATATTTATTTTTATTTTTATTTATTTATATTATATATATATTTTTTTATTTATTTATATTTATTTTTATTTTATTTTATAGACTATTTTTTCCTCTCTCCTTTTTCTTTATTATTTGAATTCTTTCTATTTCATCCTATCTTTTTTCTTCTTTTCTTTTCCTTCTTTCATTCGTTCATTGGGATTTTACAAACACACTTAATTATTACTAAACCTATAGTTGGGCACTTCACAATTTATCACTGCTAAAAATAGATATTTTTTGTTGTACAAATATGATACACATTAATAATCCTTATTGCATTAGATTGCCTATTAAATAATAAAACAAGGTCCTTTTTTCACATATATTCACCATGCACATTACACAATTCCTTAAGAATATGTATACACAAATAAATTCACATTTAAGAAGGTTTAGGGTCTACATTATTGTTCATAATAATATTATCAATTATTACTTTTTATCTTAAGGTTTAATATATTGGGATATATTTTTATTCTTTATTTTTTAAGGAGTCTTATATATTGACTTATAAAAAAAAATAAAAAAAAAATACATAAATTATTCTTTTGGGTCCTTTTATATAAATAGAAAATTATTAGAACCAATGTATATATGTAAGACAACGATCTGTCCCTGCTGCGATATATTTCGCAATTCATATGTAAGTTTTTTTCTTACATTGTTGTTGTCTGCACTTGTTGCAATAAGTGAAGAACATATACTGTTCATTTTTGTTGTTTTTTCCTCAGATATTTCTATAATACAATGCTTTTACGGACTTTTAGCCCAAAATACTCCCCATATAAAACGGACCAATCAGAACTAACAGACGAACACGCCTTTGTTACACAGCTTCTTTTCAATTGGACACCTTAACCATGTGACCACACACCATGTTGTTTTGACACGTTATCGTTTCTTCATTACACAACATCACCAGGATTGGCTGTACGGATCATGTGATGATACACCGGACCTGAAACAGAACTATATATTGCTAACTACCTGTTTGAGGACTTATGAAATTACGCCTCTCTATTGGTTACTATAATGAATTTGAAATCTGATTGGTTTAAAATCGTGTTGATGCTGAACTAAATATAAAAAATAGGCAAATTTATTTTTTATAATACATTTAACAAAAATCGGCATTATATATTAGATATTATTATCGATTTGAATTTTAGTTCATCACCAATGTATGTTTATTGTTTTTATTCAAGCACATTGTAAATCCAATTTCCTGTTTAGAACAGGAAATTGGATAATGAGTACACCTGTATATAAACCGGCTTTTTTGGATACAGCAGACATATTCAATCATTTGCTTTTTATCACTTTTATATTTGTTTTAATACTGCTCTTGACAAAGACGTTTTAACGTTGAAACGCGTTGAGCTAATAAAAACAGATTTTTCACTAAATACTGGAAGACCTTTGAATTTTCTCTTTGCTGTACCAAGCCGGACTCTCCAAATATATGGAGTAAGTTACTACTTTTTTATTACTACACATTGCATTCTTTATCACTTGAGTCTCCATTTATTCACAGCCAAACAGCAGGCATCTTATGGGATTACCATACCCCAACTGGGAGATACACGATTCTGAAGCTGAACTACTGCAGCATATGGAGTGAGTATATTGCATCCATAGTAATTTGGTTGCTACATACACCTCAAGCCCTGTTTTTCTCTTCATCACTAGAGAAAAATTACTCTGCAGACCAGCGCCATCTACCTTCCATCACCCTAGGCAAGTACCTTGTTTGCCCTGGGTTAGATGATTTGTGTATACACAATATGAATATGGAATTGTTTCGATTTGACTTCTCTTACTGATCAATACTAATGTCCTTATCTATTTGAATTTATTATATTTAATGTTAGTGTTTCAAAATAACATATCATATTAGTCTATGGGGTAATGCAATAAATATATTTCAAATAACTAAGAAAGTCCATTAAACATTTGCAAAACAAAACTGAAAGGTGTTACCAAAAATGTCAGCCAATAAATATAAGTAATGCAATCATTTATTATTTACTATTAAATGGCAGAAGAATACAAGTAGTCGTGCAGATTTTCAATGATTATACTCAAAAACACACCAGAAACCAAGGTTCTTAGGTCGTAACCACCCTCCCCCCCCCTCATAAAAATGATTAATCTACTAGATGATTATATATAGTCCTTTTTGAAACATTAATTGTCCTTATTCATCTGGGAAGGTAGAGTATTGGATTTATATTTCTTTTTGTTTAAACAACAATAAATGCAACTTTAAATTTACCATGGAAATCAGTACAAACTCAATTTTCAATTTGAATCTTAGATTGACAGAAAGCTTTCAAATAAATGTTTTATTACTATCCTATACACAAAATCAATATTAGGTAATATTAGTTTACATTTTAATACAATAAAAGAATCCAGCTGCATCCATTGTATTGTTTGTAGCATATGGTCCATGCAGTAGAAAACACAACATTTCAATCATACTATGAGCTCTTAAAGGGATATGAAACACACATTTTTCCTTTCAAGATTCAGATAGAGCATGCAATGTTAAGCAACTTTCTTATTTATTCCTATTATCACATTCTTCGTTCTCTTGGTATCTTTATATGAAAGCATGAATGTAACCTTAGGAGCCGGCACATTTTTGATTAAGTTGCTTAAAATTGCATGCTCTATCTGAATGATGTAAGAAATAATTTGCATTTCATATCCCTTTAATCATGTCTAGAATCTCACCAATCTTACCTTGAACAGTGTGTCTCACAAAGAGGTGCTTTCTGCATTAAAGTATGTGAAGGAGATGCCTATATTACAATAGGGCTAAGCTAAAAACCGGGTAAAATGAATTAATGAAGTATTAAAATAAAAGACAGCAAAAATGTAATTGTTTAATTGTACTTAAAGGGATAGGAAAGTCAAAATTAAACTTGCATGATTCTAATAGAGAGTGTAATTTTAAGACACTTTTAAATTCACTTCTATTTCCAAATGTGCTTTGTTCTCTTGGTATCCCTTGTTGAAAAAGAATACACACATATCTTACACTAGTGGGAGTTAGCTGCTGATTGGTGCCTGCACACATTTGTCTCTTGTGATTGGCTATCTAGATCTGTTCATCTAGCTGCCAGTAGTTCAATGATGTTCCTTCAGCAAAGGATAACAAGAGAACAAAGCACATTTGATAATAGAAGTAAATTACAAAGTTGTTTAAAAATGTATTTTCTATCCAAATAACGAAAGAACATTTTGGGGTTTCCTGTCCCTTTAATCCATAACAATATAGTTGTGCAAAAATGGAAAAAAAATGAAATTTGTATTGACATTACACAGCAAAGCTCAAGTTAAAAGGACATGAAACACAAATTTTTTTCATGATTCAGATCGAGCATTCACTTGTAAACAGCTACTGGGAGCTAGCTGTTCAATAAGCAGAGGCATATGTGCAGCCACCAATCAGCAGCTAGCTCCTAGCCCCTGGGCCTACCTAGGAGTGCTTTTCAACAAAGGATATAAAGAGAAAAGCAAATGAGATATTAGAAGTAAATTGAACTGTAGGTGATTAGTTATAAATACATATCGGTGCATATATCGATATGCACCGATATGTACATGATTTAAGTGTGTTATAGGCATAACCAATGTTAGATAGCCTGATTGGTTCCAAACCGACTGACTGTTTGGCTCATTCAGTCTACATCATGTTTATAACTCACTCACACCTAGTTTACGTGTTTTGCGCTAAACAGGGTGCGAAAATAAGACCAAAAAATGTGTTATTGCACTCTCCATATTGCTGCCATCACGAGTTACTGAAAAGCCTCCTTGTGCTGTGCATTATGGTGCATTAAGCTCCATACTGCACAAAAGTCAAGGGCTGATTTGACGTTATCGTGCACGCTTTCCCCCATAGACATCAATGAGGAGAAAGTGTTAGAAAAAAACTAACACCTGCGACCGCGGAATGGAGATTGCAGTATTGCAACCCCATTGATGTTTGTGGGGAAAAGAAAGTTACGTTTAAACCTAACACCCTAACATAAACCCAAAGTCTAAACACCCCTAATCCGCCACTCCTTGACATTGCCAACACTAAATAAAATGATTAACCCCTAATCCGCTGCTCCCCGACACTAAATAAAAATTATTAACCCCTTATCTTGCTGCCCCCGACATTGCCGACACTACTAAACGTTATTAAACCCCTAATCCGCTGCTCGCCGACATCACCGTCACTTAATATAATTATTAACCCCTATTCCGCCACTCCGCGACAATAATAAAAGTTATTAACCCCTAATCCGCCGCTCCCTGACATTGCCAACACTAAATAAAATGATTAACCCCTAATTTGCTGCTCCCCGACATTGCCGACACTAAATAAAACTTATTAACCCCTAATATTGCTGCCCCCAACATTGCTGACACTAATAAACGTTATTAACCCCTAATCCGTCGCTCACCGACATCGCTGTCACTTAATATAATTATTAACCTCTATTTCACCACTCCCCGACATCGTTATTAACCCCTAAACCGCCAGCCCCCAAATCTTAACTACAAAACTAAACCTATTAACCCCTAAACTGCCGCTCCCCCACATCGCAAAACACTAAATTAAACTGTTAACCCCTAAACCTAACACCCCCTAACTTTAAATTCAAATTACAATATAACTATCTTAAAATAAATAAAAACTTACCTGTGAAATATAAAAACCTAAAATTAAACTATAAATTAACCTAAAATAACTATTCTAATAAAATTAAAAAAACTACCAATTAAAATCTAAATTAAAAATTTAAAAAAACCTAATACTACGAAAATTTAAAAAAAATCCAAGATTACAAAAATATTAAATACTAAAAGTAAACCCCCCACTTAACCAAACCCCAAATAAAAAAAAACTAACTCTAAAAATTCACAAGCTACCCATTGCCCCTAAAGGGGCATTTGTATGGGCTATCGCCCTTAAAAGGGCATTCAGCTATTTTACTGCCCTTAAAATGGCATTCAGCACTTTTACAAGTGCCATCCCTAATCTAAAAAAAAAACACCCCAATTTTTTAAAAAAAAAAAAACCTAATACTAACCCCATAAAATCTACTCATTGTTCCTGAAGTCCAGACATCCATCTTCATCTAGTCGGCGACACCTTCATCCATCTCGGGGATGTCTTCTATCTTCATCCCGGCGGTGCAGCGCCAAACGGAGTTATCCTGGACGGCGAAGACATCCTACGCGGAGCGTCCTCTTTATACGGTCACCGCCATACACTGAAGTTGAATGCAAGGTAGCCATTTCAATATGGAGTACCTTGCATTCCTATTTGCTGATTTGATTCTTCATATTCAAATCAGCCAATAGGATGAGAGGTTCTGAAATCCTATTGGTTGTTCAAAACAGCCAATATGATGAGAGCTACTGAAATCCTATTGGCTGATTTGAACAGGAACTGTGAGTAGATTTTATGGGGTTAGTGTTATTTTTTTTTTATTTTTTTTTATTTTTTTAGATTAGCACTTGTAAGAGATGAATGCCCTTTTAAGGGCAGTAAAAGAGTTGAATGCCCTTTTAAGGGTAATACCCATACAAATGCCCCTTTAGTGGCAATGGATATATTAGGATTTTTTAGAGTTAGGTTTTTTATTTGCGGGGGTTGGTTGGGTGGGGGGTTTACTTTTAGGGGAGGACTTTGTTATTTTTTTAAGGTAAAAGAGCTTTTTAACTTAGGGAAATGCCCTACAAAAGGCAATTTTAAGGGCCATTGGTAGTTTATTGTAGGGTGTTTTTATGGGGGGGGGGCTTTTTTATTTTTATAGGGCTATTAGATTAGGTGTAATTGTTTTTATTTTTGATCATTTTGTTTATTATTTTTGTAAGCTTAGAATTTTTTATTTAGTAATGTAATTTAGATTTCTTAATTGGTAGTTTTTTAAATTTTATTAGAATAGTTATGTTAGGTTAATTTATAGTTAAAACTTATTTTTTTATTTCACAGTTAAGTTTTTATTTATTTTAAGATAGTTATATTTAAATTTTAAAATAGGGGGTGTTAGGTTAAGGGGTTAATAGTTTTAATAATAATTTAGTGTTTGCAATGTGGGGGGCCAGCGGTTTAGGGGTTAATAGGTTTAGTTTAGCAGTTACGATGTTAGGGGTTAATACTTTATTATAGTGTTGGCGATGTGGGGGTTTGGCAGTTTAGGGGTTAATAGGTTTATTTAGGTGTCAGCTATGTCAGGGGACAGCAGATTAGGAGTCAATACATTTTATTAGTGTCAGCAATGTCGGGGAGCGGCAGAATAGGGGTTAATAATTATATTTAGTGTTGGCGATGTCGGAGAGCAGGGGATTAGGGGTTAATAGTTTTATTTAATAGTCGTCATGTGGGTGAGTGGCAGATTAGGGGTTAATAAGTTTAATATAGTGTTTGCGATGCGGGAGGGTAGCGGTTTAGGGGTTAATAGGTAGTTTATGGGTGTAAGTGTACTTTGTAACATTTAAGTTATGAGTTTTGTGAAACATTTTTGTTTCGCAAAATCCATAACTACTGGTCTCAGATGGGGGTATAGATTGTGTCGGTATAGGCTGTAACGCAAGCATTTTAGCCGGACTGCACAACCTGTAATACGGCACAATGGAAAATCCCACATTAAAGCGTAAATTTTTTGAGTGCGAAATGGATGTTGCGTTACAGGCTAAAATGCTTGCGGTATAGCTATACCGCCGCGACTCGTAATATGCGTTCCTGGCCATTCCAGCGCAATGGCCAATTTTTCAGCGTTAATAGCCGTACCGCAAAACTTGTATTCTAGTTGTCAGATATTATTAGGAGCACACAGTGGGCTTGAAATATTGTTTCTTCTGTTTGGCTCATAATTTATAAAACAATAAAGTTACTTTTTAATTGTGGCTGGAAAATGTATTTATCAAGTTGAAATATCAAAAGGTTAAGCAAGCCTGCTTTATGTACCTGCAAAAGTGCATATTTTGATAAAAGGCCATACCCATGATCCAAGCATGTTACAATTATATTATGCAGAGATCTAAAATGTCCTTACTGAAATTAGTAACTAAAATGTTGTTATTGGTAACTGAGATAATTAATGTTAGGCATTAGAAAAGTCAAGATGTTCTTTGCCCATTCTAAAAACAACCAAATATTTGTAAACATATTTTTAAATATTTGTCTCAAGCTTTTCTGTTCAATGAATAATATTCAAACACAGTTATAAATATAAAACATTAAAATTACTCAGTCTAGTATAAATTTACAGGCTATATAGCAGCATTAAACAAATGTTTACAGATACATTTTAGTGTAACCATAGTTTACATTAAATGGTGTATTTTAAATTAAATGCTATTTTTAATGCTTAAGCATTATGAATTGTGGAAGTAATTTGGCTAAAATTTTGAAGATTATCTTAAAGGGACATTATAAACTAGATTTTTGTTTGCATAAATGTTTTGTAGATGATCCATTTATATAGCCCATCTGGGTGTGTTTTTGTAAAAATCTATAGTTTTGCTTATTTTTAAATAACGTTGTGTTGATTTTCAGACTCCTAAACAAGCCCCAAAGTTTTAGATGCATACTGATGTATACAGACGTCAGACTGCTTCTGTTTGTATAATGGGTCTTTTTAGAAGGGGAAGGTTCTGCTATCAGCATCTTTCAGTGAGTGTCCCAGTCTTATCTCATTAACAGTGCTAAACTGAGAGCTTATAAATACGTTTTTAAAAGGTTTTATACAGGATTTTTATATTAGTATCTGTGCATATAACTCTTTATAGTAGAGTATATTACATGCAGATAAAATAAAATTAGTGTATACTGTCCCTTTCAACAGTGAGAAAACATGAGCACACATTTTTGTTACCTTAAATGTACTAAAACCGGCACTCAATTTTCAGCACTCAATTTAGTGCAGACATTTACCATTGACAACAAACTTGCCTCAGGACAGAGTGGTAAAATAAAACAGCTCATTGGACAAACAAGCAGAGAATGCTTTGATAAAACTGTTATAAGTAAGAAGCAAAAAAGAACTAACATATTGTGGCCAAAACTTGCATAAAAAACATTTCAGTCTTTAATGCTTAATGAGTATTTGTGTTGCCGATCACACTGTAATACTTCTGATGTATGAAGTTGGATCATTAGCTTCTGCAAATCCTATTAGATTTGCCCTTATGCTCTGTGGATTCAATATACACTTTTAGGTATTATTGTTCAAGCAGATGGTTTTGTTTAGCTAAATTTTGTAAATCTGTATTTAACAACATTCTTCTCCAGATTCACCGCCTCAGAATTTTATGTCATTTCTGCTCTGCTGACAAACACTGCCTTATATTGAGGAAATATCAAATCTGGTTAAGGGTACATAGATGGATCTTGTATCCTCAGTAGGCTATGGCAACAAGTATGGCTGTTCCATACACACTTCTAGACATCATGACACATGAGAACCCAACATATGGAGGTCTATTTATCAAGCCGTTAACCGCAAATACGCTGGTATTCCGCAGCGTAATTGTGGTAAGCCTGATTCGCCTTATTTATCAAAGCTTACAGACTGGCAAAAGTAGAAATTTGTGATGTAACATACGATCCGCCGGTCTCAGTCTGACACAGATCGATGCTTACGTCACTACAGATGTTCCGAATGCAAATTTGGCACTATCTGACTACTTTTGCTAGTTAACAAATGTCTAACAGGTACGCTCGCCACTATTCCGACCCAGCGTGCCTGGTTTTCAATCCGCCACCCTGGAGGCGGCTGATGCCATAGAAATCAATGGGAGTCTGAAAGCAGCGAAAGCTCATGTTCGCTGCTGCCCTTTATCCCATTGATTTCTATGGGAGAATAAAAGTTATGTTTACACCCTAACATGTACCCCGAGTCTAAACACCCCTAATCTGCTGCCCACTACACCGCCGCCACCTACATTATACTTATTAACCTCTATTATGCCGTCCCAACACTACCGCCACCTAAATAAAAGTTATTAACCCCTAATCTGCCGCCCCTACATTATACTTATTAACCCCTAATCTGCCACTCCCGCCACCGCCGCCACCTACATAAAGTTATTAAACCCTATCCCGCCACTCCCGGAACCCACCGCAACAAAATAAATGTATTAACCCCTAAACCCCTGGCCTCCAACATTACTACCACTTATTAAACCTATTAACCCCTAAACCTAACAACCCGCTAACTTTATATGAAATATTACCTCATCCCTATCTTATAATAAATTTAAACTTAACTTTAAAATTAAATTAAACTATATTAAACTATTAATTAACCTACCCTAGCTATTATACTAAAATTACATTAAACTACATTAAACTATTCATTAATCTACCCTAACTGTTATACTAAAATTACATTAAACTATATTAACCTACTAATTAATCTACCCTAACTATTAGACTAAAATTACATTGAACTATATTAAATTAATAATTAATCCAAGAAGCCGGCAGAAGTCTTCATCCAAGCCAGCAGAAGTCTTCATCCAAGCCCGCAGAAGTCTTCACCCAGACGGCATCTTCTATCTTCATCCATCCAGCGCGGAGCGGCTCCATCTTCAAGACATGCAACGCGGATCATCCTCTTCTTTCGACGTCTTCTTCCCGAATGAAGGTTCCTTTAAATGATGTCATCCAAGATGGCGTTCCTTAGATTCCGATTGGCTGATAGAATTCAGTCATCCAATCAGAATTAAGGTTGAAAAAATCCTATTGGCTGTTACAATCAGCCAATAGGATTAAGCTTTCATCCTATTGGCTGATCCAATCAGCCAATAGAATTGAGCTTGCATTCTATTGGCTGATTGGATTAGCCAATAGGATGGATGAAGATAGAAGACTGGGTGAAGACTTCTGCGGGCTTGGATGAAGACTTCTGCCGGTTTCTTGGAGGATGTATGTCGGATCTTCAAAACTGTAAGTGAATCTTCAGGGGTTAGTGTTTGGATTTTTTAAGGGTGTATTGGGTGGGTTTTATTTTTAGATTAGGGTTTGGGCTGCAATAGAGCTAAATGCCCTTTTAAGGGCAATGCCCATACAAATGCCCTTTTCAGGGCAATGGGGAGCTTAGTTTTTTTTAGTTAGGGTTTTATTTGGGGGGTTGGTTGTGTGGGTGGTGGGTTTTAATATTGGGGGGGTTGTTTGTATTTTTTTTTTTACAGGTAAAATAGCTGATTTCTTTGGGGCAATGCCCCGCAAAAGGCCCTTTTAAGGGCTATTTGTAGTTTATTGTAGGCTAGGGTTTTTTTTTCTTTTGGAGGGGCTTTTTTATTTTCATAGGGCCCTTAGATTAGGTATAATTAGTTTAAATCTTTGATAATTTTTTTTGTGTAACTTAGTGTTTATTTTTTTTGTAACTTAGTGTTTGTTATTTTTTGTAACTTAGTTGTTAGTTTTTTGTAACTTAGTAATTTTTTAGTGTAAATTTAAATGATTTGAGTAGGGTTAGGTTTTTAAATGTATAATATAGTTAATTTAAATTGTAGTTTAATGTAATTTTAGTCTAATAGTTAGGGTAGATTAATTATTAGTTTAATGTAATTTTAGTATAACAGTTAGGGTAGATTAATGAATAGTTTAATGTAGTTTAACTTCTGCCGGCTTGGATGAAGACTTCTGCCGGCTTCTTGGAGGATGTATGTCGGATCTTCAAAACTGTAAGTGAATCTTCAGGGGTTAGTGTTTGGATTTTTTAAGGGTGTATTGGGTGGGTTTTATTTTTAGATTAGGGTTTGGGCTGCAATAGAGCTAAATGCCCTTTAAAGGGCAATACCCATACAAATGCCCTTTTCAGGGCAATGGGGAGCTTAGTTTTTTTTAGTTAGGGTTTTATTTGGGGGGTTGGTTGTGTGGGTGGTGGGTTTTAATGTTGGGGGGGTTGTTTGTATTTTTTTTTTACAGGTAAAAGAGCCGATTTCTTTGGGGCAATGCCCCGCAAAAGGCCCTTTTAAGGTCTATTTGTAGTTTATTGTAGGCTAAGGTTTTTTTTTCTTTTGGGGGGGGCTTTTTTATTTTCATAGGGCCCTTAGATTAGGTATGATTAGTTTAAATCTTTGATAAAAAATTTTTTGTGTAACTTAGTGTTTATTTTTTTTGTAACTTAGTGTTTGTTATTTTTTATAACTTAGTTGTTAGTTTTTTGTAACTTAGTAATTTTTTAGTGTAGATTTAAATGATTTGAATAGGGTTAGGTTTTTAAATATATAATATAGTTAATTTAAATTGTAGTTTAATGTAATTTTAGTCTAATAGTTAGGGTAGATTAATTATTAGTTTAATGTAATTTTAGTATAACAGTTAGGGTAGATTAATGAATAGTTTAATGTAGTTTAACTTCTGCCGGTTTGGATGAAGACTTCTGCCGGCTTCTTGGAGGATGTATGTCGGATCTTCAAAACTGTAAGTGAATCTTCAGAGGTTAGTGTTGGATTTTTTTAAATTTTTTTTTTTATTGAGGAGTAGTATATAAAAAACATATTATTGACATAAGAAAAAATATTTTCATCAATAGTACAATCATTGCACATAAAAAAAAAAAAAAATAAAGTAAGAAAATATACTTTTCTTTGACTACAGTCCTCTTTTTGTCCCCTGTTAAAGTGATTTGGGCAACTCATGTGCCCTCGTTTACATAAAGATGAGAAAACAGTGGAAATAGGGGTATTATACTAAAACAAAAACATGAACTTAACTTCTTAAACCAGATAGTGTTACATTTGTAAAATTAAGACCAAAACTGGGCATCCAATTGTAAAATTAATTCAAATGCAAATGGTCTCCTGCTTCATTCATGGGGAAGGGGCAATATTTGTTTTAAGTGATAAAATATAAATAAAAAATATGAGGAAATACAATTGTACAATAGAGAAAGTTATTTGAGGGAAGTGTATCTCATGAGACATCTTGTAGGGGATCTGCAAAGCTTAGCGTAACTTGAGTGTACAGAGCTAATTAGGAGACATTAAGGGTGTTCACTATTAAGCTTAATAACTAGGGGCTAATGTATGTTCAAGTACCAAGAAGTTTTTTTTTTTTCTCTCCTCCCGCAGCTTCGGCCGCGAGCCACGAGGGAAGGCCTTATAGTGGTCTGAGCGCATATACCCCAAGTGATGTAATTACATAAGCAATAAAATCTGAACTATTGATGACTTGGGCTGCAGAATAACAGGGCTGACTGATTTACAAAAAAAATAAAAAATAAATATTATACAATCTGATAGCCCATTAGGCTTGTTTTAACTGTGGCACAAGCATTAAGATTATAACATAACTACATAAAAAACACTTAATAACATTTGTGCAATTAAATGAAAAAGTTAACTTTACATGACCAACTATATTATTGAGCCAGATCGTCCCCAGCCCTAAAGAGGTTTTAATGTTAGAAAATGGTACGGATGACTGCCGAGGGCCAGCCACATTCCGTCTAATAGGGGCTTTTACCCCTCTCCTTTCCTCGGGGTCCGGCCATCGCCGTGGGACCCATAGATATAGTCATAGATATTCTGCCTGGAGCCGACTTGAAAAGCGGTCAGTATGTCCCGGGATCTGCAAGAACCGCATCGGCTGCAATGGTAGTTATTAGGCTTGCCCGGTTTGTAGTATTGCTCAGTCGGGTAGTTTAGATCATTCAGGTTGTGGACCCCTCCGACCATCTGTGTTATCTCTGCCTGAGTCAACATCATCTTTTCCCCCAGCAGAGCGATCCAGGTATCATCTGGTGATTGAGTTCTTATTTTAGTATGGGAGGAGTGGGGGTCCTCCCTGTAGAGTATAGCCGGGTCTGTTAACATCAGTGGTGTCTGCAAGCAAGGGGGTCCCTGCTCCTGCATTCTCAGACGCTGCTTTGCTTTATGTATGCTACTCGGTACATCAGAGGCTGGATGATCCTGCCTAGTGATATGCGGCTCCCGCAACATATGAGTGGATTTGTCGTAGTTAAAGTGGCTGCTTTGCTCTTCTCCCTCATGTGAATCTTTCAGATATAATGCAGGCCCACTCTCAGGTGCCAGGCGACTCACCAAATGGTCAAACGGTGCTCTCTCCATGAGCCAATACATAGCGTTTTCAAGCTTTGCAAAAGCTCCTCATGTCCTGTCATGCAGCTCCCTTCCTCCATATTTGTTGTATTACACTGCATAAAAAAGTCTCGTCCCTGTCACAGCGATCTGAAAGATTTTCAGCTACATAAATCAATATGTTAGATTGATGACTGGGTTATGAAAGGTTGTGAAGAGGTTCAGTAAGCCAGACTGCCCGGCAGCACTGATCACCCGTCTATTCCCTGGGGGGAGGTGAATGCCTAATATAGGACCACCGCCTTAGGCCTTTAGGTTCCGATCTGGATCTCCAACGTCATATATACAGCTGAAAAGGTAAGTATGGATCACAATTACCAGAACTGTGAAGCCTTTGCGTGATGTATGCTTATTTTTGCTGTTGACTATTAATAATCGGCGGATTATTAGAGTTTCTGCTTGGAGCTTTCAGGTTGTGCGTCCTGTTCAGAACGCTGCTCGGACACGCCCCCAGTGTTGGATTTTTTAAGGGTGTATTGGGTGGGTTTTATTTTTAGATTAGGGTTTGGGCTGCAATAGAGCTAAACGCCCTTTTAACAGCAATGCCCATACACATTTTAGTATAACAGTTAGGGTAGATTAATGAACAGTTTAATGTAATTTTAGTGTATTAGTTAGGGTAGGTTAATTATTAGTTTAATATAGTTTAATTTAATTTTAAAGGTAAGTTTAAATGTATTATAAGATAGGGATGAGGTAATATTTCATATAAAGTTAGCGGGTTGTTAGGTTTAGGGGTTAATAGGTTAATTTAGTTTATGGCGATGTGGGGGGCTGGCGGTTTAGGGGTTAATAACTTTATTTAGTTGTGGTGGGCTCCGTGAGCGGCGGGATAGGGGTTAATAACATAGTGTAGGTGGCGGCGGTGTAGGGGGCGGCAGATTAGGGGTTAAGAACATTAGGTAGGTGGCGATGGGGTACGGGAGCGGCGGGATAGGGGTTAATAAGTTTATTAGAGTTGCGGTGGGCTCCGGGAGCAGCGGAATAGGAGTTAATAACTTTATTTAGTTGCGGCGGGTCCGGGAGCGGCGGGATAGTGGTTAAACAGTTTAGTATAGTGGCAGTGTTTAGTGACAGTATACAAATAACGCTGTGAAAAAGCCGAATAGCAGCGAGATCGATGACTGTTAGTTAATAACAGTCCGCTGCTCATTGACCGTACTTGGTGCTTGGCTTTTTGACAGCTTTTTTGTTAAATATGGAAAACGTATTCAGGTCCGCGGCCGCGATGTTAGGCGATGTCAAACGAGCGTATTGGTGCCGTCGAATGCAGCACAGTTGACGGCTTGATAAGTAGGCCTCATGTACTGAGTTTAAGAGAAAGGAACCCAACATATGTAGTGAGTAAAGAAAGGGATTTTTAAAATATATAGGTAATTTGTAGTAAGTGGATTTTGTAGCTTTCTTTGTCTTGTAAACATTATTTTCTTGCAAAGGGCAAACATAATTTCCATATTATATCTGTGAAAAGCAAAAAAAATGTAAACTGTGTGTCTGATCATGACAATGAAAACCGTTTTGTCGTTATCCTTATATTACATCACATTTGTAATTACATAGTAACATAGTAGATGAGGTTAAAAAAAGGCAGAAGTCCATAGAGTTCAACCTATACAAATCTTAATATACTTACAAAAAAGCTCCAGCTGAACTTAAATTAATCCCATTAAAAAGAGGACCTATTTAACACAAGCAATCATATCCCTGAATTCTGTTTCTAGTCGAAATGTATCAGAACCTTTTTTAAATGTATTTAAGGTATTGGCATTTATTACCTTCTTAGGTAATGCGTTCCAAAATTTGATTGCTCTTACAGTGAAAAAATATTTATATATATATATATATATATATATATATATATATATATATCTGTATACGGATCTTGAATATATTTATATAAAGTAATCATGTCACCTCTCAAGCACCTTTTTTGTAGAGAAAACAGACCCAGTTTGGCTAACCTCTCATAATAGCTTAAATTCTCCATTACTCTTATATGTTTGTGTAATATTCAAATGACAAAATGTCTTACACATTCAAAAAGGTCCTTAGTTCCTATTGAGGCTCATTGACCGATAGATATTTGTATGAATGTATAATTCTATTATTGCAGATATATGTTTATTATTTATAAATCAAAAGTTTAGTAGAACCTATTCATTTGTAAGAGGTAAAAGTTATTTCTTATTTCAATGCATTTCTTCAAATATTTATATTGATAGTTATATAAAAAATAGTAGAAGAACCGGGGGCTGAGCCAGCACGCAAATCTATGGAGCTCTCTGTAATTTGGCTCTGATTTATCTTAAATTCCTGGGGAAAAGCCAGTAAATCAGGATATGTATGGTCATTTAGAGCTGCTACAACACTGAGGCTATACCTGAGCTGAAATCAAGCCATTCCGGGGCCAGTAGTGAGAGAGCTTGCCGGCCGGTTAAGGAGTGAAGACGGATCACTCAGCACCGGCTGCAATATCACAGGCAAACAGACTATGGGACTAAGAAAGTAGTGTGACTCAGCTTTGTGGATACCGGAGGGTTGGGGCTCCGCTCCGGGTCTACTTTTAACCTAGCCAAGCAGAGAATTGTTTGTACACCAAAACGGGGGAAGCACTACATAATGGAACATAGGTACCGCTTGGACACTGAGCTGCATACCCACTGCTCTGATGTAGGAGTCTAGCGGTCCTTACTGTATAAGTCTTGAGACCGACGAGGGATAGCTGGAGGGCCTTTTGACTGGGGCTGCTGCACATATCGTTGTGGGATAAACCTGTGGTGGGAACGGCTGCCATCTTGTCTAGCCCTTCAGAGACAGTAAGTGTTGTACCTGTGCACTATACACGCAATATAGTTTTTCCTTTTACACTGCAGGGATATGGACATGTCAGTAGTTTTCTGCTAAAGCCAGGCTATACTAACCTGCTCTAAACTGCTAGAAACTAGCTCCACTCCTAATCGCACTGCAGTTTCAGTAACCGAATAAAAGCAGGTCACAGCTTTGCATTATAAGGGCTAGAAAGCAGCTATTTCTACACAACAAGCTCTAACATTCATATAAGAAAGGCTCCCATCCATATTGATCAAAGCCAGTACTGACCACAATACTTTCCTGACCTCCTTGTGACTGACCTCCTTGTGGCCCCTCACTGGGAAAGGTTAATAAGAGACTTTAAACCCTGCAGACAGTTGAAGATTTCTGCAGGCAGTCTGGGGGACATTTGCTGAATACATCTAAGTATCAGGGGCAGCAACCAACTAGGTTTATTACTTCTCAGTAATCTGCAACACGCTCTCCCCCTCCTTTTCCCGCTGCCCACAGTGACAGCGGGTCATATCCTATATCCCCTGTCCCGTGATCACCCTGTGAGGGCACTATCCCTGGGGAGTAGCATGTAGTGGAGGTCCCCTGCCCTAAGACGCCACATCAGCAGAGTGGGAGCCTTTAACAACCTATACCGCAGCCGGGTGTCCCATTGAGCACAGGAGTACCACTCTTCTCTAATTCATCAGGTCCCCCACCACAGGATTGCAGCCTGCTCACACCTACCTCCCATTGTACGCACCTGGCCCGGGACCTCTGTGGAGGTGGCGGCTCTGACTAGTGTCCATCTGTACAGGTATATAGAATGATGGTAGGCTAAAATAATAATGTTTTAAGGCTGGGGCCCATAGGGCGATTCTGAGCAATTCTACAGCAATATAAGTGCATCTTCCCCTTCATTCCATCCCTTACTTCATATACCTGGTAAACTCATTGCTCACCATGCATTACAAGCATTACCTTGGTGAGAGAATGGCACAGGCCCCGAGGAGAAAACCCAAGGGTCTTTCAGGCCCAAAAAGAACAGTGAAGGAACACTTTCAACAGCCTAGGAGAGGTCTGGAGAATGATTTGGATGATGAACTCTCTGACTCAACATGCCTTTCGGAGCCAAGTAATGAATGAGACCCCAACTCCGCCTCTATGCCGGCTAGCCTGGCAGATATAGCAGGAGCTAATAACAATATGATGGAACAGATAAAAACCATGCTGGCATCTCCCCACGAATCCATCTGCAAAAGGTTTTAAAAAATCATGCTCAGAATTGAGGAGTGATATCACTTCAATTGGAGAGCACACAGATTCCCTGGAGCACAAGCAAGAAGATCTCACTGTGGATCACGCAAACCTGATATCATACTTGGAAAGCTTGGCAGGACAGATCACAATATTGCAGTCTAAGCTTGCAGACCTAGGGGACCGCTCCAGGTGCAACAATGTCCACCTTAGAGGCATCCCTGAGAGCATTCTCCTAAGGACTTGCAGCCTTATCTCCAGGAATTGTTTACAGCTGCCCTTGGTCCCCTGCAGGACCCTGAATCTCTCATCGACAGAGCCCATAGGGCGATCAGGCCAAGAGTTCTTTCAGACGACAAACTAAGGGACGTAGTGGTGAGATTGCATCATTATACCTTTCGGAAAAAAAATCCTGAGAGCAGTTAATTCTGGATCCCTAAAAGCCATGAAATTCAACAGCCTAGAGATATTTCCAGATCTCTCCCCACATACCTTACAGCAGAGAAAGACCTATCAAGATTTCACGCGGATCCTTAGGAGTAAAGAAATAAAGTACAGGTGGGGCTTCCCGGTCCAACTATTCGTCACCAAGGATGACATCCAACATATTATAATGTCACCAGAGCAAGCCAGAAACCTTCTCTCTAAATGGGACCTGCTCCCTGACCGACCTCCCCCTGTGAATTCCAGGACCCCTGCCAGGGAGTTGAGGGCAGATGCCCCACCTTGTAAACAACTTCCCCCCAGGGAGAAAAATAGAAGCTCCTCGCATGTTTCCCTTTCGAACACCCTACCCTCTGCCCGGGAAGTCCAGGGGATGGACTTCTCTGTACTTTCTTCATTATGTTGGACTGTACATCCTAACTAGTGGGACTGTGAAACTGACTCTTGGCCTCCTAGATTCGAGGGGCCTCAAACAGAACATAAGTCTCTGTATCCTTTTTGAATGGTTGCTAAGCTATGTTTAAGTTAGCAGGACTAGAATAGATCATAATGTAATGGGGATAGGGGTCTATTTGGTTTCGCAAACGTTTTCTCTCCCCATATACACAGTTCCGGGACAAAGATGGATCTTCCAGTAACCTGACTAACTTTAGTTCCTGCCTCGAGAGCGTAAGAAAAGAGGGCTGATGAACACAGTATCCCTCTTGAAAAATATGTTAGAACATGTTTAAGTTGCATGGTTAAAAATTTTGACACTGTTGTGAGGTTGCGGGGGGGTCCTCTGGCTTCCCACCTACTCTCCCCTCCTAGGTCCACAGGGCTGTAGCCGAGATGAAGATATTGGTTGTTTGGCTTGCCCTTGCCCCTGATTAGTGGGCCTCACTTAGAGGTCCCGTCTTGAGTCTGCCCAGATTCACGCCTAGATTAATTGTACCTTGTCCCCCCTACTGTTTGCCCTCACCATCGAACTAGCGGTGGCAATCAGGAACTCTACTCAGAGTACTCCTGCACTCCTATCCCAACTTCAAAGGGACTTGTGCTCCATGATATACAATAAAATCTCCTGGATTGGGAGAATTGCCGCAATTAAGATGATGCAGCTTCCTAAATTAACATATCTTTTTAGATGCTTGCCGATAAAGGTCCCATTTTTGCTGCTTAATAAATTCCAAGCGGGGATCAACCGGTACATATGGAATGGGAAGAGGCCTCATATCACAGCTTCTCTACTACAATGCCCAGTCCTTGCTGGAGGACTAGGCCTTCCGAACGTAAGACTCTACTATGAAGCCACTCTTATATCACACATTTCAGAATGGAATGTAAAGGGGGCCGGTCCTCGCTGGCTATTGAGATTGAGCAGGTGTCTTTGCATGCCCATATGACCCTGCTGGACCTTATCTGGATTCCCTCTCACTGCGCCTCAGATATTCCAATCAACAACAAAATCATCCTACACTGCAAGAATTCCTGGTTGCATCTCTGTCATAATGTCATGGTCTCTCCACACCCTTCACCATGTCACTCCATATCAGAACTTTTATATGGCCTCCCGCTAGCAGGCCTTGCGGTGCGGTGGGCTTCCTCTCAACTCAGGGTGGCCGACCTCTTTTTGGGGGAGAGGCCCATGTCACCTATTGACCTGGCTAATAGCCCAATTTCAGGTTTGACCTGTTAAGACTACTTTCTATATTGAAATCCTGGGGATTCTTGGAAGCCCTACCTAGAACATTGACACCATGGGAGACCTGATTATCCGCAGGCACCCAACATATTTCCCCTTATCCTCCCACTACTAGATCCTTCTTAATCAGGTGTGCTAGCTGGAGGCGCTGGTTCAGCTTGTATCAGTCGTTGGTATCTTCCTTTCCTTTCCTTCCTCAGTTGTATAAGTCTAGGTGCAAAATAGTGGTGCTGAAATATCAGACAATACACCATACAAAGGTGAATATCTACTCACAGTGTATATTGCAGGTTACCGGCTCCTTCCCAATATGAAAAGACAATATCACAGATTCAGTAAAAAAGTTTGTCTTTATTTGGCTCAACGCAAAAGCGTTTCAACGGTCCCAGCCGTCTTTCTCAAGAGCAATAAAAGTGCTTTACAAACCAAAGCATACCTTTCCGCTGCACAGGCGGCCTTTAAATACATGTCAGTTACGCTACCTGCTTCCCCATTGGAGGAGAGCAGGTTTACACCCGATTCAAAATTTCAATTGTAAATTTAAAATAAACATCTAAAAAAACATAAAAAACAATATTAATTATATTAGAAACTATAAGTTTGTTTTAAAATATAAAATTTCTGTAGATATCATCATTTTTGCTGGTTTTGTAGTTCCCTTTCAGGTAGTTTTCTGTTTCAAGTGAAGATCACATGTTATAGGTTGTCCAATGAAATTCAGTTTCTGGTATAGTGATGTTTTGTAGTTCCCTTTCAGGTAGTTCTCTGTTTTAGGTTCCCATTCAGGTCTGATATGTCAGTGGGTATCACATGTTATCGAATGTCCAATGAAAAACAGTTTCTGATTTTCTCAAAATAAAAAGACATAAGTGTTATTGTTATTGGGAAGGAGCCGGTAACCTGCAATATACACTGTGAGTAGATATTCACCTTTGTATGGTGTATTGTCTGATATTTCAGCACCACTATTTTGCACCTAGACTTATACAACTGAGGAAGGAAAGGAAAGGAAGATACCAACGACTGATACAAGCTGAACCAGCGCCTCCAGCTAGCACACCTGATATATTCACACAGACCTTGGGAGAGACTGTGGGACGGCTGCGGTTCACCAGAAGGGGAAAGTATTAATACATATTATACACCTGTTTGCATGTATATCTGTTTTTTCTCTCCTGTATAATATGGAAAATACCATTGTTAATAATACTTTAAATGATTGGAGGACTGCAAGACAGTCCAAATATAATGACATATTTGGTAAAACAGAAAACTCTAACTCCGAATGGGAGTCTATAATTTTAAATTACAAAAATTATACACAAAAGAAGCCAAAAAATGGTGGGAAGTAACATTTTTAAGTAGATACCTCAATGAAAGTATTGTACCCAGAGGACTTAGAGTATTTAAAATTCCAGCATTTGGATTAGAGGATGATAATTTTTTGCAAAAATGGAACGCAGCTTTACATAAATGTTCTCTAGAATTAGTCAGCTTACTATATGAGACGCAAGACTTACAATTGAAATCTCTAGAGAAAGAAATTAATACATTAGAACAAGAACTCAGTGGTTATTTAGACAACAAGAAATGTAAAGATAAGTTTGAATACATTAAAGAGAAAGCAAAAGAATTTGATGAAACAATAGGTGACAAAAAACATCAAAAATATATGAGAGATAATGAAGACTTTCAAGGTGGGACACAATATGTACAAAAAAAGCCTACACAGCAAAACAAATCACTTGATGAAAGGGGGAGAACAAAAACCAATAATGGTAATAATTATTCACATCACAACAGAAAAAATGTATATCACAGTAATGAATATTCTAGAGATAGAAAAGATCTAAATCACGGTCACATGCACAGAAATTATAGCACGGACACTAGTAGAAATCAGTACACACATCAAGAAAAAAATCAGAGACCAAGATCGCACAATAAAGAACTGGTAAATGAAAATTTTATTTACAATGAAAGAAATCAAAGACACAGCTCACAACACAGAGAATACACACAAAGAAATGATCATAGGAACTATGATTCTCCATACTATGCTCAAAACCAATATAAAAAACAAAAATATTATTATCAAAAAGATACACATAATTATCACTATACACCAAAAACACCACGTGCACATCACCAAAATTATAAAAGACCACGATCTCCTTTTATGAAGGGAGAAACAAAAGAGAAACACAAAACAGAAATAAGGGAAAGTTTTTCAAGACCCCCTCACCATTACACATACCAGAAAGAGGATCATATGAGGGAGAGAGAGAAACATTCACACAGGGAAAATTGGACACATCAAAACAAATATTCACCAATCAGGATAGATCATCCTCAGAAAAAGAGGGGAAGAACTCCAAACATAGAGGAAATAGAGGAGGAAGAGGGAAATCAAAGAAAGAGGAGACAGTAACACAGGGGATCTTTAATCTTTCATCCAAAACCATAAGTGACAAGGAAAAATCAGTTTTATCCAGGGGATTAAAATTTATCCCCACACAAAAAGTTAATTCTTTTCAACTCTTTGTAGATGCACAAAAATTTGTGAGAAATTTAACGGTAAAAAGATTCTTTGCCAAACAGCCATCTGTACAATATATACCACCTCAAGATAGTCTAAGAAGTAAATTTAAAAACCCCTCAAGATTTTACCCAAGTCACATAAAGGGTCCCAATATAGAGGTATTTAATAAATTGATAATGAAAGATATAGACAATTTAACCAACAAAGTAAATAAGAGTTATCACAATCTTACAAAACAAGAAAAGGATATTCTTACAAATCTAAACAAGAGAGAAGATATAGTGATAAAGGAGGCGGACAAGGGTGGAGGTGTGGTCATTCTAGATAAAGAACATTATATGGAAGAAGCTAACAGAATCCTAGGAGACTCTAATACATATATTATTTTAACAAAGAATCCTAAAAAAAGAATACACCTCCACTCTTCAAAAACTACTTATGGAAGCATTTAACCAAAATATAATAACAGAAGAGGAATTTGATTTTCTTTATAAAACAGATTCTAAGACCCTAATCTTTTATTTTTTACCCAAATTACATAAGCATGCAACAAGGCCACCAGGAAGGCCGATTATCAGTGGGATAGATTCTTTAAGTTCAAACTTGTCAGCATTCATAGATTTTTTTCTCCAACCCTATGCACAGAAGGCAAAATCTCATTTAAAAGATACCAAAAATGTTTTACAAATCATACAAAATATACCCTGGCAAGAAAATTACTTTTGGGTCACCATGGACGTGACTTCTTTGTATACCATAATTGATCACAAAAAAGGGATTGAGGCAGTTAAATGGAAACTATCAGAAGATAAAGATTTATCACCAAAATTACTAGATTTCATACTTAGAGCCATAGAATTTATTCTATATCACAACTTTTTTTGGTTCAATGGGAACTACTATTTACAGATTTGTGGGACTGCCATGGGCACCAGGTTTGCACCAAGTTATGCCAATATTTACATGGACTATTTTGAGACGACTCATGTATGGCATAATCAAGAATTTGGTGCAGACCTGGTGTCCTGGCATAGATATATAGATGACATTCTGTGCATATGGAAGGGGGGTGAGTCCAAACTCATAGAATTTGTACAAATACTTAATAACAATAATCAGCAAGTCACATTATCAGTAGAATATGACAAAAAAGAAATACATTTTTTAGATTTAACTCTTTACACTATAGATGAAAAAATCCACAGCAAAACATACTTTAAGAAGTGTGACACTAACACCTACATTAGACATGATAGCTGCCACCATCCTAACTGGCTAAAGTCAGTACCAAAAAGCCAATTCCTACGAATACGCAGGAACTGCAGCAATATAGATGATTACGAACAACAATCAAGAATACTCAAAGAAAGATTCATACAAAAGGGATATGACCATAGAGCTTTAGAAAAAGAAAGAAATGAAGTTGGAAATAAAATAAGATCAACCCTGTTAGAAAACAAACACAAAAATGAGACCTCATTTAACAATAATTTCCCTAAATTTGTGACCACATTTAATGTAGAACATCATACAATCAAAAAAATTATACAAAAGCACTGGCACATTATAAAAGAGGATGAATATCTAGGACCTATAATTCCAGCTAAGCCCACAGTTATCTTCAGAAAAGGACAAAATTTGAAACAAAAATTAGCTCCCTCACTCATAAAAGGCATAGCCCCCAAAAAACCTTTACAAATAAGTAACATGACAGGTTTCTTCACTTGCGGCAAATGCAAAGGTTGTAACTACACCAGAAGAACACACAAAACATTTAACTCCACAGTTACGGGAAAAAAATTTGAAATAAAAGAATTCATTACTTGCAAAAGTAAAAATGTGATATATTTGTTGCAATGTGGCTGCAAAATCCAGTATTTAGGACAAACGTCCAGATTTTTAAAAACAAGAATCATGGAACATCAAAATAAAATAGAAAAGAATCATGATGACCACGGAGTGCCGCTACACTGCAACAATTGTGAACATTTCACAAAAGAATCCTTTCTATGGATAGGAATTGAGAAGGTTGAACTTCATTGGAGGGGTGGTAATCTGGCAAAACAACTAGACCAAAGAGAATTAAAATGGATACATACACTTAGAACATATGCCCAATGGGGTCTAAATAAGGACACAAAAATTGCTGCCTTTGTCTAAAAAACTCTTAACATAGGAAAGGGGGGACAAAATAAATGATAAATTCAAAAGATGAAAATATGGGGCCTAAATAAATCAGTAACATTTTTTGTTCCTGTTGAGGTGAATACGATTATAAGGACACACACAGAAAAAAAAAAAAGAAAAAAAAAGGGGGCCAAAATAAATATGTATTTATACAGACAGTTCATGTCATATCATCACACTTAATGTTTATATATACACATATTGTACAAAAGAATATAATTCTCACACTTAATTTCAAGAAATTATATGCAACACACAAGTCGCTGAGTCAATATCTAACATTCAATAAATATAGAAGTCTATTTATAATATGAATGTTTAATTATGAAAAGTATCTATTCCAACTTGTAATACACTTCTAAGTGGCAATTTATTCTACCTCCTCTAAATATTTGGATAAGCAGAATTCATATAAGAAACTTTGTATCTGTGAATAACACTTATGTCTTTTTATTTTGAGAAAATCAGAAACTGTTTTTCATTGGACATTCGATAACATGTGATACCCACTGACATATCAGACCTGAATGGGAACCTAAAATAGAGAACTACCTGAAAGGGAACTACAAAACATCACTATACCAGAAACTGAATTTCATTGGAAAACCTATAACATGTGATCTTCACTGACATACCGGACCTGAAAGGGAACTTGAAACAGAAAACTACCTGAAAGGGAACTACAAAACCGGCAAAAATGATGATATCTACAGAAATTTTATATTTTAAAACAAACTTATAGTTTCTAATATAATTAATATTGTTTTTTATGTTTTTTTAGATGTTTATTTTAAATTTACAATTGAAATTTTGAATCGGGTGGAAACCTGCTCTCCTCCAATGGGGAAGCAGGTAGCGTAACTGACATGTATTTAAAGGCCGCCTGTGCAGCGGAAAGGTATGCTTTGGTTTGTAAAGCACTTTTATTGCTCTTGAGAAAGACGGCTGGGACCGTTGAAACGCTTTTGCGTTGAGCCAAATAAAGACAAACTTTTTTACTGAATCTGTGATATTGTCTTTTCATATTGGGAAGGAGCCGGTAACCTGCAATATACACTGTGAGTAGATATTCACCTTTGTATGGTGTATTGTCTGATATTTCAGCACCACTATTTTGCACCTAGACTTATACAACTGAGGAAGGAAAGGAAGATACCAACGACTGATACAAGCTGAACCAGCGCCTCCAGCTAGCACACCTGATATATTCACACAGACCTTGGGAGAGACTGTGGGACGGCTGCGGTTCACCAGAAGGGGAAAGTATTAATACATATTATACACCTGTTTGCATGTAGATCCTTCTTAATGCCTCGAAACTGACCAAAACCAGGCAGATGATGGAGTGGGAAAGAGATTGGAGCACAGACTTAACTATAGATGACTGGACTGACTCCTACATACCAAAATGTCAATCCGCTGCATGACACTGTTCTACAAGCTCCTGACCAGATGGGACTATGTGCCTTCGAAGTTACATAAAATGTTGCCGGACTGCTCCCCCCTCTGCTGGAGAGGATGCCAGTCAGTAGGTGACCCCCACCACATCTGGTGGGCCTGTCCTTCCATTGCACCCCTATGGAACAGATTGGGCGAACTGTGCCATTGACTTGGGCTGGTAGTGTCTCTGTCTCCGGAGATTGCTCTGACCCATATCGGCTTCCGGTACCTCTCTGCGCCCAAACACATTCTGCTGATAACGATTCTGATGGCGATAAAACTATTAATTTCACGAAACTGGAAGAAACCTAACCCTCCTAATTGGCAGGCCTTGATCCAGCTCATCTCCTACTTTAGGTTTATGGAGAGTTATGTGTTTAACACATGCCAACAAACAGATCTGTATGCTCTGGTGTGGGAGCCATGGGACTCTCTGGGAGAGGGCAAAATTAATTCTCTGTAAAAGGAGAGCCCCTGATATAGACTAGTGACTGAAATGGTAAGGAGGGGAATGTATTGTACCCCCTCTCCCGATAGATGATATGGCTGGGGGGATTGGTGGGCTATCCTCCTTCTCTCCTTTCCCCTCCCCTCTCTCCCCCCTCTTTTTTTTCTCCCCCCCTCCTCTTTCCTCTCTCCCCCTCTCCTCTTCTCTCTTCCTAACCCTAACGCCTGTTGGGCTTTGCTGATGGATGAACCGATAAACAGACTCTCATCTGCCCCTTGAACCCTTTGGGTTCAATTGGGACATAAGTAAATCAATAAAGCTTCTTGTCTTGGTCTCTGTATCATGACCTTTTTCACATTGATTATGTTTCTAACAGATGCTAGCTTAAATATAAAAACTTGAGGTTCACAAATTCAGACTACGAATAGCCCCTACCCAACAATGAGCTTCTTATGTTTCAGACCTCAGTTGTACTTGGACTAAAGGTGTGCGTGAACAATGGACATAAAGGTCACCTATAACTGTCCTTCTCTTAATGTTTCATGTTGTTAGTGCTGTATTTGCTGTATGGTCAACGCTCAATATGGGATGTACTGTTTTGTTCTGATTTTTGATCATTGTAAGAATTGTATTGAACCTTGAAGGACAAAAATAAAATGCCTTTAAAAAAAAATTGTGACGATGGACAAGCATCCACTATGGGCTAAAACATATTTGTTAAGCCCATGGTGGGTGCTTGCATTTCTCATTATTTCTTAATGTGTATTATGGAAGTTATAAAAAAAAAAAAAAAATAGTAGAAGAACCAAACATTTCCAACCTAAATGATTAAGGCACAAATCCACAAACACAATGTCATTTTTAAATTCGGACAATTCTGCAAAGCACTGACCCTAGAGGGAAGTGACAGATTGTGAGAAGATATACATCATTACAGGAATACACCAGTCCTGGGAAATTACTCTGATCCTCAAAAACCTTTTTTTTTTAACTACCTTTGGTATTTTATTGCTGTTTCAAGTAACTGAAATACTTTAGTGAGTTCTGTGTTGTTTTAATTTTTTTCATGATTAACATAAAAAAATATATATTATTTTCTCTCCTATGCCCTTTGCTATGAGCGTTGATTAATAACTTGAGAGATAACTATTTAAATTATTGTACTGAAAATGCAAGTACATGGGGAAAAAGCTACTAAAGAAATAAAAAGGAATTTCCTGTTTAAAGAAAAAATATGTTACATCTAAAAGAGAATTCTCTTGACTATGATAATATCACAAGTGTTATGTTATGATATTTATTTCAACTATGCACCTCTCTAACACCTAAGTTGTACATCAATATGCTGCAGTAAAATTACCTGCTAAAGTCCTGGCAAAAAAAAACATACTTCCATTTAGGAATATTGTATTCTGTTTATGTTCTTCTGTCATTAATTCAGTTACAATTGCTGTATTGCTCAGCGGTGTTAAACTCATGTCCACTGTAGGCAAGAGCACAAATCATATAGATGTGTACAGTCTCTTTCTAATTATAAGTGTGTATGTTTTTACTTCAGTGCCAGAAGACTGGCCGTCTTCAGCCAGCCGACCACCAATGGAACAGAAGAGGACATCCGCAGAGGCCAAAGTCATCATCCAAGGGGCGCTGAAGAGGTCTTCCATCCGATAGAAGTCTTCATCCATGCGGCGTCTTCAATCTTCATCCATCCGGAGCGGAGCCTTCTTCAAACGAGCCGACGCAGAGCCATCCTCTTCCAACGACGCCTACCCGACGAATGGATATTCCTTTAAGTGACGTAATCCAAGATGGCATCCCTCAAATTCCGATTGGCTGATAGGATTCTATCAGCCAATCGCAATTAAGGTAGGAAAAATCTGATTGGCTGATGCAATCAGCCAATCAGATTCAAGTTCAATCCGATTGGCTGATCCAATCAGCCAATCAGATTGAGCTTGCATTCTATTGGCTGTTCCGATCAGCCAATAGAATGCGAACTCAATCTGATTGGCTGATTGGATCAGCCAAACAGATTTTTCCTACCTTAATTCCGATTGGCTGATAGAATCCTATCAGCCAATTGGAATTCGAGGGACGTCATCTTGGATGACATCACTTAAAGGAATATCCATTCGTTGGGTAGGCGTGGTTGGAAGAGGATGGCTCCGCGTCGGCTCGTTTGAAGAAGGCTCCGCTCTGCTCCGGATGGATGAAGATTGAAGACGCCGCATGGATGAAGACTTCTATCGGATGGAAGACCTCTTCAGACCCCTTGGATGATGACTTCGGCCGCTGCGGATGTCCTCTTCTGTTCCATCGGTGGTCGGCTGACTGAAGACGGCTAAAGGTAGGATGATCTTCAGGGGGTTAGTGTTAGGGTTTTTTAAGGAAGGTTTGGGTGGGTTAGAGTAGAGGTATGTGGGTGGTGGGTTTTAATGTTGGGGGGGGTTGTATTTTTTTGTACATGCAAAAGAGCTGATTACTTTGGGGCATGCCCCGCAAAAGGCCCTTTTAAGGGCTGGTAAGGTAATAGAGCTGTTAACTTTTGTAATTTAGAATAGGGTAGGGCATTTTTTTTATTTTGGGGGGCTTTATTATTTTATTAGGGAGCTTAGATTAGGTGTAATTAGCTTAAAAATCTTGTAATTTATTTTTTGTAACTTAGTTTTTTTTATTTTTTGTACTTTAGTTAGTTTATTTAATTATATTTAATTGTAGGTATTTTTAGTTAATTAATTTAATTTATTTAATGATAGTGTAGTGTTAGGTTTAATTGTAACTTAGGTTAGGATTTATTTTACAGGTAATTTTGTATTTCTTTTAGCTAGGTAGTTATTAAATAGTTAATAACTATTTAATAACTATTCTACCTAGTTAAAATAAATACAAAGTTACCTGTAAAATAAATATAAATCATAAAATAGCTACAATGTAATTATTAATTACATTGTAGCTATCTTAGGGTTTATTTTACAGGTAAGTATTTATTTTTAAATAGGAATAATTTAGTTAATGATAGTGTAGTGTTAGGTGTAATTGTAACTTAGGTTAGTTTTTATTTTACAGGTAAATTTGTCTTTATTTTATCTAGGTAGCTATTAAATAGTTAATAACTATTTAATAGCTATTGTACCTAGTTACAATAAATTTAAATTTGCCTTTAAAATAAAAATAAATCCTAAAATAGCTACAATATAATTATTAGTAATATTATAGCTATATTAGGGTTTATTTTATAGGTAAGTATTTAGTTTTAAATAGGATTAATTTAGTTAATAAGAGTAATTTTATTCAGATTTATTAAAATAATATTTAAGTTAGGGGGTGTTAGGGTTAGGGGTAGACTTAGGTTTAGGGGTTAATAATTTTATTATAGGTTGCGGCGGTATAGGGGGGGCAGGATAGGGGTTAATAAATTTATTATAGGTGGCGATGGTGTAGGGGGGGCAGATTAGGGGTTAATAAGTTTAATATAGGTTGCGGCGGGGTCCAGGAGCAGCGGTTTAGGGGTTAAACAATTTATTTAGTTGCGGCGGGGTACGGGATCGGCAGGATAGAGGTTAATAAATGTATTATAGGTGGCGGCGGTATAGGGGGGCAGGATATCGGTTAATATGTATTATGTAGGTGGCGGCGGGGTCCGGGAGCGGCGGTTTAGGGGTTAAAACATTTATTATAGTTGCGGCGGGGTCCGGGAGTGGCGGTTTAGGGGTTAATACATTTATTATAGTTGCGGCGGGGTCTAGGAGCGGCGGTTTAGGGGGTAATAACTTTATTTAGTTGCGGGGGACTCCGGGGGTGCCGGTATAGGGGGTAGAACAGTATAGTATAGTGTGAGTGCTTAGTGACAGGGGTATTAATAAAGCTGTAGAAAAGCCAAAGAGCAGCGAGATCGATGTGTGATAACTATCACAGTCCACTGCTCATCGGCCCGTACTTGGTGCGCGGCTTTTGGACAGCTTTTTTAATAACTTTGGCGAGCATATTCAGGTCTGCGGCGGCAATGTGAGGCGAGCTTAGGCGGGCGTATTGGGGCCGGCGAAGGCAGGTAAGTAGACACGTTGATAACTAGAGGCCTATATGACCTATCTGAGAATAAAAATCTCTAATAACCCCATATTATATATGATTTAAACTTTCCCACATTAATAAACAATATAGTGAAAGATCTTAAAAAATGGCAGAACCTAAATCTCAATTTATCGGGTAGAGTACATATAGTTAAGATGTGTATTTTACCCAGACTACTTTACCCTATACATATGCTACCATTAAGAATTCCCAATAAAGATCTTAAACTACTGAACAAAGCAATTAGGAATTTTGTGTGGAAACCGAATAAATCAAGGATTAGTATTTTCAAATTACAGAGGTCAGTAAATTAAATGGGATGGAGTCTTCCAAAGATAAAATACTATAATTGGGCAGCATTAGCAAGATACAATCTTGAATGGATAACAGTCATGGAAAAATACACTAACAAGCTTATCCCATAGCAATATCCTATTTGCCTCATGCCGATATTGGAGAGATTCCAAAAAATATAAAAAATCATATTGTATTCCGCAATTGTCTTTCAGCGTGGAAGGGTATAAATAAACTTTTCGATATAAATTACAATTTCTCATGATATATCCCAATAGTGGGGAATCCTAAGTTTCCAATGGGAAATAATTACCCCTTCAAGAACTGGAATAGATATGGAATAAAAAGAATAGGATATATTTGTAAAGAATAAGATCACAATAATAATATATACTCGCCCAAAGAGATCCATAACAAGTATGATGTAAATTATTTACATTATATTCAGATTGAATCATATATCAAAAAAGTGTTTAGAGACTACCCAGGTATCAATAGAACCAACACAATCGTAGAATTGTGTGAAAACTATGAAAAAGGTAAATATAAGATTAGTAACATATACAGAGCTATACCATATAGTCAACATAACTAATAGAAAGGAAGTTATATTACGCTTTTATAAGGGCTCTATGAAAATTAATAATTTAATGTATTCAAAATCATTATTTATAACTGTATATATGACGTCATGCACTTTAACAATGTTTCAAAATGTTGTATACTGCATTTTTTTATCATTTTTATTTTCTTCTGTATGACAAA
The DNA here is from genome assembly GCF_027579735.1 of Bombina bombina. Lineage (NCBI taxonomy): Eukaryota > Metazoa > Chordata > Amphibia > Anura > Bombinatoridae > Bombina > Bombina bombina. The sequence goes on from NC_069500.1 coordinate 217,950,508, forward strand.
TTAATAAAGAAATATATATAAAAAAAAAAGTACATTACAACTGATGAATTATACTCCATCTAAAATATCACTAACATTATGGATCTGATTTTAAAAAGGGGAAAGTTTGCCATCACTTTAAAGTTCATGTCTCACAAGTGCTAAGCCAAAGGTGCACAAGTAGTAGAGTTCTTCATCTAGTTATGTGCTATACAATTAATAATAATGGTTTACCTCAGGTTTTAAAAAGGGATACATTTTACAGCGGTATTTTGGATTGTGCTCAAGCTCAACACTTAACTCATCACTTGTAATATGAGTGCAATGAGCATGCTTATAGCGCTTCCTCCTCCATCAGTTAAAAGTACAGGGCACGCTTATAAGGTTTTGCAATGTTAAGACGCTCCAGTTAATGTTTGTAGCCATGCACTTGTAATACAAGATTGTGCGTTATCCTTAGCACTGGAGTAAGCACAAGATAATGCACCCTGCAAAATTAATTGTTCTTCCACTTAAAAGCTAGCCCTTAAAGGTACATTTAATTCAATATTAGCCAATTTTCATGCAGGAAATCCGGCACCAGAGAGCGCCAAACTGGATTTCTTGCATGGCAATTGGCTAAGAGGTGGAAACGTCACCTCTCAGCCAAGTAGCATTCTGCCGTGGGCTGCCTAAACAGCTCAGTGTGACGAACCCTGCAAACAAATAAAAGAGCTTTCAGCATAAAGTATTTTATACTTCATGACTGAAAGTCCCCTTTATTTGTTCCAATGGTAAAGCCTAGCATTTCAGAAACAATTACAAGTTAAAAAAGCTTTTTATTTTGTGGTAATTATGTCGGACTTTTTTTTTTTTTAAAGATTAAATTAAATTTATTGATTTGCTTCCCTCCTTTTCCTTAGCAATAAATTTTGCTTTAATTGGGCAATGTGAGTTATTCAGTTTGCACTAGATTGTTATACAATGAAGTTGTTTGTTTTTTCTTTTAAATATAATCTTTATTAAGGATATTAATAAGAATAAAATATATACATTAGAAGATTAGGAATTAACTCCTCACAATAGAGGTCAATTACACAGTCTAGGTAATAATATATAAATATTTGATACATAAAATGGAAAGATATCTTTATCTTTCAAATGTTTCTCCTTAGGTTTCATATTTAAAACTTTCACAAGCCAGCGAATCAATATTAGTTCTAGTTTTTAGGTTTACTAAGTCTAGAAACGTGGCTGTAGTGAACACATACCTTTAGTAAACTAGCAAATGAACTGCATAAGGATCAGTGTTACAAACATCAATATTAGCAAGATTTCCTAAAACCAGGACCAGAAAGAAAATTATCCAGAAAGGGAACCCCTCCCCCTAAATTAAGATAAATCAGCAGTGCTCTCCATCTCCCATTTCATCCAAATTTGATCAAATGGATCATTAGCATTTAGTAACTGGAATAAATAGTGTTCCATAGAATGAATATAATTAAAAAAATATTTAACTTGACCCCACTGAGGAGGGAGCCTGTTTAGCCATGATCTGGCAATCACCATTTTGGCCGCAAGAAATATAAGTACAAAAACTTGGAATGGTTTCTAGAGATCAATGAGTCCACAATGTAGAGGTACAACCTATCGGCTAGATTTAGAGTTTGGCGGTAGATGGGGTGCGTTAGCTACGCATGGTTTATGTCTAACGCACGGAGTTTTTTAACGCGGGTATTTCGAGTTTAAAAATAACCATCTAACGATACTCCTAACGCGTGTATTTCACACGCGGAATCCCGCCCGTGTTAGACAGTCTCCCATAGAGATCACCTTAACACTCGATCTCGCGAGGAATACACACAGCTCGGTCATATGACGTATACCACATAATGCACAACAATAACACACCGCAAATGTCACAACAACAATCACAGAACAAAGCACATAAGCATTACACATTCAGAAGCGGGGGAAAATTAATAACATAAAATACAGGGAAAACGCATATCATTTAAGATGCGGAAATACGGAAAATAACAACAAGGAAAAATAAATGTACAATCATACAATATCAAAATACTTGCATTCAATATTACTATATATTATCACAAACATACATATACAACACTTCACTAATATGACACCATCGCAAATTAACATTTACACATAATACGATGGGACAATGTTAGACAAAACGAGCACTATGACATCATCGCATTCTACACATTCCACAAATACTAACTCGAAATGAGCATGCGCAAATTCACACACCTAATACACATTGCACAAATACTAATTACTAATAAAGTACACCTGAACACAATTTACAACGCAAACCGGTACATCATTAAACATTTACACAGGGTATATAAGCACCACACAAGTATGGCTTCTTTGACTGTGTTGCTGTTGGTATTTTGGAGATTGGAGCTTTGAGATTTGAGATTTAGTGCATTATTGTGAGTGAGTTAGTGTTAGTGTGAGAGAGTCAGTTAGTGTTATCGTGAGTGAGTTAGTGAGAGTTAGTGATAGTGTGAGAGAGTCAGTTAGTGGTAGTGTGAGTTATTGAGAGTTAGTGGTAGTGTGAGTTATTGAGAGTTAGTGGTAGTGTGAGTTATTGAGAGTTAGTGGTAGTGTGAGTTATTGAGAGTTAGTGGTAGTGTGAGTTAGAGAGGTAGTGTGAGTTAGAGAGTTAGTGGTAGTGTGAGAGAGTCAGTTAGTGGTAGTGTGAGTTAGTGGTAGTGTGAGTTAGTGAGCGACAGTTGGTTTGGCTGAGTGTGCGAGTGCTTTTTCTGTACACTTAACACATTTACACGCAAACACATTCAATACATACATACACTTATCAATAACACTACATACACTCCATACCCCATACCCTCTCATACTACACTCCATACCCCATTCCCTGTAGTCCCATTCCCTTTCATCCCATTTACTCTTATCCCATCCCCCATCCCCATCCCATCCCCATCCCCTAGTTACATTTAGTTTACATATCCTCCTTTTAGTCTTCTTCATTTTGTTTATTTAAATACTCCTTACCCTCTTTTATTTATATCCCTTTCACACTTTCAGCACTTTTTTTTGTCTTTTTAGTTCTTTATTTTGACCCCCTTTCATTTGATCACACTCACTTTTTGTGTGCTTATTTGGGGTTTAGTTTAGGGAAGAGATGGAGGGCAGGCAGGGGAGAGGTAGAGGGGGGAGGAGAGGGAGGGGGAGAGGAACAGGACAGGAAGGGGGGCAGGAAGTGGGGGTGGAAGCGGTGGGTGGACCCAGCCACTTGGTTCAAGATGAACAAGTGGCTGGGCCCAGTGGCGGACAGAGTAGGGCTTCACAGTCCGGGAAACAGAGGGCATCATCACAGGGGAAGGCCAAGGCGACTAGGGAGGCAAGGTTTTCTATGGAGGAGAAGGAGGCCCTCGTAGCAGCCTATATGGCCAGGTATAGGAGGCTGCAGCATCAGAAGACCACCCCGAGTGAGAAGATGAAGCTCCGGCAGGAGATAAGGGATTCAGTCAATGCAGTGGGTGGACGGAATAGAGATATGGACTCTATTAAACATCGCTATCGGGACTGCAAGATGAATCTTAAAAAAAAAATAACCCGGGAGTCCCAACATGCCGCAGGAACCGGTGGCGGCCCTGCACTGATAGTTGAGTACTGCCGATGGGAGGAAATGTTGCGTCCCAGCATCTCCGAGATGGATATAGTTGGTATCGGAGGAATCGATACCGGGAACCTGCCACTCTCATCTGACGGTAAGCTAATTTAAGAATAAATTAACATCCGAATGTATTTCAAGGGACACTATACGCAAACATTTCCTTTCATGATTAAGGTAGAGAATACAATTTTAAACAACATTCAAATTTACTTATATTACCTAATTTGCTTCATTCTTTAGATATACTTTAATGAAGAAATAGCCATGCACACGGTGAACCAATCACAGGAGGCAGCTATGTGCAGCTACCAATCAGCAGCTTCTAAGCATATCTAGATATGCTTTTCAGCAAAGAATATCAAGAGAATGAAGCAAATTAGATAATAGAAGTAAATTAGAAAGTTGATTATAATTGTATGCTCTTTCTAAGTCAGGAAAGAAAAGACATTGGGTTTCATGTCCCTTTAAGGATAAGATTAATGCTATTACGCTGTTTAACACATTATTACGTAAACGCATTCACAATTACTTTGCGGTTACATTAGTATCTAGGCTATAGGTTAGGTGTGCATTTAAACAGACTGAAAACAAACGGTAAAACATTCAGTTTGACCAGAGATATCACAAACACGGTTTTGGACATGCGGAAATCGTATTGATTGTTAGATTTCAAAGTGGATTAATGAGGCTGCATTTGTAATTGTATCGTAAGCTAAATAATTAAAAGCTTTATTTGGAAATATGCTAATATATACATTTCTTTCTTTTTCAAATATACAGAGTCTGGGGAGGAGGCAGCACAGCAACTACAGGCTCCTCCTTTTCCCCGGTATGAGAGTGGTGGGGATGAATCTCCACCTTGGAGGGAAGAGGCCCCCCCCTTGATGAAGAGGCCCCCCCTGACGAAGAGGCCACGGAAGCAAAGGAAGAGGCCCCTCAAGCACCAGCAGGCCGCCGTGCACCAGCAGGCCGCCGTGCACCAGCAGGCCGCCATGCATGGGCACCCAGCTGTGCACAACAAGAGGAAATAGCTGAGGTGCGGGTTCTACTAGACTACATTGACCAGATGCGTACCTCCCGGATCCAAAATATAGAAGGCAGAAATAGAATTATTGAAGGCCAAACACAAATCATTGAAGGCCAAAACCAAATCATACACCTCCTTACTCAAATAGAAGAAGGCCAAAACAGAAGTTTTCGACTCCAACAAGAGATGTTTAATTTCTTCCGGGAGGTGCATGCTGGTCTGACTCCTGCTGGTCTCCCTCCTGCTGGTCTGCCTCTTGCTGGGCCTCCTGCTCCTGGGCTGCCATCTGCTGGGCCTCCTGCTCCTGGGCCGCCATCTGCTGGGCCTCCTGCTCCTGGGCCTCCATCTGCTGGGCCTCCTGCTCCTGGACCGCCATCTGCTGGTCCTCCTGCTCCTGGGCCGCCATCTGCTGGTCCTCCTGCTCCTGGGCCGCCATCTGCTGGGCCTCCTGCTCCTGGGCCGCCATCTGCTGGGCCTCCTGCTCCTGGGCCACCATCTGCTGGGCCTCCTGCCGGGCCTCCTGCCGGGCCATCTTCTCCTGCCGGGCCATCTTCTCCTGCCGGGCCATCTTCTCCTGCCGGGCCATCATCTCCTGCCGGGCCATCTCCTCCTGCCGGGCCATCTCCTCCTCCTCACCTTGGTCGTCCCAGTACTCTTCCTTCCACTCTTCCCACAACATCTCCAATGAGAACTCGTCGGAGGCGGCAGTTGCCCCTCCCAGAGCCTCAGCCTTGTGGGAAGAGGGGAAGGAAGAGGAAGTAAGTATTTTTTGTCATGTTTATTTCGTTTTTATTTAATGTGTAATGGATAGGTATGATGTGGTTTTCATACACTTGTGGACCACACTCTGTATATAATCTACTTCTATGGGACCGGGTCCATGGAGGGAGATTGTTTGCAGAGTGTGGGTTAGAAGTGTGTGGACACCACATCATCACATACCTATCCTTGTTCATGATATTGAATGGTTTCTGTGATGTGATGTCCAAACTGTTTTCCTAATCTCAAACAAAATTACCATTACAATTATCCATGATGACATATTACTGTTTGAATGCCAATAACACAGCTTAAAGGGACAGTCAGAACATTATTGATTACAAAGAAAACACTGTATTACGCATTATCAAGTTTGAAACCAAAAAACATGGAGAAATACGTGTGACTTATGTGCTTACCCTTGTATCTATGCCTATGAAAAATGACCACTTATTTGTTGTTCTGACATAACAACATTTTAGACAATCAATGATCAATACATGGTAAATATGCTGTATGAGCTCAAGGTTTTCTATATATATAAATGCTCTCAAAATGCCCTCTAGTGGTCAAATTGCATTCTGATTACATGCACTCTTCAAGCTCTAAGAAATGAGCACACGAACCTCATAGGTTTAGCTAGCAAATAAAAATAACCACAGAAAAATGATTAATTGGTGAGAAACTTTTGATATCACTGATATTACAAAATTTGCTTTTTTAATAATGCAAAACATTATTTGTTTTCTAGACTGTCCCTTTAAAAAAATTACATATGCTAACATATAATATTTGGTGATTGTTGGTGTATCTACATGTACTTGTTCAAACAAGAAATATTGCCAAAAGATTTCTATTGACGTGTTAAATAAAGTCTATTTTCTTAAAGAGACATTATTGTGTTTGTTTGTTTTTAGAAAGACATTTGTTTTAACAATGAATATGGTTTAAAGTCCTTTTAGGAGTGACCAAAAAATAAATATGCTAACAATAATATATTTGGAGATTAACCAATGTGGAACTCATACATGATACAAAAATCAACATTTGCATTAAAGGGACAGTATACAATCTTTTTAACAGAACTGCATGTAATAGACACTACTAGAAACAACAAGATTAACATATACTGATATCAAAATCAATATTAAAAAGCTTTAAACACTTTCAAAGAAAATCGGGTTATCTCTATTGAAAATATAGATGGAAACCCCATTACAACCGTAAAACAAGACAATACCCCATCATTAACATATGAAAAGACCCTTTACACAAACAGGAGAAAGCTGGAGATGGTACTCACATGAAACTTTGAGGCTTGGCGAGGAGTCTGAAAATTACTTAAATTCTATTTGAACATAAGCAAAAGTAGACATATATTTGGTAAACAATGGACTATATAACTAGAGACAAAAAAAAAATTTGGTTTTTAATGTGAGTGTCTAATGAACCTTTAATAAAATATACAACAAAATAACATTTAGAAGAAGTTGTCATCTCATATAATTAGCATATGATAAAGATAAATGCATATTGATTACTTTATTCTAATACAATAGCGCATATTTATGAATTCGATATCTTTAAAATTAAACACAACACAGTCATTTTTCATAAAAAGGAACATATTGTTGACAAACATATTAAACAAGATGGACTATAGAGATTTGCACTTGCCTCGAAATATCTTATGCATGAAAACATTTTGCTTTCATTCGTTTATTCAACCAGACATCCAGCAAAAGAGAATGTAGAGTTCTTTATCAGCTATGGGTCAACAATGTTACATGATGCACACAATCCATATTCGCCATGGTTTTAAACTTATCTTCTCATTCACAAACGTGTGTAACGTGCCTAAACAAATATTGCGGGACTACGTAATACAATCTGACGTTTTTTACCCCTTTGCATGTGACGTCTTAATTAACATGGCGCATCCTTGATCACATAAGAACGCAATCCAATAAAAGGCGCATCCTTGATCACGTAAAAACGCAATCCAATAAAAGGCGCATCCTTGATCACGTAAAAACGCAATCCAATAAAAGGCGCATCCTTGATCAGTTAAAAATGCAATCCAATAAAAGGCGCATCCTTGATCGCGTAAAAACGTCAGTCAATACAAGGAATCATTGGACAGCCTGGCAGGTGACGTCTTAAGCAACATGGCGCATCCGAGATCGCTGAAAAACCGCAGCCAATACAAGGATTCAGTTGATAGCTTGGCATATCAATAAGAAACTTATTTATATTTTATTAACTAGTATGTGTCTATATTGCTATCTAGGAATGTCCCGATAGATAACAAAATACTGTGATCTATAAAATAGAATACATTATCGAAAATAAGGAGATATTTCATTAGAAGCAGAGGATTTATAACTAAACCAGGGGTGTCCAAACTTTGCTCTCCAGAGGTTTTGGAACTACATTTCCGATGATGCTCAGCCAGCATTTTATCTAGCTGAGCATCATGGGAAAAGTAGTTCCAAAACCTCTGGAGAGCAAAGTTTGGACACCCCTGAACTAAACTATTTAGCAAGCAGCATGTTTTAATTACAAATTAAATCAATATTGGTTACACGATTATGTACGACATTTCAATTTGAAATATATTGTTACAATAAATTTAAATATTTGGATTATTGTGTTTCCTAGGAGATGAATTAGTAAAATAGGGATGTGTTAGATATTATATGTTAAAGGGACAGTCAACCACAGAAATTGAATTTTCAAAAATATAGCTAATCCCTTTATTACACATTACTCATTTTTGAACAACAAACACAGTTATATATTAATATACATTTTACTTCTGTTATTATCTTGTATCTAAGCTTCTGCTGACTGCACCATTATTTAGGTTCTTTTGACAGACATGCAGTTTAGCCAATCAATGCTCACTCCTAGCTAATTTTACGTGCATGATCTCAATGTTATCTATATGAAACATGTAAACTAATGCCTTATAGTAGTCAATATTTTTAAAACATTAGAGGCAGTCTTCAAGGTTGAAGAACTTAGCATATGAACCTCCTCTGTTTACCTTTCAAATAACAATAACAAGAGAACAAAGCTAAATGTTGAATAAAAGTTAATTAGGAAGTTAGTTAAACTCGCATGCCCTATTTAAATCATGAATCATCTTTTTGGACTTGACTGTCCCTTTAACTATAGCTATGGTGTATATCTTTAACATTTAAAAGATACACATGAGAAATACATATGCCATTGATGTTTTAATATATGTTTAGATTGTTTTGGAATAACAATAATGACACATGTATTGATCAAACGTGTCACTTATTCAAGTTGAAATATGGTCAGCCAACCTCTAGCCATATATGGGAGGAGAAGTATTTTGTAAAAATATTTTGATAAACATATTCCTCATCTAAAATATGTGCATTACACACAGATATTGATTTGGTTACACTACTACAATAAGATATAATTTAATTTTAAATACATGTGCTGTCAACATTACAATAAGATTGTTTATTAATAAGATTATATGTCCTTGTTCATGTAAAAAGGACAAAAACGCTTTAGAAATGGATATCCATTCATTAACAATTGTGCTCAGCATCACTTAAAGGGACATGAAATAAAAAAAAAATAAAGAGGATACACAGAGAGAATACTATTTCAATAAAATTAACACTTTACAGGGATTATCTCATTGTATCAATCCTGGGATCATTTGTTAAAGGTGCATCAATTCACGTAGAGTTTATAAATAAACACATGGATGTGAAATTTGCAATAAACATATATATACAAAAATAACAATCTATATATACATATATAAAAAAATTACTCCGCTAATCATAATCATGCAATGATAAAGCTTTCAGAAAAATATATAAAGACAAATACTAAAATTAAATTGTAGATGTAAATCTTAAAGTCATTTACAATTGTATTACATATATGATTCAGGAAACACCATTATTTTTGGTAAGGTCCCTTTAAGGATGAACCAGATAAACTAGAGATTTCAATCAATGACATGAATAAAGAGGACAAAGAATCGTGGAATGACATGTCTTTTATTAGTATGTCAGAAAACATCAACAACGTTTATAAATAATATTTTAAAGATCAGGAAAATTGGAGCCATATGTCAAGGTAAAAGAGTGCATCACAGTCCATGAAGAGAGTTGCCAAAGGCCAGCATAGCCCCATTGGAGCCATATGACAAGGTAAAAGAGTGCATCACAGTCCATGAAGAGAGTTGCCAAGGGCCAGCATAGCCCCATTGGAGCCATATGACAAGGTAAAATAGTGCATCACAGTCCATGAAGTGAGTTGCCAAGGGCCAGCATAGCCCCATTGGAGCCATATGACAAGGTAAAAGAGTGCATCACAGTCCATGAAGAGAGTTGGCAAGGGCCAGCATAGCCCCATTGGAGCCATTTGACAAGGTAAAAGAGTGCATCACAGTCCATGAAGAGAGTTGCCAAGGGCCAGCATAGCCCCATTGGAGCCATATGACAAGGTAAAAGAGTGCATCACAGTCCATGAAGAGAGTTGCCAAGGGCCAACATAGCCCCATTGGAGCCATATGACAAGGTAAAAGAGTGCATCACAGTCCTTGAAGAGAGTTGCCAAGGGCCAGCATAGCCCCATTGGAGCCATTTGACAAGGTAAAAGAGTGCATCACAGTCCATGAAGAGAGTTGCCAAGGGCCAGCATAGCCCCCATTGGAGCCATTTGACAAGGTAAAAGAGTGCATCACAGTCCATGAAGAGAGTTGCCAAGGGCCAGCATAGCCCCATTGGAGCCATATGACAAGGTAAAAGAGTGCATCACAGTCCATGAAGAGAGTTGCCAAGGGCCAGCATAGCCCCATTGGAGCCATATGACAAGGTAAAAGAGTGCAACAGGCACAACAATAATAACAAAAAAGCCAAATGGCAACCATAAAAATCACAAAATCAACATGTGGACGGAAGATTCTTATCTGCGCCCTTGGAGCATCCCCAGATCCTCCACTTATTGGTCATCACCTTCATCGTCCTGTGCCTGTCCAGCTACAGATTCAAGCATTGTATTGAAACGCATCATCTGACGCAGAGTCAAATGCTGAACCTGTAGCTGGGCATGCATGGTGTCGTTCATCCCTCTCAGGACAGCTGCGTTCCTCAACACGGCCTGCTCTACACATGCTAGACCTTCTAGCGTGAGCCATGTTGAGTCACAGCCTAAAATAAAGAATAAATAAAATATTAATGAATATAGCTGCAAGCAGCAATAGAGGTGGCCAGCGCATTATTTTTGCAATGCAATATAAGTAGTTATGTCACAAAATAAAGCTATATAACAACTGTTTACAGTTCTAACATAAGCATTTGGAGAAAAAAAACACATTTTCGAAATGTTTGCGTTTTTTAAAATGGCTGCCACACCATATGACCTATACTTTCAACATGAACAAATGTAACTCTAAGTGACAATATATGGTTATACAGCAAATTTCACAGTTTTAACATAAGTGGTTGGAAAGAAAACACAGTTTCAAAATATTTGCGTAAACCAATATGGCTGCCACAGCTTGTGACCAATTCCTTCCACATGAACAAATGTGACTCTAGGTCACAATATAAGACAGTACAGCAAATTTCACAGTTCTCACATAAGCGGTTGCAGAGAAAATAGACTTTCGACATTTTCGCGTAAACCAAGATGGCTGCCCGATCGTAAGATATACAGCCTCTATATTATGCACAATAGTGCTCACTATAGATGTCAATAAACATGGCAAAAATAAAGCATTTTTGTAAAACGGTTTTTGTTTTATTATGAATTTAAATATATCGTTAAGCAATTTTGAACAATTCAAAATGGCTGCCAAACCACATGACGTATCAACTTCTCTTGAACAAATCTGAATGTTAGTCATAAGATAACTCTATAAACAAAATTTCAAGTCTGTCCCATAAGCGGTTTCGGAGAAGAAGATTTTTATAGTTTTTAAAAATGGCGCATACGAAACAAAATGGCCGCCAAGCTATGCAATGTATGGCTTTCAAATTGCACATACTAATGCTCTTTATAGACCTCTACAATTTGCAGAAGTTTCATGAAAATTTGCAAATGTTTTATTTCACGAAGGCGATTGCGCAATGCGAATTTTAACTGCAATATTGTCTTTAAGGGTTATGACTATGTGAAATCATGTGTCTATTACACTGTAATATTGTTAAATATTGTAAAACTAATGTATAAAGTGCAAAATTACGCAATTAAATGGTGATAAAAAGGTTAATGTCTCACAGCAGCCATGTTGATTATGAAAAAAATCACAATTTTAACAATCTTGGTAGAGGACCTTGCAAGGAGCATACGTGCAAAATTGCGCTTTTTTTTTTTTTAATACTTTATTTATGTCCAGCAATGTGTAATACAAAAGAAAAAAAGAACAATCAAATTCGTCATTTTACGCCTCGCAGGGCTCCTTATCATGCTTCATATAAAAGAATACAAAATAAAGCTAACCGCTTATTGCCTTGTTGACATTTCATAGTCATATTCAAACTGATTTACACACAATGCTGGGTTTTAAACATAATTCTTAAAAACCTTTTACATTCATGTTTGCCCTATCACACACACCGAAAAAAAGAGGAGAGTAAAAAAGAAAAAAGAGAGAGAGAGAGAAAAAAAAAAGAGAGAGAAAAAAAAAGGGGGGGCTATTCCCTCTTCCTCTCTCCCCCCGGTCCCCGAAACTACACCATCCTCTCTCTTACTTCACCCCACTGATAAGGTATCTTCTCTTCACATATCAAAGTCTGGAAGGCTAATGAATTTCTTAGCGGGGCTATATATTGTTTTTGTATCTCGATTGGCCATTCTACAATTATTTTAAGCCATTTATTGAAATATTTTCGGAGGTTATGCTCCAAAGCTATCTAAAATATCAAACAGAGACAGATGCGCCACATGGCCCAATATTGTAGTTTCCAAATTTATGTAGATTTTATTATATAGTTGAACTCACATGTATTGGAGCACCTCAATTGGTGCAAATGACACAGTCTGGGATCTATAACAGTCACCCAGCAGACCGGCCTCTCGAGTTGTTCAGGGTCTGTGTAAAATAGAAAACACAAAAAAGCCTATATGGCCTAGTATTGTATGACTAGAGTGATTCCACACCAGATAGTAGTATAAGATTTTGAACTCACATTTGGTGAAGCATCCCCAATGATGCTATAGAGACAAGCTGGGATTAATTCAGTCACCCAACAGACTTAGCTTGTGGCATACAGCATGCAATAGTCCTCTCAGTGGTCTTTAGGTCAGTGATATCCTCAGATAAAAACCAGTTCATAGGCAGCAAGTGTTTATAGTAAAAGTTAAAATCACTTTAATAAAATAATAATAAATTGTGACGCGTTTCTCAGTCTCAGACTGTTTCCTCAGGCATAATAAAATGGTTTACAAACACTTGCTATATATTCCTAAACAAACCACTTAACATAATTGGTAAAACTTGTTGTGGGTGTGGTTTATGACATCATCAGTATCCTAGCTACTAATATATTTTAGCAACAAATGTGACACAGTATTGTATACTTAAACAATGTACATCAGAGTTTACATTTTATGAGTCAAGTGAAACAATCTACCTCATACTTTGCAGTGCAAATATTAATCATAATACATAAAACACATCAATACTACAATATTGTAGCAATACATATGTTTCCCCATATCCAGTGAAATTTGTCTCATGCTACTCAATCATATCTGATTCCTATCTCTATTTCTATTTAATGTCTAGGCTGGGTCTGTTTTATATCAGAACATCTTTAATCCATTGTTTGATGGTTCATCTTTTTTCTTTTTTAGTTTTTAAAACTAAAAAAAAAAAAAGCTAGTTTTTTGTCGTATAAAAAAAAAAGTTTTTTGTTGTAAAAAAAAAAAGCTAGTTTTTTGTCGTATATTTCTGCTGTCATTTGTGTCTTTATCAGCTTTGTAAATTCCACCATCTTTGGCGCTTTTTTAAGTTTCCATTTTCTTAAAATTAAATTTCGAGCTGCCATAATGGCAGTACTAATTAGTTGTTTATCTCCTGGCCTTATCTGTTCTTGGTATAGTAAAAAAACCACCTCTGGATTAAATTCCATCCGTATTTGAATGTATCTATTGAGCCAATAGTTAATTTTTCCCCAGAATTGTCTGATCTTGGGACATGACCAAAAACAATGTAAAAGGTCCGCCCTTTCCACATTACATTTATAGCAGCCCAGACTAAGGCCCTCGCCTGCCCACTTGTTGATTCTGTCTGGAGTAAAATACCGTATTGTTCCGAGTATAGGCCGCTCCTGATTATAGGCCGCACCCTTAAAGTTTGGTGCCATTTTAAAGAAATTAAATTTTTAACACATTACTGCCTTTCATACACATTACTTCCTCCTCTTAACCCACTCAGCCTCCTTCCCTCACACAGTGCCCACTACTCACCCTATTAACTACCTACCTCACACAAGCCTCCCCTCAGCCCTCCACACCCTCTTAGCCCCCTTCTTCCTCAAACAACCCCCTCACAACATTTCCTGTTACAGTATCTCTCACGCTGTGTCAATGGTGATATTCTCTTTAGTGACCGGTTAACAGGCAAATGTGCCCAGATAGCCCAGTTATTTCAAGGTAACAACTGTGTAACAGGTCATGTTCTCTTACCTTCCCCCTTAATGGTTCATCATCACACACAACGATTAGGGAAAACAGGATAAGTGACAGTTGTCCCTCTAGCTGCTAGCTGTACCTCCAACAGGCTCTCACCAGCATCACTTTCTCTAGGGACCTCTGCGGTTAACGTCTCAGAGTTGTCAGACCCGCTGTGATATCACTTACTCTCCGGTCGGCAAACACTCCCACAGTATAGCTCCCAAACCACAATGAAAGTAGGGGGAGTTCACTCCCAAGCGTTGTGCTGGCGTGGTGGCTCAGAGTCCGGCTGTGTCCCAGATCTGGGCTCTTGCTCTCCTGCTTAAACTCGCTGCTCCTGAGTGCAGCTTTGAGTGTGGGGTCATGCAGATTGTCACTGCAGGAGCTTCAGTTGTTGGCGGCGGCCAGCTGTGTCTCCAGGAAGCCCAGTGTAACAGTCCGACTCTGATGACATCATCAAACTGCTGCAATTGATTGTGGTTGTCATGGATACCATGTCAACGCTGTTAGAGAGAGTGGGTCATAACCGGCAACAGTAGCGATCCAGTACTGATGTTATTGCAGATCCGTGAGGCACAAATTCTCCCTGAAACAAAAACAGCGCTTCCGTCCAACACAGACAATTCAAGGTACTTACCTATACCAGTATTTTTATGGTATTTTGTGCAACATCCCGATTATAGGCCGCATCCCTAGTTTAAAGACTTACATTTGGGGAAAAAAGTGCGGCCTATACTCGGGACAATACGGTAGTAGTTATTCAAAATTTTCCAATGCGCTTCCCTCCAGCTAACTATTGAAGTGGACTCTACAACTACTCCTATACTCTTCTTAATATCCTCCTCTTGTATGTTTGGAAAATATTTTTTGAGTTTATCTCTTATCCCCATCAAGTAATTGTCCCCCAGTTTTATAAATAACGCCTCATACCAATAGGATACTGCTGTAATACCCCCCTTATAAAGTTTGAGACATGCCTCTACTTCTCGTAGCCTCCATTCCGGATTTGTCTCAGCTATTAATGTTGTAATAAAGCTTCTAGCTTGTAGAAACGCAAAAAAGTTTTTTGAAGGGAGCTGAAACTTACCCGAAATCTGGCTAAATAATTGTATATTATTTGTACCTTCTATTAACAGCTGCGAAAAATATGTAACTCCCTTATTTTGCCATTCCCTAAATACTGCATTGTGCATGCCTGGTGAAAATGCTGGAGTTCCAATTATAGGTAAATATTGTGATATTCTATTATCTATCCCCAATACTTTACAATACTTTTGCCACGCCAATATTATATTTGAAAATGTCAACAGCTGTTTGATATTACCAGGCAATTTTCCAAAATTGCGCTTTATTGCACTAAGCGGTTTAAGAGAATAAGATGTTTAAAGATTTTCGCAAAATGCAAGATAGTTGCTACATCATGTGACCAAGTCACTTCTGTTGAGCAATGGAAAATCTAGGTCATAGCATCTCTAAGAACAGCAAGTTTCAAAGTTGCAACATAAGCAGATCCAGAGCTAAAGATTATTAAGCAGTTCTCGAAAAATGTCGCAAAAAACAATATGGCTGCGTAACCTTATGACCTATGTGTTAATTATTGCATGAGATGTAGCATTGCAATAGGCTGTACCAGCATACCTGATTTCAAGAGTTTAGCATAAGTAATTTGTGTTCTGTGAGCAATTGACTCAAAAGAGGAAGTATTGAATTACAAATAATTACGATAAACGTAAAACTGATATTGCTGCCGCATCATGTGACTGATTCTCTCCTAATGAGCAATTATGAATATAGGTAACAATATAAGACTGTACCGCAAATTTCACAGATCTTATAAAAGCGGTTGCAGAGAAAATAGACTTTCGAAATTTTCGCGTAAACCAAGATGGCTGCCCGATCGTAAGATATACAGCCTCCATATTACGCACAATAGTGCTCACTATAGATGTCAATAAACATGGCAAAAATAAAGCATTTTTGTAAAACGGTTTTTGTTTTATTATTTAAATATATCGTTAAGCAATTTCGAACAATTCAAAATGGCTGCCAAACCACATGACGTATCAACTTCTCTTGACCAAATCTGAATGTTAGTCATAAGATAACTCTATAAACAAAATTTCAAGTCTGTCCCATAAGCGGTTTCGGAGAAGAAGATTTTGATAGTTTTTAAAAATGGCGCATACTATAGACCTCTACAATTTACAGAAGTTTCATGAAAATTTGCAAATGTTTTATTTCACGAAGGCGATTGCGCAATGCAAATTTTAACTGCAATATTGCCTTTAAGGGTTATGACTATGTGTAATCATGTGTATATTACACTGTAATATTGTTAAATATTGTAAAACTAATGTATAAAGTGCAAATTTACGCAATTAAATGGCGATAAAAAGGTTAATGTCTCACAGCAGCCATGTTGATTATGGAAAAATCGCAGTTTGAACAAACTTGGTAGAGGACCTTACAAGGAGCATATGTGCAAAATTGCGCGTCATTGCACTAAGCGGTTTAGGAGAAGAAGATGTTTGAATATTTTCGCAAAATGCAAGATGGCTGCCACATCATGTGACCTAGGCACTTCTCTTGAGCAATAGCAATTTCAGTTCATAGTAGCACTAAGCACAGCGATTTTCAAAGGTGTAACATAAGCAGTTCCAGAGCTAAAGATTTTTAAGCGTTTGTCGAAATTTGGCGCAAAAAGCAATATGGCTGCCAGAGCATGTGACCTATGAGTTCAATTTTGCATGAGATGTTGCACAGCAATAGGCTGCAACAGCATACCTGATTTTAAGAGCTTTGCAAAAACAGTTAAGCAGTTATTAGCAATTGAATACAAAGCTTGGCGGAATAAAAAGAATAATAATAATAATAATAATAATCCGAACAATAACAATAGGTTGTCCTGCAACTTTGTTGCTGGCCACCTCATAATTACACAACTGAATAAAAAATAAGCAAAGATACATTGTCATCATAAAGACAAATCATTCTTTAAATTAATTTGTTGAAATTGATTATTTACACATTAAATATGTTATTCAGACAGACCTAAATCATTAAAGGGACAGTTTACTCAAACATGTTGTCCCCTTTAATTGGTTTTCGATGATCCACTTTTACAGCTTGAGTGTATAAAATCTGGTAAAAGGATTTACATTGTACTTACATTAGCAATTTAAATATTTTAGTTATACTGTGGTAGGCACACCTATCCTTAAACATTTTGGCGTTGAGGCCAAGCTGTGTAAACATAGCAACCAGAAGAAATTACATTCCCACTGGGTTATACAAGAGATAATGTATGAACATTTGTACAGAAATTGTTGGATCCAAGTAGTAGTGATTGGTATATGTAGTGATATCAAATTAAAGGGACACTAAACCAAAATATTTTAGTTACTGATTCAGATAGAGCATGCCATTTTACACAAAATTTTAATTTACTACTATTCTTGAAATGTTAGAATTCTATAGCTATATTTTAAATGCAAGAATGTAAGTTTATAGGGCAGGTTATTTTTGGTTATCAACTTTGGTTGTCCCTGCTGATTGATGGATACATTCATCCAACAATAAAGAAATGATGTTCAGACTTTTTTAAATTTTCAAAATAATTATAGGCATTTCTTTGTTTCAATAAAGATAGCAAGAGAATGAAGAATAATTGATAAGAGTAGTAAATTATAAATTTGATTAACATTGCATGCTCTATTTGAATCACAATAGAAACAATTTGCCTTCAGTGTACCTTTAAGTATCTTATAATGTTGATTTTGAATGATACTTACAGCTGTGTCTGGGAAGGACAATCCGACACCCAGGACAATGAAGGTTGAGACAGGGGGGAGGGATGGGATTGGGTTGGGGAGGGATGGGATTGGGTTGGGGAGGGATGGGCTGCTGCTCTGGGGTAGGCCGTACAGCTGGGGAGTGGTGAGTTGGGGGCTGGGCAGCTGGGGTAGCTGTACGGGCCAAAAGACGGGGAGAGCGGCGAAGGGGGATGAAGGGGCGTTTTTTGGGAGGGACAGGACAGGTAAAATTTGAAGGGCCGAGAGGGTCTAAGGTCTGTGGAGGGGCAGGGGACTGGGCAGGGGCCTGTGCCTGGGCCGGCGACTGGGCATGGGCATGGGCCTGGGCCTGGGCAGGGGTCTGGGCAGGGGACTGGGCAGGGGCCTGGGCAGGGGACTGGGCAGGGGACTGGGCAGGGGTCTGGGCAGGGGACTGGGCAGGGGACTGGGCAGGGGCGGAAAAATGATGACCAGAAGTGGAGGATCGATCTGAAATAAATAATAAAAATATATTAACATCTCATACATCATGAAATCAAATCAACACATTTCAACTTGATTATGTTTGCAATATACTTAGAAGTGTGTTTGAATTTCTAAACAATGATGAAATGAGGATATGGTATGCATATAGGCACTCAGATGAATAGCAATGACTGTCTGTACAATTATAAAATTATGATTATGGTTTGGCCTGGAATATGCATGTGACATCATGATGGCATGAATTACAAATCCAAAAAAAAGAAAAAGAATAATCCAAGCATATTTTCATGCTGCCTGATATAGAAAGGGGGCAGTAGTGTATTTGAACAGAAAAATAATATTCCTTTTTAAAGTGCAAAAGCTGTAGAATTTGAATGTCTTCAATAAAATGATTTCCAATAAAAAACATGTTGGATACATGTTAGATATATTTCACATACCATCAGACTCCAAGGGAGCCTCTTCCTCCTCCGTCCCACATGTTAAATCAATCTCTGTAAAACATAACATGTTGTGTACACGTTAAGATCAGATATTATAACATATGTTACTGTTGCTCAAAGACACACATCAATGTTGCATTAAAGATATGCACACCCAAAGTTATGATTTACATCATTTTGATGGAGCATACAAATGACATTAGATTTGTTATTCTCAATGATTCAGATTTTTGATTTATTGTTTGTATTATTTTAAAAATCATAAAAGCATAGTACATTGAACATTTAAGATTTCTCATGTGTGTATCACTTGATGATTGTTGTCAAAATTGAAAATATAAACAAACATATGCTATACATCTTCTGAATAACAAAGGTGTAGACTAAGAAAATTGTAATTCTTAATCTTTCAATATTAAAATAAAATTGATATATAATCAGAGGAGTAAATTATATGTTTGTTTCAAATGTTATGCTTCATCAGAATCATGCTCATAATATTGATTGCCAATACACCTTAAATGACATATAAATGAGTCAATGGACTTACCAGAAGACTGCAAAGGCAGCTCTGTGTCGGTGCTGGATCCCTCTGGGCTCCCCACAACAACTCTCTCTATGAATCATATAGATATATATTAGTGAACACATTTGGGATAGCACTAAATCACATCTGTATCGATTTATAAGAATAATCAACTTGAAAATGTGAAGAATAGAGCAGTCATTAGAATAAAAAATGCTTGATTGAATCAAGGGGATTATGTAAAAAATGATGTATTTAACATATGTTTAATTTCTGACTATATTAGACATAAAACTCATCTCATATGATGCTATTGCATATCAAAATATACCCATTGATCAATGTTCTTAAAAGAATACACACAAACCACATTTTGAATAACAGCTGTTGACAAATATAAACAAAGACATGTGGCACATCGAGCCATTTGTGCAATGTACAGTAATCTTGTTTAGGACACAACACATATTGATCACAATACCAAACCAAATTGATTTGTACAAATATGTAATCATGATGCTGTTAGAGTTTGCTTATATCTAGAAAGTAACTCAAACAGTGAATATGTGAATTATATATCAATATTGTTTAATCCAAAGAATGTAAGGATTAATTAATCTATTGCTTATCAAAGGGACACTGACATGATTTATTTCAATCAGTGATTTCACTGTTCAAACTGTTCAAAATTATTTAACATTGACTCCTATTATAATTTTAATTTTGCAACATTTTAATCTTAAAGGCAGATAAGCAATATTGGATTCAATAAATATTGTTTGTTGAAGGTATCCACCAATCATCAATAACAACCCAGGTTGGTCAACCAAAATGGAGCTGCAGATAAACATACATTTTTGATTTTAAAATACATTTATCAATAGAATATTTAAAATATGATTATAGTATTATATTTAAATGTTGATTAATATTGCATGCTCTATCTGAATGACAACAGTAATAATTTTAGCTCAGTGTCCCTTTAATATAAAAATATATTGATTTGACAATGTCGCTGTTAATGAATTCTCTACTCCATATGTTGATGTAATGAATGGGATGGAGCATGCAATTACAATCTAATATGTTAGTTAAGGATATCCTAAAAAATCTTTAATTATCCTCTCTTAAAGGGACATGAAGCTAAAAATGTGTAATTGTATACTTTTTGAAACTATGTACTACTGTTATCTGAACACATGATTTTAAATTATGAAAAAAGGCCAATTTATGCATAAAAAAACAGCCAGATAATACCAGTAATGCATTGTTTAACCTAAACCAAAATCAATATGTTTTTAGAATAACTAAAACAATAGACTGAACCAATTTAGCTAATAAAATGTTTATACAAAACAATAAAATCACGTTTCGAAATCATTCAATGTAAAATTTAGTTGGCATGTCCCTTAAATGACGTGATCAATTACAAAAATTTAATCTAGATTTTAAAAATCAAAACATATGCAAAAGTGTGTGAATGTTGTCAAAATGTATCCAAATAAGATTAAGCAATACACAGGGGAAGAATATAAATTGGACATTCAAAGAATCTTACATTAAAATGAAGATATCAAGAATAGATGGGATATCTTAAATTCGAAAAAATTTCAGATTAGTATTACAATGTAATCCTATGTTTATTTGTTTTTTATTCTTATTTGTAAATATTTTACAAATCCATTTTGCGGATACATATAAATATTGAACAATGTGGATTTTGTATGTAATGTTCTGTCCATGTTTCTAAGACAAATGTCAATTAAAATGAGACATACCATACTGTGACAAGCCCTGGCTTGAGGTTCCCGCACCAACATCACGATCTGTAATATATTAAATGAGGATTGGATATCATTAATACAAATCATGCCATGTTTAAAATCTTTACATTATTACCAAATCAATTAAAAACTATTAATCTTTTGGTAGTCCCATGAGTTAATTGTTTCCTCAATTAAATTCATCATAAATATATCCTGTACTCTTATTTTCAATCAGTTGTGTTGTTGACTGTAGCTTTAATTAATTTTTTGTGTTATTTCATTCTCATCAATTGATGGACATATTTTATTATTTATTTTGATTCTGCTAGTATCTTTTTTATTATGTATAATATTGAAAATAAGAATACTGTATTCTTCACATATATAATAATTCACATTTCATTTTGACCAACATGTGTAAAGCGATGCCACTTACAGCACACCCATGTTCACGTGTGTGCGCAATTCTAATTTTCGGGATCATTGCGCAATGATTCCAATCGGAATTACGCATCCGTCATTTGACCAACATGTGTAAAGCAATGCCACTTACAGCAAACCCATGTTCACGTGTGTGCGCAATTCTATTTTTCGGGATCATTGCGCAATGATTCCAAGCGGAATTACGCATCCGTCATTTGACCAACATGTGTAAAGCAATGCCACTTACAGCAAACCCATGTTCACGTGTGTGCGCAATTCTATTTTTCGGGATCATTGCGCAATGATTCCAAGCGGAATTACGCATCCGTCATTTGACCAACATGTGTAAAGCAATGCCACTTACAGCAAACCCATGTTCACGTGTGTGCGCAATTCTATTTTTCGGGATCATTGCGCAATGATTCCAAGCGGAATTACGCATCCGTCATTTGGCCAACATGTGTAAAGCAATGCCACTTACAGCAGTGATTTCACGGATGCACAATTCCATTTTCGCTCTGTGATGCATATTCTGTAGAGCGCAAGAAACATCATTCCTATTTCATGTGTCACTAATCAAAAATCAGATATCTAAACATCATCTGTAGCGTATGTTGTGAGATCTATATAGGTTTAGTATATGACTATATACACATTTCTTAAAAATCTAATCAAATCTTAATATATTATATGAAGTTGGATAGTTACCTGGTTCATAATCTCTGTCCGCTCCTCCCAGGCCACGGGACGGAGAAGCAGCTGCCCTGGCCCCCGGGTCAGGACTTTCAGATCCAGCAGCTAGGAGGGAAGAAGAGGAGGCCGCGGATGGAGGGGATCGAAATCTTTTGGGGACCCGGAGACTGAAGAGCTCGCATAAAGTCACCTCATAAGGG
Source organism: Bombina bombina (assembly GCF_027579735.1). Taxonomy (NCBI): domain Eukaryota; kingdom Metazoa; phylum Chordata; class Amphibia; order Anura; family Bombinatoridae; genus Bombina; species Bombina bombina. The sequence goes on from NC_069500.1 coordinate 217,972,935, forward strand.
AGTAGGTAGAGTTTCCGCGGGGCCTTTCTTTTGCCCCCTCTTTTACGGGCTTGTACCCACTCCATTATGAGGTCAACTTTTTTGGTCAAGCGCAAACTCATATCTCCGAATCTCCGCATGATCTGATCCTGGCTCCTCTGGATGCCACACACCAATTGAACCGCATTGGTGATAGACTCCCAGAGGGCCTTCTTAACATGCGCATCTGTCGACCTCCTCTTGTTCCCAAACAGCTGGGGATAAAAGTCCTGGATGGCGTGGACCAGTGCAGCGCTCTCCTGCTTGGTAAACCTGGGAGGTTTCATGCCTGCTAGCCCCAAACAAAATATTAGAGAGATATAATATATATATATACAGCCTGGAGGCATTAGAGAACTGACAAAGATGGCAACGTGTAATGGACTTTTATATTGGGAAGTAAACATGAGATGCACCATGGGACAAGTTATCTGTACATCTGATTGGATAAAAGTTTGAAATATTGTTAGAATGTCTGTGAGAACATCCTGACTCAAGTTGTGTTTGTGTGATGAACTCTGATTGGCCGTTCCTTAATGTTTCATATCTTAGTAACTTCCATACACATACCTCCTGGTGGTGCTGTTACTTCATTTTTCATGTAGACTTATTTGTAACTCATGGGCCTGTCATGCGGATATGTGTGACGCAGATTTAATATCCGTGATCCATTAAATATTAATGTTTACATTTTCTTTAAAATCTAATACTGTCACATTATTAAATGTTGTAGACATTTCTCGGTTGAATAACGGTCTGTTTCTTTAATACAAATACGTTGGATTAATACACATTTAATATTGTATGTCTTTATTGTTCATAAAATAAATTTCGTGACTTATTGTGAAGTATTAACATTGCTCTATTAAATGTATTTATAATGCACATTGATTGTGTGCTATTGCGTGACATTAGACTCTAATGTTTAAAGATGCAAATCTGGTGTTTCAAGATCCGTTTCCCACGCAACATTTCTGAATGTTCAAATTCAGGTTATAATGTCAGTAACTTGGATAATCTGTTTATAGATGTTAAACTGCAGGTTTGTTTGTTATTAGTAAATAAACCTCGAGCTTGTATTTGTCTGAACTGCTCATATATGTTATTGTGCAATGGCGTCTTTATTTTTAAATAGACATTACAACCAAACAATTGTATCAAATGATCTGTAGAGATCAAAAATGTTTAGACTTTAAAATGCAACTCAATTTATCTTTGTATTTAGATATCCTCAACAGAAGAAATTTAAATGCACATGGTCGAGCCAATCACATAAGGCATCTCTGTGCATCCACCAATCTTCATCTACTGAGCCTATCTCGATATTCTTTTAAAGCAAAGTATGTCAAGATAATAAGATAAGAGAAGTAAATACACTCTTTAAATCTCTTAAAGGGACACTGTACAAAAATTTTTTGCATTCGTGATTCAGATTGAGCATGAAATTTTAAGCAACTTTATAATTTAATCTGATTCTCAAATGTTAATAATTATCTTGGTATCTTTCTTGGCAAATCAAAAATGATATTTTATATTACGGACAACTTTTTGCGAACAACCTGGGTTGTCCTTGATGATTGTTGGATAAATTAATCCACCCAAAAAAAAAAGTTCTGTCCAGAGTACTGAAGCTAATAAATTATCAATTTAATGCCTTATTTTTAAAGTAATGATAGCAACATAATGAGGAACATTGATAATACAGGGAGTGCAGAATTATTAGGCAAGTTGTATTTTTGAGGATTCATTTTATTATTGAACAACAACCATGTTCTCAATGAACCCAAAAAAACTCATTAATATCAAAGCTGAATAGTTTTGGAAGTAGTTTTTAGTTTATTTTTAGTTATAGCTATTTTAGGGGGATATCTGTGTGTGCAGGTGACTATTACTGTGCATAATTATTAGGAAACTTAACAAAAAACAAATATATACCCATTTCAATTATTTATTTTTACCAGTGAAACCAATATAACATCTCAACATTCACAAATATACATTTCTGACATTCAAAAACAAAACAAAAACAAATCAGTGACCAATATAGCCACCTTTCTTTGCAAGGACACTCAAAAGCCTGCCATCCATGGATTCTGTCAGTGTTTTGATCTGTTCACCATCAACATTGCGTGCAGCAGCAACCACAGCCTCCCAGACACTGTTCAGAGAGGTGTACTGTTTTCCCTCCTTGTAAATCTCACATTTGATGATGGACCACAGGTTCTCAATGGGGTTCAGATCAGGTGAACAAGGAGGCCATGTCATTAGATTTTCTTCTTTTATACCCTTTCTTGCCAGCCACGCTGTGGAGTACTTGGACGCGTGTGATGGAGCATTGTCCTGCATGAAAATCATGTTTTTCTTGAAGGATGCAGACTTCTTCCTGTACCACTGCTTGAAGAAGGTGTCTTCCAGAAACTGGCAGTAGGACTGGGAGTTGAGCTTGGCTCCATCCTCAACCCGAAAAGGCCCCACAAGCTCATCTTTGATGATACCAGCCCAAACCAGTACTCCACCTCCACCTTGCTGGCGTCTGAGTCGGACTGGAGCTCTCTGCCCTTTACCAATCCAGCCACGGGCCCATCCATCTGGCCCATCAAGACTCACTCTCATTTCATCAGTCCATAAAACCTTAGAAAAATCAGTCTTGAGATATTTCTTGGCCCAGTCTTGACGTTTCAGCTTGTGTATCTTGTTCAGTGGTGGTCGTCTTTCAGCCTTTCTTACCTTGGCCATGTCTCTGAGTATTGCACACCGTGTGCTTTTGGGCACTCCAGTGATGTTGCAGCTCTGAAATATGGCCAAACTGGTGGCAAGTGGCATCTTGGCAGCTGCACGCTTGACTTTTCTCAGTTCATGGGCAGTTATTTTGCGCCTTGGTTTTTCCACACGCTTCTTGCGACCCTGTTGACTATTTTGAATTAAACGCTTGATTGTTCGATGATCACGCTTCAGAAGCTTTGCAATTTTAAGAGTGCTGCATCCCTCTGCAAGATATCTCACTATTTTTGACTTTTCTGAGCCTGTCAAGTCCTTCTTTTGACTCATTTTGCCAAAGGAAAGGAAGTTGCCTAATAATTATGCACACCTGATATAGGGTGTTGATGTCATTAGACCACACCCCTTCTCATTACAGAGATGCACATCACCTAATATGCTTAATTGGTAGTAGGCTTTCGAGCCTATACAGCTTGGAGTAAGACAACATGCATAAAGAGGATGATGTGGTCAAAATACTCATTTGCCTAATAATTCTGCACTCCCTGTATGAGTCAATTATAAAGTTGCTTAAAATTGAATACTCGTTCAGAATGTATAAATAATTAATTTTTGAACAGTCTCCCTTTAAGTATATTTTGAGTTCATGTCCCTTTAAGGAGACATTTCCCAATAATGTTTGAAATATCATAAACCTAGGCACCTTCCTTTGTCAAAATTAGTATAACATATGACTAAAGTATATTTAGATTAACTTCTGGATTGTTTTACACACTGAATGAAATATATATTGTAATGGCTGTATTTCGCAGTCTTCAGCTTAGAGGGACATTAAGCTATATGTTATTTACGCATTTTGGAGAATAATATAATATTTTAACAACTTAATATTTTTTGTTATTCGATCATTAGATTTGAATTATATATATTCTTGGATTAAATACATATCTACATAAGCTATTTTGATGCTGATTGTTGGTTGCACATAGATGCCTTATGTCATTGTCTAAGACATGTGCATTGATATATCTTTTTCTAAGTATATTTAAAGATTGAATGTAATTCAATAGTACATTCAAAATATTTTATAGATTATTTTGTATTTTTTAAAATTCAATACACAATATATTTTAGGAATGTCCCTTTAAGGACCAAAACATTCTGAATGTTGATTTAACATTGTAGAAATAAACTAAAGGGGAATGAAAATATATATAGATATGTGATGTCTAACCAAGAGGTAAGATTTTACAAATTACATAATATTAATAACTATAGTTAAATGACCATTTAAATTACTCCACTAGAACATAAAATCAATTAACATGGCATCCAATAAGTATCTTGTGCAAAATATGAAGTTAACTGACCTACCATTTTATTTTTTTTTAAGATAAATTTAAGAAAATTATGTTTTTAGATACCTAAGGAAGATACAAGATCTTCTAAAAGAAATTTTACATTCAACAACACTGTCACTTTAATGTAAGTGAACCACTTCCCCTTCTTAAAAGTGAAAAAAATAAATTTATGTCAAATTCTGACTACATATCCGAAATTATTTAAAAAAATTAACATCTAAAAATTACACAATAAAAGCATCAATGGATTTCACTCATCAATTAATTTAAAAAAGATAGTCGACTTTTATATTCTCTGAATCAGTGGATTTTCTCAAATTAATGCAATACATGATGCCTAATTTGATCTTATGCATGTGCTTGTCAAATAGACAACTACCAGTCATGGGAGTCAAATTGTTTTTATTGACAGATTATAAGGATATGTATTATAATCTGTTCAAAAGAGGGTATTTAATAATAAAATGTTGATTACTATCATTTTTTTTAATTTAATATTTTTCTTTCAACAAAAATAAAATAATATCCTGGAAGTCATCAGATGAAAATCTGTAAAAATAAAAAATTTAACAAAATTAATACACACGTTGTAAAATATTCATAAAATAAAATACATTTACAATCATCTTGTGTCTATGCTCTAACTTTGGGCAAGATTTTATCAAGATATTTATGAATTTAAATTTTATTTTACAACAAAAAAAACACCATTATATTGTGTAATCCAAATTACATTTAAATATCAGCATTTCTAATTATACATAATAATGTATATCACATTTAAATAATCTAAAATACATATATGTATGCTGAACATAAATGTAATATTTCATGTCCATTCAAATACCTCTATATCAACTATAATATGTATTCCTTTGTCTGATTGTGATACATAAATATCTAATTATGAACAAAGTATGGGTAATGTATGTAAGCTACAAATATTCTAATATAGGACATGTATCTTTTAAAAATATTTTACATTCTTCCTGTGATTCTTAACTAGCATGCATTGGAAAACCAACCTGGATAATGCATGGTCTTTGAAAGTCAATTCTGAAGAAAACAGTTGATCTTCAATAGGTGTCTTATTAATCATTTCCAAAATAGAGGACTGTGAAATACCATCTAAAAATTAAAAAATAATCTAAGTGTCTACAATAGGATGCCTCCAAAGCCTTATTCCATCAAATAGTTGGCACTTACCATGTGAACATGTCTTTGTATGGTTTTCAAGGTCAGCAGATTTGAAAGATAATGCCAGACATGATACCATTGGTATTCTTCAATTTCAATCTTGGCTTTTTCACTGTCAGTCTGGGAATTCTTCACTGTCAGTCTTCGAATTCTTCAGTGTCAGTCTTTAGATGAAGTCATCTTCCTAATGGCAGAAAATGTTTTATTAAAATTATTACTACAAGTGTGTGAATCAGTTCTGTACCCCTCTCCCACCCCCCATTTCTGAATCAATTTCTGTCACTAGCTTACTAAGCGTGTGTAGCATCTTGTGTTATGTTCTATCAAGTGTGAAGATGAGTCATATTGAGCAGAACGAACCTCTAATGTGTAACTTAGAATCTAACTTTGAACCATAGTCATGCTAGAGGATAGTCATGCTAGCGGATCCCTTTCTGAGTATTTAAATTTTAAGTAATGTGTAAACTAAATACTAGTTTTGAAAAATGTATGCCATATGATGTATTTTTGTGTAAAATTCCTGCCAGCCACAGTCCATACATTTATACTTACCAGCTGATGTTGTCTTTAAAAACCAGGTGGCAAAGACTCGCTACAGGACCCAATGACCAGAGCATCACCTATAATAATAAATGAAACAAATTGTTATCATTTGATGAACAATCCTAACATGTTTGCACAATTCTCTACTTGTCATTTCCCTAGAGTTCACATCTATTGACAATACTCCAATCTAACTTCTATTATTTACCGTCTGAAGTGGCGGTTGATGATGTCTGCTCTGACATTGAGCTAGAGCATAGAAATTGGGAGCACCAGTCGGGTTGAGGGATAAAACAACAAATCTTTATTAGTACAAAATAAAAATAGAATACTCAGTCCGTGAAAAAACAAGGAGGTCAGCGTAATAGACAGCTGACGCGTTTCGGCATTGTGCCGTAGTCTAAGCTGACTCACCATGTTGTAAGAACACCTTAAAACACCCTAAGCCGCCTCCTATTGGTTGACAAAAAATTAGCATATGTAATTAGTTAAACACCATATTGGATATGTTTAAATGGTAACTGCATACATAATAAGTGCGTACATGACCTTTTCACACAATAAAGCATAATTGTGAAAATAAACCCAATTGAATGACATCAGTAAAGCATTGTTTTTCATTTTCAGAAATATTGATCATTAACTATGCATTATTTCAGCCTGGAGTAATACAAAACTAAATTTGTTTAAATTCAATGCAACTTTAACTAGACAAATCACGTTAGCGGTAGTAGAAAACTAAACCAATCCTTATATGTTATGTGAGTAGTGTTAAATATGGTGGGACAGGATATTTAAGTAGTTGAAGATTTAATGTAATGGATGCCAGATTTAAAATAGTACTAGAGCAACAGTGCATAATGGGATTTTACTGCCAAAAATTGATTAAATCATAGTCCGAATTAAATCCTTCTGGATATCTGGTTTTCAGTTTAAAAATCCAGAAGACCTCCCTTTTTCCCAACAGTACCTCTCTGTCACCACCTCTTTTCGGAGGTGAAATCTTTTCTATACAGGACCATCTGAAAGAATTAGCACTCTTGTCGTGTACCTGAGCAAAGTGCTGAACCAGCGGAGTGCTGGCAGTACCATATTTAATACTAGAGAGATGCTCCCTTATTCTGGATCTCACTTCTCGTGTAGTGAGACCCACGTACTGCCTGTCACAAATGATGCAATTGATCACGTACACGACAAAAGTGGATCGACAATTGAGACATGAACGTCTCTGAAATATCTGACCTGTGGTTGAAGATCTGAATTCAGACCCTAGTACCACTTTTTCACATGCCACACAAGAAACATTATGGCATTTATACATCCCCACACTAGACAGCCAGGAGGAATTGCGCTGCACCAACTTAGGCAACTTGGTGGGTGCAACACAATTGCCAATTGTTCTGCTTTTTTTATAAGCAAAGTTACAATCCTTGGTAGATATATTTGCTAATCCATCATCAGCTCTTAAAATTGGATAAAGTTTTCTGATTATATCACAAATTTCCTGAAACTGTTCAGAGTATTCAGTTATGAAAAGTATATGATCGCGTCCAAAACCTTGTTTTTTCCTATTATCTTTCTTTTTAAGCAAATCTGACCTGTTAATTTTGCTTACCGATTTTTTGGCTGATTCTACTACATTATTTCTGTAGCCTCTTTCCTCTAATCTCCTGCAAAGTTCCCTGGACTCATTCTCAAATTGCATTTCATCTGAGCAATTTCGCTTCAAGCGAATGAGTTGTCCCTTCGCTATACCCTTAAACACGCCCCCCGGATGGCAACTGGAGGTGTGCAGGAGGGTATTCCCGGAGATAGGCTTTCTGTAAACTGTGGTAGAGACTTTTTGTCCATGAATGCCACTCAATCTCAGATCAAGATAGTTGATACTGTGAGTGTCACATTCAAAAGTGAAGCTGATCCCAAGCTCATTGGCATTGAGGTACTGAATGAACAAATGTATACTCTCATTGTCCCCCTGCCAGATGAACAAGAGATTATCTATAAATCTCTTGTAAACAACTATATTTGAGCCGAAGGGATTTCCACCCCCAAATATGTGTTCCCGCTCCCACCACCCCATGAAGAGGTTGGCATAGGAGGGGGCAAATTTGGCCCCCATAGCGGTACCACACATCTGGAGGTAGAAAACCCCCTCAAACTCAAAGTAGTTGTGCTCTAAGAGAAACTTTGTCACTCGCACTAGATAAGCGCAAAAATCAGGGTTATCAGTATAATATTTCTCTACAAAAATAGAAATGGCTAATAATCCCTTTTCGTGGGGAATTGAGGAGTATAAAGCCTTCACATCCACAGTGAGCCAATTATAGTCATTGCTCCACTCAATCTCCGAGGCCACGTTCAAGATGTGACTGGAATCTTGAACGTAGCTCCAGAGGTCTCGTACCATTGGCTGTAGAATTAAATCCAGCCATTCGGACAAATGTTCAAGAAGTGATCCTATGCCGCTGACAATGGGTCTACCCATTACATTATCAATAGATTTATGCACTTTGGGTAAGTGGTTAAATACCGGAATAACCGGATGAGAGATAATTAAGTAATCACTCGTACCTTTGTCAATGAAGCCCTGATGCACTCCATCATCCACCAAATCTCTCAGCTTTCTCCCAAAATGTTTTGTTGGGTCTGATTGTAGAATTTTATAATCAAGTGGATTGGTTAACTGCCTCAGGGCCTCATTGACAAAACTCTCTCTCGTCATAACCACTACTGTACCCCCCCTTGTCAGTGGCACGGACCACCAACTCAGTTTCTCGAGAGCTTCTCTTTCCAATTTCGTCAGATTGTTATGAGTTTTTTTCTGTCGAAAAAACAAATTGGTAAAATCGGATTCTACCCTTTTATGAAACTTCTCTATGTGGGGACCCCGACTGTGTATGGGGTAAAAATTAGATGAACATCTAAGTTTAGGGGTAGAGGTATTGTTTGGTCTGTCTGAGACATGTTCTGTTTGTAAAGACTTAAGTATAGAGAGACCACACAGATCTTGAAAATCAAGAGTGTCTAAATCCTGGCTCAAATCCATAGCATCAACGACAGTGTTCTCTGTCACCAAAGTTTCATTATCCTCACTACCTGCAAAGTGTTTTTTTAAAGTTAACTTTCTGACGAATTTGTTAACATCCAATAGAGTATTGAACAGATTGAATGAGTGGGTCGGTGCAAATCCCAATCCCAAACTTAGAACTTTCAATTCAACTGTACTTAAGCTATGGGATGTTAAGTTAATAACACTGTTCTTTACTTGTAGCGAGTCTGTTTCAGATTGGTCCATAATGGGTAACCCCCTTTGGGAGCCCCTTTTATACCTTTCCCCCCCCCATCTGATGTCGGGGGGGGGGGGAAGGGAAAAAACCTGATTGAGTTCTAATTGCTCACCTGCATTAGGTGTCTCTGTTACTTGTGCATTCATGACCTGTGGGACATATCTAGTTGATACATTAGATTTTTTTAGAATAGACACTGGAGTTATTTGGGGCTCCTTGGGTCTAACAGTTTGCTGGACCACACCAGTATCAGCTGTAGTGCTAATTTTTATTATTGGTGAAGGACGTTCAAAGTTGTCTTCCTCACCAGAAGCTGAGCTGTCCCTAAATGAATCAATCTCACTGTCTGAGAACTGAATTCTCCTGTTAGATCTCCCCCTACCTCTGCCTCTACCTCTGCGTCTTCCTCTATTGTTTCTACCCCTCCCTTCGGAGTACTGATACTGGTATTGATTAGCTTCCTTCCTTCTCTGATATCTCTCCCTCCTGTTCCACACATAAACTGTATTATTAGAGTAATCTAGTTGATCCCTTATATACTTATTATGTTTATGTTCCAAAAGGAGTGATTTGGCTTCAGTAATTGCATCTTGAAGCAATTGATCAAATTTGGGATAATCAGTATGTAAACACCTTTTGTTCAACTCATCCTGAACCAAAATAATCTTAGCTGAAATATCATGTATTTGTGTCAATTTGTAATAAATTAATAAGTTCATGAGTTTGAAGGAACATTCAGAGAGTGCATTGTTCCAAGTTGTTATAAATGCCTGATCCTCAGTACTGAAGGTGGGAAATTTGTTTAACCTCAGTCCTCTGGGTATGATGTTAAGTTTCAAATAGCTTTGTAAAGTCCAGACATCCCATTTTAATCTGTTCTCTTTCAAAATAAACTGTTCCATTTCCTCGAATAAGGATGATAATGAATACTTGGATTTGTCCAATGAGAATACAATATCAACATCCTCATTAAAAGAATCCCTTTCTAGGGCATTGCGTAATGAAAAAAAGTTATTGTGATTCTCAGGTCTGTACACACTGTTTGGCTGAGTATCCATGGATCCCTGAATGACTATCCCCAAATAATACACTGAATTAAACACCTTGTGGAGAAAGGCGTGACCAAGTGCCTATTTTGAAATACAAACAAAAGGGAGGGTATCTCCAAAAGGTGAAAAACAGGTAGCTGGTGATAAGCACACTTTTGATTGTAGTGTGCTGCAGGAGAGGACCAAAGTACTTATTGCAAGTATTCAATGCCAAGGGCTGTACATTTATCAGGCATAACGCTCCCCAGGATGCAGTGTCAAATGTTCAATTATGGTATTGTAACAGTCAATCGATAAGGACTTACCAGGCTCACTCAATCTGGGGGAAACCCCTCGCATCGAATGCCCTGCCTTCGGCGTGTATCTCTTCCACGCTGCTGTCACTGACGAATGCGTCTGACGTCACTGGGGGCGTACCGTAGTAGCCGTTAGCCAAATTGGCATAGGCGTGGAATGGGCCAACCCCTCTGTCTTCGATGCGCCAATCAAAAGGTTTCGGCTCCTATGACGTTGTGGGGGTATGTCCAGGCCGCTGTCCACCAATTGGTCCAAATCCGGTCGATATTTTCCTCTGATATCTCTGGAACGATGTGTGGGATCCGTGTCCTCTTCCTCGGCTGTGCTCACTCAGTAGGTCGAAAGTCAAATTAGAGCATAGAAATTGGGAGCACCAGTCGGGTTGAGGGATAAAACAACAAATCTTTATTAGTACAAAATAAAAATAGAATAGAATTCAGTACCTCAATGCCAATGAGCTTGGGATCAGCTTCACTTTTGAATGTGACACTCACAGTATCAACTATCTTGATCTGAGATTGAGTGGCATTCATGGACAAAAAGTCTCTACCACAGTTTACAGAAAGCCTATCTCCGGGAATACCCTCCTGCACGCCTCCAGTTGCCATCCGGGGGCGTGTTTAAGGGTATAGCAAAGGGACAACTCATTCGCTTGAAGCGAAATTGCTCAGATGAAATGCAATTTGAGAATGAGTCCAGGGAACTTTGCAGGAGATTAGAGGAAAGAGGCTACAGAAATAATGTAGTAGAATCAGCCAAAAAATCGGTAAGCAAAATTAACAGGTCAGATTTGCTTAAAAAGAAAGATAATAGGAAAAAACAAGGTTTTGGACGCGATCATATACTTTTCATAACTGAATACTCTGAACAGTTTCAGGAAATTTGTGATATAATCAGAAAACTTTATCCAATTTTAAGAGCTGATGATGGATTAGCAAATATATCTACCAAGGATTGTAAATTTGCTTATAAAAAAAGCAGAACAATTGGCAATTGTGTTGCACCCACCAAGTTGCCTACGTTGGTGCAGCGCAATTCCTCCTGGCTGTCTAGTGTGGGGATGTATAAATGCCATAATGTTTCTTGTGTGGCATGTGAAAAAGTGTTACTAGGGTCTGAATTCAGATCTTCAACCACAGGTCAGATATTTCAGAGACGTTCATGTCTCAATTGTCGATCCACTTTTGTCATGTACGTGATCAATTGCATCATTTGTGACAGGCAGTACGTGGGTCTCACTACACGAGAAGTGAGATCCAGAATAAGAGATCATCTCTCTAGTATTAAATATGGTACTGCCAGCACTCCGCTGGTTCAGCACTTTGCTCAGATACACGACAAGAGTGCTAATTCTTTCAGATAGTCCTGTATAGAAAAGATTTCACCTCCGAAAAGAGGTGGTGACAGACAGGTACTGTTGGGAAAAAGGGAGGTCTTCTGGATTTTTAAACTGAAAACCAGATTTCCAGAAGGATTTAATTCGGACTATGATTTAATCAATTTTTGGCAGTAAAATCCCATTATGCACTGTTGCTCTAGTACTATTTTAAATCTGGCATCCATTACATTAAATCTTCAACTACTTAAATATCCTGTCCCATCATATTTAACACTACTCACATAACATATAAGGATTGGTTTAGTTTTCTACTACCACTAACGTGATTTGTCTAGTTAAAGTTGCATTGAATTTAAACAAATTTAGTTTTGTATTACTCCAGGCTGAAATAATGCATAGTTAATGATCAATATTTCTGAAAATGAAAAATAATGCTTTACTGATGTCATTCAATTGGGTTTATTTTCACAATTATGCTTTATTGTGTGAAAAGGTCATGTACGCACTTATTATGTATGCAGTTACCATTTAAACATATCCAATATGGTGTTTAACTAATTACATATGCTAATATTTTGTCAACCAATAGGAGGCGGCTTAGGGTGTTTTAAGGTGTTCTTACAACATGGTGAGTCAGCTTAGACTACGGCACAATGCCGAAACGTGTCAGCTGTCTATTACGCTGACCTCCTTGTTTTTTCACGGACTGAGTATTCTATTTTTATTTTGTACTAATAAAGATTTGTTGTTTTATCCCTCAACCCGACTGGTGCTCCCAATTTCTATGCTCTAATTTGACTTTTGACCTACTGAGTGAGCACAGCTGAGGAAGAGGACACGGATCCCACACATCGTTCCAGAGATATCAGAGGAAAATATCGACCGGATTTGGACCAATTGGTGGACAGCGGCCTGGACATACCCCCACAACGTCATAGGAGCCGAAACCTTTTGATTGGCGCATCGAAGACAGAGGGGTTGGCCCATTCCACGCCTATGCCAATTGGGCTAACGGCTACTACGGCACGCCCCCAGTGACGTCAGACCCATTCGTCAGTGACAGCAGCGTGGAAGAGATACACGCCAAAGGCAGGGCATTCGATGCAAGGGATTTCCCCCAGTATTAGATCGAGTGAGCCAGGTAAGTCCTTATCGATTGACTGTTACAATACCATAATTGAACATTTGACACTGCATCCTGGGGAGCGTTATGCCTGATAAATGTACAGCCCTTGGCATTGAATACTTGCAATAAGTACAGGTAGCCCTCAGTTTACGCCGGGGTTAGGTTCCAGAAGGAATGGTTGTAAATCGAAACCGTTGTAAATTGAAACCCAGTTTATAATGTAAGTCAATGGGAAGTGAGGGAGTTAGGTTCCAGGCCCCTTTCAAAATTGTCATAAGTAACACTTAATACATTATTTTAAAAGTTTTGAAATGAAGATTTTAAATGCTAGACAGCATTATAAACCTAATAAAATAATCACACAACACAGATTATATAATTAAACTAAGTTAAATGAACAAAAACATTTGTTAAACAGCATTATAAACCTAATAAAATAATCACACAACGCAGACTTTACTTGCATTTTTCTGCAAACAGTTCTTTCTATGCATTGAAATCTGCTTGATAGCTCAGGACTGGTTAAACTGATTAATTTCAGCTTACTTGGCTTTGCTGCAACACAAGCGGACAGCTCCATCTACTGGCTATTTTAATAAATGCACTGCTTCTCAGTGCTTTTCAATAGCAGTCACATGACTGGAAAAAAAGGTTGTTATTCTGAAACGGTGTAGGGCTGTACTGGAGGGCTCCTCCCGACCTGTCAAGGCACCGGAAACTCATTTTGAGGAGCCCAAACATTCTCTTGACCACAGCCCTGGTTCTCTTGTGCGCCCTATTGTAGCGCTCCTGAGCCTCATCAGTAGGGTTACGTAACGGTGTGATGAGCCAAGGCCGGCTCATGTAACCAGAATCACCTATAAATTATGAACTGAACACAATTAAATCATATTAAAATAATTTTTTTATACACGATAATCCACTAAAAAATTTTAAAATTTAAAAAGAATAATCAAGTTCTATCTTATTCTCTGTCTTCCCATTTCAGCTAAGACATGCTACATATGCGTATTTGGGATAAACCAGACCTTGTGTAAAATACAAACTAAAAGGTTAAATTGCTTTTTCGATCTGAGCATTTAAGGTAAGACATGCTACATATCTGCATTGAACTAAAACTAGACATTTGCGGAAAGAGACAATGACATGGTTAAATTGAGTTTGCTATCTTCCCATTTCAGCTAAGACATGCTACATATGCGTATTTGGCCTAAACCAGACCTTGTGTAAAATACAAACTAAAAGGTTAAATAGCTTTTTCGATCTGAGCATTTATGGTAAGACATGCTACATATCTGCATTGAACTAAAACTAGACATTTGCGGAAAGAGACAATGACATGGTTAAATTGAGTTTGCTATCTTCCCATTTCAGCTAAAACATGCTACATATGCGTATTTGGCCTAAACCAGACATTGTGTAAAATACAAACTAAAAGGTTAAATAGCTTTTCGATCTGAGCATTTATGGTAAGACATACTACATATCTGCATTGAACTAAAACTAGACATTTTCGGAAAGAGACAATGACATGGTTAAATTGAGTTTGCTATCTTCCCATTTCAGCTAAGACATGCTACATATGCGTATTTGGCTTAAACCAGACCTTGTGTAAAATACAAACTAAAAGGTTAAATAGCTTTTTCGATCTGAGCATTTATGGTAAGACATGCTACATATCTGCATTGAACTAAAACTAGACATTTGCGGAAAGAGACAATGACATGGTTAAATTGCATCCTATAGCTGCACATTACACTAACAGTTTAAGACTACAGTGGCAATTGTCTAACTAATTAACCATGTTGTGCACAAATACTCACCAACGAGATACTCAGGGGGCATTTCTCTTTCCTCAAACTTCCGCCACAGGGTGGACAGAGAGAGGATGCGGGCATCATGACAAGCCCCCCAAAATTCGCACACTTTTGCATAATCCTCATCCGTGCATCACAAACATACTGCACGTTGAGGCTATGAAAATGTTTGCGATTTCTGAAGGGCAACTCATCAATTGGAGCACGCAGCGCAATGTGGGTACAATCAATGGCTCCCAAGACATTGGGCAATTCAGCAATAGCAAAGAATTCCCGCTTCAGGCGCCTCCAATCACCATCATTCTGTGGGAATCCTATGTAATGCTTACTGATACGTACCATGGCGTCCAGAAAGTTATCAAACACCCCAGAGAATGTACCTTGAGACAGGCCATGCATGTACATCTCTCCTGATTGAAAACTCCCGGAGGCCAGGACGTATAGACAACTTAGCATCTTAGTCATGCCGGGGACAGCAGTCCTTATTGTTATACGTGGCTCCAAATGAGGTTTAAGAACATCGTAAAGGCCAATGAGCTGTTCGCGATTGAGCCGATACTTATCATAAACCTCGAAGTCGCTCATGTTTTCCAAGGTGGGTCTTACCCTGTAGACAAGAGGACCTCTAACCAGACAACCCCTTTGTCTCAGTCTGAGCCGCCGAGGCTGCCTGATTCTATCAACCACTAGTTGGCCAATAGCACCACCAGCAGCGTCTACCATATCATCGTCATCCATATTTGCCAAGCTTAGCAGCATGAAGCCAAACAGCAGAGCAAACACAGCGCAAGGAGTAACAGGGTATGCAAAAACACAGAAGCGAATTGATACAATGTTGATCACCATGGACGCTTTGGCCATGTTGTTTGGGGGATTTATAGTGCAATTAGTCCAATGGTAGTGAGTTTGTAATGATTGCTAATTGTATTCACTTGTTTGTATGTGAGCGGCGCGAATGCTTTCAAAGTGGGCATTTTTTAAGGTGTTTGTTGAAATGTTGTTTTCCCCCAATGAATCTCAATGTGAAAGTGTCAAATATCACACATACAGTGCATGTTTGTAATGTTTGTTCATATGCGTAATAAATATTTATTAAACGCGATCTTATAGTAAAAAGAACACATCCACGCTAACATGAATGAAAGTGCATAGTTGTGTATAATGTGCATAGAATGTGATCGATCAATGTTGCTGCAATATTGTTTGTAAACGATAAAGTAACAACTGTCATCTGTAGTATTGTATATATAAGTAATTAGCGAGATGTCAATATTGTACACGTCCCATTAAAATCGCACTAATACTGAAGAACTTCCGGCTGTCATCTGTAGTATTGTATATATAAGTGATTGCCGAGCTGTAAATATTGTATGCGTCCCATTAAAATCGCACTAATACTGAAGAACTTCCGGCTGTCATCTGTAGTATTTTATATATAAGTGATTGCCGAGATGTCAATATTGTATGCGTCCCATTAAAATCGCACTAATACTGAATAACTTCCGGCTGTCATCTGTAGTATTGTATATATAAGTGATTGCCGATATGTCAATATTGTAGGCGTCCCATTAAAATCGCACTAATACTGAAGAACTTCCGGCTGTCATCTGTAGTATTGTATATATAAGTGATTGCCGAGATGTAAATATTGTAGGCGTCCCATTAAAATCGCACTAATACTGAAGAACTTCCGGCTGTCATCTGTAGTATTGTATATATAAGTGATTGCCGAGATGTAAATATTGTAGGCGTCCCATTAAAATCGCACTAATACTGAAGAACTTCCGTCTGTCATCTGTAGTATTGTATATATAAGTGATTGCCGAGATGTCAATATTGTATGCGTCCCATTAAAATCGCACTAATACTGAATAACTTCCGGCTGTCATCTGTAGTATTGTATATATAAGTGATTGCCGAGATCTCAATATTGTAGGCGTGCCATTAAAATCGCACTAATACTGAAGAACTTCCGGCTGTCATCTGTAGTATTGTATATATAAGTGATTGCCGAGATGTAAATATTGTAGGCGTCCCATTAAAATCGCACTAATACTGAATAACTTCCGGCTGTCATCTGTAGTATTGTATATATAAGTGATTGCCGAGATGTCAATATTGTAGGCGTCCCATTAAAATCGCACTAATACTGAAGAACTTCTGGCTGTCATCTGTAGTATTGTATATATAAGTGATTGCCGAGATGTCAATATTGTATGCGTCCCATTAAAATCGCCCTAATAATGATGTTCAAAACTGTCGTTTACGTATATGTTGTATTGTAGTATTGAGTGTTAAAGTTCTGAAAGGGGCGGTACAGTCGTAAATCTGTAATGTGTATGGTTGAATCTTCTAATGACGTCATGATATTATTAACCTGCCTGTGTAGTTATGAAATCCTCATTGTGTTGTTGTATTTGACTACATTTTTATTGTGGGCTGATTAAAATATAAATGTGTGCTTTGTGGTCTGGCATTGTTGTTCCTTCCCATAAAGTGACAGCTGTAATATGTTGTAATGATGTTCTTATTGTACGTAATTCCTAATGGTTTATTGTGATGGAATCATGATGCTAAAAGTACAGTAAAATCCCTATTTTCTTTTTCGTGATTCCTAGAGAGAATATAACGTGTTTTTCCCCCATCATTTGAATGCACATGTATGAGTGAATGATAAAAGTAAAGTATGTGCATCCATGACTGATCATGTGTTAAGCCTATGTAGATATGCTGTTGCTGCAAGCATATGAGTTGAATAAATGAAATGCAATAATAAAGGTAAACGAGAGGTGTTTCCCATTGTCTACTGTTTGTGAATCGTGAAAAGTTTCAATTTTTTTGGTGTCCGTTTAAATGTGATGTAATTGTTGTAAATGTTTGTTACTAGTGATGTTGATTTGTAGTTGATGTAATGTAAAAGTATGAAACAATTTAATGGTGTTGGGAATTTTCCATAAGTAAACTCCATAAGTCCACCAAAGGGAAATAGCCATTTCTTGACCTATTTGTCATAGCGGGGCTAACGCAGAAAAGCATGATTTATTTTCCGATTTTTAGCGCTGGTATTTAGAGTTTTTTGGTCTACGCTTCTTGCGTGCGTTAAGGAAATCTGTCTGTCGCGTGCACGAGCATGTCTTCCCCATAGAAGTCAATGGAGGCTCAAAATTAGTGTTAATAAAAATTCAAAGACTGTTTTTCATCGTAAAGTGAGTGACGTCATGAGCTTGTGTGAAAAAGTAGCTAAATCGTGTTCATTTTGTAATAAATAACTTGTTTGTGTATGTAATGTGGTGTATAGTTTTTGTATGCATCGATGAGTGTATGTTTGTGATAATATTACTAGTTAGATGTAGCTATATGAGGGTCTTTTCCCGTGTGTCAATGTAAGTCAATGGCAAAATGGATTTGTGTTGTTTTTTTTTTCTAACGCCCGAGATCTCGAAACTTTGATCATTTCTATTTTGATGTTCAAAAAATAAATAAATAAAAAAAAATATAGTGTAGTGTTTGTATGACTGTAAGTGTACTTTGTGTAATATTTTTTTTTTTGATTCGTGGATGTTTATTTTGTCGGTAGATGTTAACTACTGGGTCTGAGTTGTCGGTAGAGATTTGTGCGTTGGGAGATTTTTGAGTGTCGGTAAGTGAACTCTAAGAGTGATATTAATTTGAAATCTGTGTAGTAATTTTAAAGATGATTGCTAAAACACGTCCACCATATACAGGGAGTGCAGAATTATTAGGCAAATGAGTATTTTGACCACATCTTCCTCTTTATGCATGTTGTCTTAATCCAAGCTGTATAGGCTCGAAAGCCTACTACCAATTAAGCATATTAGGTGATATGCATCTCTGTAATGAGAAGGGGTGTGGTCTAATGACATCAACACCCTATATCAGGTGTGCATAATTATTAGGCAACTTCCTTTCCTTTGGCAAAATGGGTCAAAAGAAGGACTTGACAGGCTCAGAAAAGTCAAAAATAGTGAAATATCTTGCAGAGGGATGCAGCACTCTTAAAATTGCAAAGCTTCTGAAGCGTGATCATCGAACAATCAAGCGTTTCATTCAAAATAGTCAACAGGGTCGCAAGAAGCGTGTGGAAAAACCAAGGCGCAAAATAACTGCCCATGAACTGAGAAAAGTCAAGCGTGCAGCTGCCAAGATGCCACTTGCCACCAGTTTGGCCATATTTCAGAGCTGCAACATCACTGGAGTGCCCAAAAGCACAAGGTGCACAATACTCAGAGACATGGCCAAGGTAAGAAAGGCTGAAAGACGACCACCACTGAACAAGACACACAAGCTGAAACGTCAAGACTGGGCCAAGAAATATCTCAAGACTGATTTTTCTAAGGTTTTATGGACTGATGAAATGAGAGTGAGTCTTGATAAGCCAGATGGATGGGCCCGTGGCTGAATTGGTAAAGGGCAGAGAGCTCCAGTCCAACTCAGACGCCTGCAAGGTGGAGGTGGAGTACTGGTTTGGGCTGGTATCATCAAAGATGAGCTTGTGGGGCCTTTTCGGGTTGAGGATGGAGTCAAGCTCAACTCCCAGTCCTACTGCCAGTTTCTGGAAGACACCATCTTCAAACAGTGGTACAGGAAGAAGTCTGCATCCTTCAAGAAAAACATGATTTTCATGCAGGACAATGCTCCATCACACGCGTCCAAGTACTCCACAGCGTGGCTGGCAAGAAAGGGTATAAAAGAAGAAAATCTAATGACATGGCCTCCTTGTTCACCTGATCTGAACCCCATTGAGAACCTGTGGTCCATCATCAAATGTGAGATTTACAAGGAGGGAAAACAGTACACCTCTCTGAACAGTGTCTGGGAGGCTGTGGTTGCTGCTGCACGCAATGTTGATGGTGAACAGATCAAAACACTGACAGAATCCATGGATGGCAGGCTTTTGAGTGTCCTTGCAAAGAAAGGTGGCTATATTGGTCACTGATTTGTTTTTGTTTTGTTTTTGAATGTCAGAAATGTATATTTGTGAATGTTGAGATGTTATATTGGTTTCACTGGTAAAAATAAATAATTGAAATGGGTATATATTTGTTTTTTGTTAAGTTGCCTAATAATTATGCACAGTAATAGTCACCTGCACACACAGATATCCCCCTAAAATAGCTAAAACTAAAAACAAACTAAAAACTACTTCCAATAATATTCAGCTTTGATATTAATGAGTTTTTTGGGTTCATTGAGAACATGGTTGTTGTTCAATAATAAAATTAATCCTCAAAAATACAACTTGCCTAATAATTCTGCACTCCCTGTATGCAATAAGTTACCTCTTTCAATACAGCCTCTCCAACAAAGAGGTGAAGAACCATCTGAGAATTAAGACATTCTTACTGAAGTTAAATATCATTGAACAAAACTTTTACAATAGACCTTGTAAACTGTCACGCAATGTATAGCTTTCTTCGTGGTCAGAATGGTTTTCACTCAAGTAAAGGAATGTTAACTTTTAGTAGTCACTCCCAGACTCTTATAGGGGCTGGCTTCCCGCAAGGCACTTCTCCCTCTATGAAGAATGATGCACTGATAAAGGGCTGTATAATTTACCTACCCGTCACCACTTCCTCTCCCATATTGATTTTGGTCTAGAGGCACTTGGGGTAAACTTACAACTGTTACAGAAACTCTTAAGTCTAATATACGCAACATTTAAACATTTATGAAGTTGGGCATCTAAAAAAAAAATCACTTAATTGCTTATAACGGCCCTGGGCTAAAAGGTCTTAAACCTTGTGAACCCCCATCTCAATCTTTAACGTGGGTTGATAATCTGGGACACCTGCCAAGAAGCCAGTGATCGAATGTGTTGGAATAGGATGGGGAGCGATAAAAGTATAGTGTCTGATATGATCCCAGTGCTTAAGACATTCCATGATAATGGTATTTTTGATACCCAACTCTCTCCGACAATGGGGAGGGTGTCAAATTAAATCAGCAAGGGGAATATCATTTGGCAAGGATGCCTGTTCTTTTTTTCTTCCATCTACTGGAATGATTCACAACTACCCACTATGGGCTATATTATGAGTGGCACACAATTGCACGCAAACGAAAAGGGGTTTATCGCAGGTGTTTGCACATGTTGTAAGTAGCATATGTGTTACAGGTTGAAAGTAAACACGTTCAATTGAGTGCAATTGAATTTATATATGTATTCATATATATTTGTATATATCTATATATAATAAACTATATAAGTATAGATATATATTTTACCAAAAAAAACCCACACATATATATATATATATATATATATATAAATATAAATATTTATTTAAGAATAAATAGAACATACTTTTCTATGTGAAGAACATTGGAATGTGAAATGTTCATATTTTCATGTTGGGTTAGTGCACTTGAGAAATTGCAATCTGGTTTGCGTGCGAGTAGGGTGTTAGTTATTTTTCCACTTTTCGTGCTCTATTGAAGTCTATGGGGGAATAAGTTGATGCAGTCGCGATATTCCAAGTTCGTTTTTTTGCGTTAATCAGGTTTGCACTCGTGCGCAAAAAGCCTTTGTCTAGTGGAGTTAACGTGCGAGTGGGAGCGATAAATAGCACTCCACTCATAATCTAGCCCTATATGAGTGAGTAAAGCTGCCTCATAATATCTGGTAACACTAGGAGAGACAACGCCAAACTTATGTGTAAACTGTAAGGCCTTGTAAGAATCTATTGGGCACCTACCCCTCCAAATGTAGTCAGAGATGAGGCTTTAAAATTGAATCAAAAGTTGTTTTAGAAGTCGTAGTGGAATGCAGCAAAACAAACAAGTTAATTTTAGTAAAAAGCTCATTTTCAAAGCTGTGACTCTACCCAGCCAAGAAATAAAAAATGCCATTTCCGTTAAAGTCACTGAAGCTCATTTAAAAGTGGAAAATAATTATTGTAAATTACTTTGGTTTTGTTGTGAGAAAAATAAATTCCTAAAAATATCTAGCCCTTGAAGACCGCCTCTTAGCTCAGGGCATTTTTACAGTTTTTCACCACTAGAGGGTGTTAGTTCATGTGTTTCATATAGATAACTCTGTGCTCATGTATCAAAATGGTAATTTAAAAATCATACAAAATGAATAATTGAACCATTCACAAAAATTGTAATTTAAGCACACTGAATGTTCAAAAAACACATAGAAATATGTACTTATAAGTAAGTACAAAATACAAAGCGTTGTTGTTTTTTCATAAACAAAGGTAAAAATTGCCTTTAAAATAATCCCTGAGAGGCCTTGCAATATTATAGGGGTATCTTATAGACAAGAGAACGCTAGAGTATCTGGTCCAATGTGCCTTTAACATTGGAAATGTGCCTGTATGTTGAATATAATAAGTGCAATAAATAATGTAAATATCACCTAACAGCAGCTTATGTTATTAGCTTAACCCAATAGCAATTATGCACATACTGTGCAATAGAAAATCTGTATTTTGTAACAATTGCAAATTTATATAGTAATTGAGAAGAATGATGTATTTTTAATGTTAGAATTTAAAAATAATTTAATCTCATAAAAACATATGAATGTTTTTGATATTATTTCCTTTTACTATTAATGCTACACACTTGTATATGTATTAGGAGCGTTTCTTTTTTTTATTCTCACACACTATGGCATGTAGTTTTGTCTTGGGAAGAACTAAATCTGACAGCACCACCTGAGAGTTGTCAGAATAATTACTTTGTGTTGATACATTGAAAGTACAATTATTATATGAATACCCCAATGTGTTATGTATCCATCTCATTGCTGAACTCCTTCAAGCTTGAATCAAACTAGAAATAGCTTTATTAACTAAAACTGTGCACATTGTATTGGATATCAGAAGTAACTTGTTTTGTGTTATAATGCCCATCTGGTAATAAAGTTTAATCCTAGAGTATATTAATGTTTTTAACATTTCCAATTTTAGGATGTAATAATGTTTACTCTGAAAACCCCCCCATATAATACCAAATTCATACAACAACTAAAATGCCCTTACTGCACAGAATAGGTAAATATAGTAACTGCAGACACAAATTAACTCATGAGTAGTTTAGAAATGTAAAGGTAATTTGTCTATCATGCATTTAAAATATCAAGAATATATATATTTTGCTTTGATAAAAATAATATTTGTCAAATAACATTATAAACAATGTAAAATATAAATAAAATTTATAGAAAATAATCAAGGGAGAAGTGTAACATTGTAAGCATCTATAATACTTAAAGGGACATTATAACCAAAATTGGAATGCCCATGGATACATTTCAGTTTTGAATATAAGCATTTTTGCAATATACGTGTTTTAGCAAAAATGCTTCTAGTAAAATGTGTGGCTGTTTCAAGAGTGTACTTAAAGTGACACTGAACTCAATTTTTTTCTTTCATTTTTCAGATAGAGCATGCAATTTTAAAGGGACAGTCTAGGCCAAAATAAACTTTCATGATTCATATAGAGTATGTCATTTTAAACAAATTTCCAATTTACTTTAATCATCAATTTTGCTTTGTTCTCTTGGTATTCTTAGTTGAAAGCTTAACCTAGGAGGTTCATATGCTAATTTCTTAGACCTTGAAGGCCACCTCTTTTCAAAATGCATTTTAACAGTTTTTCACCACTAGAGGGTGTTAGTTCATGTATTTCATATAGATAACACTGTGCTTGTGCACGAGAAGTTATCTGGGAGCAGGAACTGATTGGTTAAACTGTAATTCTGTCAAAAGAACTGAAATAAAGGGGCAGTTTGCAGAGGCTTAGATACAAGATAATCACAGAGGTTAAAAGTATATTATTATAAATGTGTTAGTTATGCAAAACTGGGGAATGGGTAATAAAGGGATTATCTATCTTTTAAAACAATAAAAATTCTGGTGTAGACTGTCCCTTTAAGCAACTTTCTAATTTACTCATATTATCAAATGTTTTTCATTCTCCTGGTATGTTTATTTGAAAAGCAAGAATGTAAGTTTAGATGCCGGCCCATTTTTTGTGAACAACCTGGGTTGTCCTTGCTGATTAGACAGCACCAATAAAAAAGTGCTGTCCATGGTCTGAACCAACAATTTGCTGGCTCCTTAGCTTATATGCCTTCTTTTTCAAATAAAGATAACAAGAGAACGAAGAAAAAATGATAATAGGAGTAAATTAGAAAGTTGCTTAAAATTACATGCTCTATCTGAATCAGGAAATAAAAAAAATTGGGTTCAGTGTCCCTTTAATTATGCTCCGTGCACTAGCACTTGCTCAGAGAGCCTTAGATGCTTGTATAATCTGGTAATTTCTCATGTTGACATGAAACAAGCCCAGATTGCTCTCTGTGCAGCTGCAGTATTTAAAATGTTGGCACACTGAGAATTTCTAGCTATGCTTCACATGCACATGCAGAAAAAATTCCATTGCTTTATATGTATATTATAAATGTGTTTCTATTCAAAGATGTGATTGATCTGCATGCATTTTAATTATGTCCAGTATGTCCCTCTAATTCTGCTAGACTGTAACAAAAAATCCAAA
The DNA here is from genome assembly GCF_027579735.1 of Bombina bombina. Lineage (NCBI taxonomy): Eukaryota > Metazoa > Chordata > Amphibia > Anura > Bombinatoridae > Bombina > Bombina bombina. The sequence continues at coordinate 217,997,218 of NC_069500.1, forward strand.
TGTGAAAGATAATCTGCAAAGGCGTTACTCCCAAGGTATGTATACTATAAAAGGGATATCAAGTATGGAACTAATTGAGCATCAGTTTACATACATCTGCCATTAACACTTATAGCTGCATGATGCCCCCAGTACATTATGCTTTGCACATTAAGGGTTAGGTTATGAGCGGCACGCTATATGTAGAACACAAGTGCTAATGGTTATTTCAGGGCTCTTTGCACGTGTTGGAAATAGCACGCATATTTTGAGTTGAAAGTAAACACATTTACTTGTTTGCAATCAAATTTAACACACGTCGAGTTAGCCTTGGGTAGATGGAAATGTAGTAAATCAGACGTGGACCAGTTGCTCATTGTGCCTAGAGGAATATGGCTGCACCTCACTGATGAGGCCCACACTAGGCTGAAACGTATATCTGGGGGTTTGCCATTTCTCTGGTTCAGAGTGGGATTGCCTGGTATTTCGGGGCTGGACTGTACTGTTAAGTCAGTATTAGACTGATATACTACAGGAATGTTCTTCTCTATGTAAGGCACATGTTGAGCAAATGAGGCTGCTTCTAGGGTGGTAACTAACCATAGAACACACTATTATGCAATTGTTCATTCCCAGGTTGAGCGCTTCTCTCCTTTTGTATATTCTAGTAAAAGTTATTACTGTTTTTCAGCTGCATACGCACATATGCTGTGAGGTTCTGTGTACCAGTATTCAGTCTTAGAATTCTGGAGGCAGTATGTATTGTGCCTGTGAAGATTCAACTTGTGTTAAAGGGACACTGAGCCCACATTTTTTTCTTTCATGATTCAGATAGACCATGCGATTTTAAGCAACTTTCTAATTTACTCCTATTATCATTTTTTCTTCATTCTCTTGCTATCTTTATTTGAAAAGCAAGAATGTAAGTTTAGAAGCCGGCCCATTTTTGGTTCACAACCTGGGTTGTCCTTGTTGATTGGACAGCACCAATAATCAAGTGCTGTCCATGCCTGAACCAAAAATTGTCTGGCTACTTAGCTTAGATGCCTTCTTTTTAAAAAAAAGATATCAAGAGAACGAAGAAAAATTGATAATAGGAGCAATTTAGAAAGTTGCTTAAAATTGCATGCTCTATCTGAATCATGAAAGAAAAAAATGTGGGTGTAGTGTCCCTTTAACACAAATTGAGTCTTCACAGGCACAATACATACTGCCTCCAGCTCTCTAAGCCGGAATACTGGTACACAGAACCTCATTTTTGGGTTTAAAGCAAGCCACTGCTGAAATTCTGAAAAGGTGTAGTGTTTGAATACTGCTTCACGGGCCCTCGCAGAATATGTACGTATGCGGCTGAAAACCAGTAATAACTTTTACTAAAAGCAGTTTTGCTAATGGAAGTATACTGCAAAAATGTTTTTATTTAAAATGGAAAAGCATACATGCACATTTTTAATTTTGACCTTTCTATCCATTTAAACAAAGGAAGGTGTTTTAGATATATAAACTTGAGGCAATAGAGCCAAAGGGATTGAACATATAGCTAGATATTTCAATGTTTTTATGAAATTTTTTTGCAAAACAGAGAAAACTTTAATATACAGGGAGTGCAGAATTATTAGGCAAATGAGTATTTTGACCACATCATCCTCTTTATGCATGTTGTCTTACTCCAAGCTGTATAGGCTCAAAAGCCTACTACCAATTAAGCATATTAGGTGATGTGCATCTCTGTAATGAGAAGGGGTGTGGTCTAATGACATCAACACCCTATATCAGGTGTGCATAATTATTAGGCAACTTCCTTTCCTTTGGCAAAATGGGTCAAAAGAAGGACTTGACAGGCTCAGAAAAGTCAAAAATAGTGAGATATCTTGCAGAGGGATGCAGCACTCTTAAAATTGCAAAGCTTCTGAAGCGTGATCATCGAACAATCAAGCGTTTCATTCAAAATAGTCAACAGGGTCGCAAGAAGCGTGTGGAAAAACCAAGGCGCAAAATAACTGCCCATGAACTGAGAAAAGTCAAGCGTGCAGCTGCCAAGATGCCACTTGCCACCAGTTTGGCCATATTTCAGAGCTGCAACATCACTGGAGTGCCCAAAAGCACAAGGTGTGCAATACTCAGAGACATGGCCAAGGTAAGAAAGGCTGAAAGACGACCACCACTGAACAAGACACACAAGCTGAAACGTCAAGACTGGGCCAAGAAATATCTCAAGACTGATTTTTCTAAGGTTTTATGGACTGATGAAATGAGAGTGAGTCTTGATGGGCCAGATGGATGGGCCAGTGGCTGGATTGGTAAAGGGCAGAGAGCTCCAGTCCGACTCAGACGCCAGCAAGGTGGAGGTGGAGTACTGGTTTGGGCTGGTATCATCAAAGATGAGCTTGTGGGGCCTTTTCGGGTTGAGGATGGAGTCAAGCTCAACTCCCAGTCCTACTGCCAGTTTCTGGAAGACACCTTCTTCAAGCAGTGGTACAGGAAGAAGTATGCATCCTTCAAGAAAAACATGATTTTCATGCAGGACAATGCTCCATCACACGCGTCCAAGTACTCCACAGTGTGGCTGGCAAGAAAGGGTATAAAAGAAGAAAATCTAATGACATGGCCTCCTTGTTCACCTGATCTGAACCCCATTGAGAACCTGTGGTCCATCATCAAATGTGAGATTTACAAGGAGGGAAAACAGTACACCTCTCTGAACAGTGTCTGGGAGGCTGTGGTTGCTGCTGCACGCAATGTTGATGGTGAACAGATCAAAACACTGACAGAATCCATGGATGGCAGGCTTTTGAGTGTCCTTGCAAAGAAAGGTGGCTATATTGGTCACTGATTTGTTTTTGTTTTGTTTTTGAATGTCAGAAATGTATATTTGTGAATGTTGAGATGTTATATTGGTTTCACTGGTAAAAATAAATAATTGAAATGGGTATATATTTGTTTTTTGTTAAGTTGCCTAATAATTATGCACAGTAATAGTCATCTGCACACACAGATATCCCCCTAAAATAGCTATAACTAAAAACAAACTAAAAACTACTTCCAAAACTATTCAGCTTTGATATTAATGAGTTTTTTGGGTTCATTGAGAACAT